>NC_050097.1:44601730-44904760 GCF_902167145.1 Zea mays | reverse complement strand
TGTCTGATCTCTTCTTCAGTACCATGAACAGAGATAGTCAAGAAATTAGACTATTTCCAGTTCAGCGAGAGGGACTATATGGCACTAGAGGCGTCTTTCTTAGAGGTTGCGATCTCAACATATATTTGGATGCCTAAATGTTTAGTTAGAAATTTACACCATTTCTAATAATTCTACAACGATTGAAAATACAATCTACCTCAAAACTAATAACATCGTCAGGTAATTGATCTATGATGGTTATCATTTTTATCTAATTTTGTGTGGTTTATATACAGTAGTCTGTGTTTGCACATTTGTTATTTTAAACCTGCTTTTAACATATCTTATAAAGTATAATGAGAAATGTATCCATTATTACTTGCTTTCTCAAACTCCATGTTATTGGTTACTGTTTGTAGAGGGAGGAAGAGCTACTTGCGTATTGGTGGAGAGAGGATCCTTGGTTGAAAGTGATATTTCTCCATATCTTTATAAGGTTAAGAAAGAGCAGGTTGGGATTCCTGTGAAACGTGGATTGTATTAGGTCTATAATTACTTTTTTTGTTATGCTCTATCATTACTTGGATGAATCATGTATCACTGGCAAGCAACTTCAGCTCATACTCTATAAGAATTCTAATTCACATAGCATTCTATTTAATTGTTTGTTTTATGTTCCGTTCTCACGACCATGATTCTTGTTTGCATAAATCACCATTTATATCCTCGTTGAATTAAAAGTCCAGCTTTGTATCTTAAGCATGTTGTCTATTTCCCCTTTTGGCTATTGCAAATAGCAAGTATGGTTTGTTGTTGTAACACCCGTCTTTAAGGAACAAAGCCGGGTGCATCTCATACATGCGCCAAGACAACATATATAATAACAGAGTGTATAGAGATAAATGTCACGATACATCAGAGTATTTATTACAAAGCGGAAGACTTATTACAGAATAAAAGAATAAATATAAAACGAACTAAGGATCGTTGGCGCCAATGTCAACTGAGAAACGCCACCTAGATCAAGTCGAATGCCTCAGTGTTAGGCGGCTCCTCTTCGACCACCTGTTCTTCTCCTGTGGGGGGGGTGTGAGACAACAAGAGTGAGCTCACATACGTTCATAGCTCAACAAGTCGTGGGGAATAATGTGGCATGAACTCACCAAAGGTGGGAGTTCATGAAGTGTAAGGCTGATCAATAAAATAAGGCTGAGGCTGAGCATTGCTTTTATAAGTTGGTCAAAATTTTATTAGCAATTACTAAGTGTAAGTAAATACCAAACCTTAATAATAATAAAGAAAAGTAATAGTAAAATAATCCCAAATGCAATGAAATGACAGGTTAAGTTTAAGTTCCATAAATTAATCATGTGAGGGTCCGAGCCGCTCATGACCGTGAGCACGGCTAGTATACTAGTTTTACACTCTGCAGAGGTTGCACATCTTTACCCACAAGTCATGTTACCCATCTGCCAAGAGACGGCCAATCCCATACACCTCTACCGAGGAGGCGAGGCAGGGTAACACTACGAGGCCTTTACAAAGTTCCACTAGCTTCAGAAATCCCGCTACAGTTTATAGGAAGCTCCAGTGCAGGAATCCCTCGCCTGACCGCCATCGCAGCAAAATCAACCCAAGGACCTCCCTACACTGACCACTCCCCTATTGCCCTTGCCCCTTTCGGGTAAGGAAGACCTCCACTAGCTTTCCTAGTTAATCAGCCAAGGGCGTCCCATTAAACCCTTGTGGTAGCACTGTTTTCCCGGGTGGTCGCTCCATGTTCCCATTAATTTAATGATATTAACATGAACAGTAATAATAACAAGATAATAACAGAATAATCATGAATGTTGTATCTCCATACCCAATCCACATAAAGCAATAGCAGGTACTACCCAAAAATATTTCAGGGGTGAACAAGGTATAAAGATAACAAAAACTGGGGTAACCTAAAGGATCCCATCAAGATTAACCTATGCAGATCATTAAAATTAATAAGAACATGGCTGGGAAAAGTAAGTGATCAAGGGCACAACTTGCCTTCAATGAGCTCCTGCTCAGCTATCTCTACTTGCTGAACCTCAGATTCCACAGTGGCTTGCTCGTCTACTCGCATCAACACAATACATACATAGTATAGCATAAATTAACATCACATCAAACATGTAAATGAAATATACAGTAAAAATCTACACATTAAAATGAGATCATAGGAACTGGAATCACTAAATTTGGAGTTATAGATTTCAAGTTATGAATTTCCTAAGATTTAATGTGGTTGAAATAGGATTAAATGATAAACTAATTTTCTAACTGAGTTCATGTCAAAACAGAGATACTATATGATAGAGAATCTTATTACAAAATTTTAGAAATTAGAATGGCTCAATTTGGAGTTAAAATGAATTTTCTATGCATTTTACAAGTTTCTACAATTGTTTTTGTATTAAAAACTAAATTCTATAATCATTTCTCGGTTTTTATATTCCTCTGGACTAGGCGTCAATTTTCAGAAAGTCCAGGGGCCCCGGTGCTAAGAAAACAGAGACACATGGTACAGGAATATGGACCGCGGGTTGTTTTTAAATAAACAGAGGGGCTCATAAGAAAAATGGTGTGGCTGAAGGGGTATGGACCTATCGTGACCGTCCGATTAGATTCGAAGGGCTGAGATTAATTCCATATTACATCGAACCGGTACGCAATCTAATCCATCGGATCAACTACCAACGGTAACGATTTTAAATGGGCTCGATCCGATCATGCCCCTGCATTGACGATCCGACGGCCGCGGATCACCCAACCCAATCGGTACGCTGGGCGCCATCGCAGCCGTTCCCTACGAAACCGACGGCGCGCAAACCATCTTCTCCCCTGGTTGCCGAGCGCGACGGCGCCCACCCTCACGGCGACCCGCTCGCCGGAGAACCGTCGATTCAGCCACAAACCCACCCGAATTTCCAATCCAACCAAGCCACACTAAGCCAAAGGTAGGGCGAACCCGATAGAGCCCCCAATTTAATGTTTGACTGATGTTACCGCCCTGGCCACGGAGTGGAGCGGATCCGCGGCGGCGCTTGAACCATGGCGAGCACTACCCGCTGCGGCAATGCCCTACTACCCTGCCCAGATGATGCGCCAACAGGAGAAGAACAAGGCGAGCCAGCAGGAGGTAGCTATTACCGTAGTTGTTGGGGAGAATCGCCAATTGCTGATGGAGCGTATGCCGCGGCAGAGGAACGCGTCGACGAACAATCCCAGTCGACGCTGGTCGAGCCCCTGCCTGACGATGCCCACAAAAGCGCCCACGCGTATTAACGGAGCTGCCACGGCGCTTTTCCCAGCTTGGACGGTGGTGCAGAGGGAGAATCCCCGCGGCGGCGAGGAGAGGCGGCGCGCGAGGTGCGACGGGATGGCTGTTAGCGAAAAGGGCAGAGATATACGTGGGGTTTCATGGACTCGCTTCTTATAGAATGCAGGCACGAACTTCCGTGAGACCAGGGTGTGGGCTAAGCTTGCCGGGATTCACGGAGGGCACCGCGCGCGTTCTGTTGCGCCCGCGAGCGAGCCTGGGGAGAAGAAGACCTGTGGGTCCCGCCTGGAGGTGACTGGCGCGAGGGAACACCCGGCTGACAAAAGGGCCCCACGCCGCAGCGACACATGGCGCGCGTGGCAACTGACCAGTCCGGCCCACCTGTCGGCGCGCAGGGTGAAGAAAATGGGCCGCGGCGCGTTGGTTAAGTGGGTCGCCAGAAACAGACCCGGCCCAAGCAGGGGTTTTATCCTTTTCTTTTTCTTTTTCTCTTTTCTTTTTCAAATTTAGATTTCCATTTCTCCTTTTAGCTTTCAAATTCAAATTTGAATTTCAGTTATGGATTTGTACTTATCTCAAATGTGCCAATTTACATTTGAAGTTGAAGAGAATATATTTGAGTGTATATTTATTCCCTATGTGTTATGTGGTATTTCTTTTCTTTCTTTTTTTTCAAAACCCTATATTCAAATTAGGGTTTAATTCAACTTCTAGTAATTATTATTTTATTATCATTAACATTATTATTTTATTTAATGCACAAACATATAAACTCCAACATGATGCATTTTTATCATTAGTTTGAATTAAACTCTGAATTTTGAGTATGCTCTTTTTAGGATGCAAATGAGGCACACAAAATGAGGAGATCCACTATATCCTTTGTACACAAATTTGAGTATTACAGTTGTCTAAATGTTAGTCTATTCTATTTCAACAAAAAAAGAATGTGTTGCCGCTGGGGATGGATACCATGATCAAGGTCAGTGTTTATCGAGAGACGCTGTTTTGTTTTTTATGGATTGTGGAGAGAATTTTATGCCAGTGACCCCGGGTTTTGTGTGCTGTGTGACTACACGCAGATCGTAGAACGACAAAGGGCACCGAGGTGTTCGTCGGTGGGCTGCCAATGTCGATCACGGAAAGCATGCTCTTCTCTCATCTCCACACCATGCAGTAGCTGCTGCCCGTAGCATGTAATGGAATGGAATAAGTTATGTCTCCTTTTGTGTTATTGGTCTCCCTAGGGATTCTCGCTCTTATTGGCCACGATGGTGGGTTCTTGGGCTCCTTGGCAGCGTTGAGGCAGGGTCTCTGCCACGTCGTTGTCGCGGCCTCCTGCGGGTACTCGTGCTCGACCTACTTCATCGAAGGTAAAACTTTGACTATTTGGGTTCTCCATTTCATTATTCAAATATGCTCAATTCTGAACTAGAATAGATGCATAATAACTTTTAGAAACCAGAAAAATTTTGAGACATTTCATCGTTTTATTTTTTTCTATAGCACCAGCTTATTGAGACTTTTGTCTTAGATGTGGAATGGACAAATATACATGCCACTTTCCAGATGAAGTGAAGAGACCAAATGTGGATGTCAATCAAGCTCTAGATGAAGGAATGAAAGGAAGGAGCTAAGTTATTGCACTGGATCTACGGGGTCTAGAAAAGGTGTCACTTTCATGCTATTTATTAGTGTTGTTGTACAAAAGAAAAGGGTGAACTAATGAATTCATGGGCTACCTTATAAAATAAAATTGTATCGAATTCATGTGATCTTGTGATTTTATGTAAGACTATCCTATAAACAAAAACTATGATTTCACCGTCTTCTCTATGTTGTAGCTAGCAGTGCAGGCATAGAACCTCTGAAACATGGTTACTTGGTTACAAAGTTCAACTTTCAGTCAAGTTTTGTGCAACAAGGGTCTGATTGAGACTTCCATGAAACTGATCGATTTGTTGTTGTTGTCATGTATGGGAATTTATGGTTTAGAAGGAGCTGAGTTTTCAACGTGTTACATGGTAGGGAATGTATTTGCTAACACTATTGGAAACATAATGGCCCACTTGTGCTTAGCCTGAAGTAAGAATCTTAGTATCCAGATTTATTTGGCACCATACTTCCTAAGTTAGCACATGATGAATTTCATCTGACTGGAGCTCTTAAGATTCTTCTGATGATAATTAGGAGCGTATGTGACAGAATCCAAAGTCGGGCCTAGGAATTTCAAAGATTCTGATGCCATTGCCTACTGAAGACTACTCAAATAGCAGGTTTGAAATGTGGGCCACGGTAGCAGGGGTGGCAGATAGTGCACATATGCTTGGATTGGTAGCAATCTTACCGCATGTGATTAGAGCACTTCGGACTTCACATCGTTTGGAAAATCACGTATGGCTGTAATAGACTTGTAGAAAGTTGGGCTAGGGTATTTCACAGGTTCTTATCATGAATCCTAAATGCAGACAAATAAACCGAGGAGTGAAACAAATTAGCAGGTAAGGCAGAAGAAACAAATAAACACATAAACATCATCTTTGCCCTTGCATCCAAAGCAACCCATGAAGGGAATTTTTGTGACATTCAACATTCTTCATGTCTAGCAATGGTAGATCGATAGTTTCGTGGTTGGCAGGGCGGCTCTCTCCCATGCCAGACATTTTTACGCCGATGTTGATCGCTGTCAGGGAGATGCACCTAGGGTCAGAGGTTGGTAGCTAGCTGAAGCCTCACGGCGACTCCGACCACCATAGTGGCGTCTGACGAAAAACTAGTCATCGTGCACTTGTACATGTTACAAGTATAGGTTCGAGGAATGCAACAGATTCGGAATTTCAGATCCCCAGTGACGCATTGGTGTTCGCTTCTTGTCTGTCTACCAAGAACCGCGCATGACATGGTCATTGCTTTCGCTCTTTTACTAGGGGTTATTCTATTCGAAAATCTCCGTCCCAAAATGGTACATGAGGTTTTCATCTCATATGGCTTCTACCTTCTATACATAGTACTAAATGAAAGCTACCAACATACTTATAGGCAAGAAAAAATTGTAGAAACTCGTAGGCATTGCTGGTGTCGCAGTCACAAAGAAATCCAAATGCCACCAATGCACGAGCACCTTACTATATCTTTCAAAATATGTAAACATCCACTTTTAGTGACGCTAATAAATGTATAGAATAACAATTAATGTTTTTACATATCAATGTATGTAATCATATTGATTTCGTAGAAATGCACGTGCATATACCTAGTTGAAATTGAATGTTACAACAGCTGGGTCATTGTTGGCATACCCAACGCATCACATTGTTCCTCCGACAAAAAATACCGTCTCTACCTCTTTGATCGCATCCTAACGGTTTGTCTTCCTTCTTCCCCGCGTTCAGGAAGGTGTGGTGACGGCGCGTGCTGAACGCAGCGGCACGCGGCAGAAGGGTGACACAGGGCACAATGACACGACTTGCAAGACTATCACACCCGGATTTAAAGGATAAAGCGGGGTGCATCTCATATGTGCGCCAAGGAAGAACAACACACATAATAATAGAGTGCATAGAGATAAATGTCATAAATATCATAAATGTACTTATTACATAGCGGAAGTCTTACAAAATAAATGATAAAATAAAGCGAACTAATTATTATTCCCTGGCGCCACAAAGCTGACTGGGAGATGCCACCTAGATCAAGTCGAAAGCCTCAGTGTTAGGCGGCTCCTCTTCGATCACCTGTTCTTCTCCTATGGGGGGTTAGAGACAGCAAGAGTGAGCTCACATATGTTCATAGCTCAACAAGGTTTGGGGAATAATGTGCATGAACTCACCAAAGGTGGGAGTTTATGTGAAGTGTAAGGCTGATCAACGAAATAAAAGTTGAAGCTGAGCATTGCTTTTATAAGTTGGTCAAAATTTTATTAGCAATTACTAAGTGTAAGTAAATACCAAACCATAGTAATAATAAATAAAAGTAATAATAAAATAATCCCAATGCGATGCAAATGACAAATTGAGTTTTAATTCCATAGATTAATCATGTGAGGGTCCGAGCTGCTCATGACCGTGAGCACGGCTAGTATACCAGTTTTACACTCTGTAGAGGTTGCGCATCTTTATCCACAAGTCATGTTACCCATCTGCCAAGAGAAGGCCAATCCCATACACCTCTACCAAGGAGGCGAGGCAGGGTAACACTACGAGGCCTTTACAAAGTTCCACTAGCTTCAGAAAACCCGCTATAGTTTATAGGAAGCTCCAGTGCAGGGATCCCTCGCCTGACCGCCATAGCAGTAAAATCAACCCAAGGACCTCCCTACACTGACCACTCCCCTACTGCCCTTGCCCCTATCGGGTAAGGTAGTCATCCACTAGCTTTCCTAGTTAATCAGCCAAGGGCGTCCCATTAAACCCTTGTGGTAGCACTGTTTTCCCGGGTGGTCGCTCCATGTTCCCATTAACATAATGATCTTAACATGAACAGTAATAATAAACAAATAATAAAAACATAATCATGAATAATGTATCTCCATAACCAAAACCACATAAAGCAATAGCAAGTACTACCCAAAAATATTCAGTGGTAAAACAAGGTATAAAGATAGCCAAAACTGGGGTAACCTATTGGATCCCATCAAAATTAACCTATGCAAATCATTATGATTAATAAGAACATGACTGGGTAAAAATAAGTGATCAAGGGCATAACTTGCCTTCAATGAGCTCCTGCTCAGCAACTTCTATCTGCTGAACCTCAGGATCCACAGTAGCTTGCTCGTCTACTCGCATCAATACAAACATACATAGTATATAGAGAAAATTAACATCAAACCAAACATGTAAACAAAATACATAATAATAATCTACACATTAAAATAAGATTCTAGGAATAGGAATCATTAATTTTGGAGTTATGGATTTTAAGTTATGATTTTCCAAAGGTTTTATGTGCTTGATATATGATTAAGTGAGAAATTAATTTTACTACCGTTTTCATGTTAAAACAGAGACTCTAGGTGATAAACAATAATATTACACAATTTTAGAAACTAGAATGGATCAATTTGGAGTTAAAATGAATTTAATATGAATTTTCCAAGTTTCTAGAATTTTTTGTATTAAAAACCAATTTCTATATTTATTTCTCTATTTTTATTCTTCTCTGGACTAGGCGTCAAATTCTAGAAATGTAGGGGCTCTGGGGTAAGAATCCCCAGACACAGTGAACAGTTAGACTGGATCGCGGGTTGTTTCTAAAATAACAGAGGGTCTCTTTTGTAGTTTTACAGGGCTGAAGGGGTATCTAGGGTTTCTGACCGTTGGATCTGGGTTCAGCGCTTAGGATTAGATCTGGTCTTTAATGAATCGGTACGCGATCTGGTTCATCGGAGCTATGATCAAGGGCTACGATTTATTATGCGCACGATCCGATCTCACCCCCACGTCGATGATCCAACGGCCAGGACAAGCAAAAGCCGAACCGGTATACTATTTGTCAGCGTTTGGGACCCGACCGCACACCTGGGGTTACCACTCGAGGTGCTTTGGGTAGGACAGTGTTACCGATTGTAGCTCGATGGTTCATGTTAGGCGCACGAGAGACAATAGACAATTTTATACAGGTTCAGGCCGCTTAGAGAGGCGTAATACCCTATTTCCTAGTGTGGATCTTGATATGGTGGGTTACAGAGGGGTTCTCTAGTATGATGGATGCTAGAGAATGGGGTAGATGGCTAATGAGTGACCTATCTTTCGATGGGGTGCCCCCTAGGCCTTATATACTCGACCGTGGGGCATTACATGCGGGTATGATAACATCGTGCACCTAAGTAATAGTGAACCAACTAAGCTTATCTTCCTATAATCCTGCCGACTTATCCTCTTTTAGTTCTGACGTCTGAGGGTGTCGCGCGGGAGAATCGGATCACCGTTGCAGATGATGTTTAAATCCAACGAGCCGACTGGGCCCGAGTCTATCCATTCTTGTGTCAATCCATTCTGCTAGCGGTTCCTCCCTTGGTCCACGAAGGGATGGCCTTGCGAAATAATGAGCCCAGGGCCTTTCGCGAGGCCTTCTTGCCTTCTAGTGGACCCGGGGGATATATGCCCCCCACAAGCCCCCAATCTTTGAGTTGATTCTGAAATAATCAGCCCAAAGATTCTAGGTCCAACTTGCAGTTTTGATTTTTGGTAATGAATGCTTTGAAAATACACCTGTTGAGTCGTTGCTTCTAAACTCTGAGTAACTCGGTAAAAACGATCTTCTGTTACCCTCCTTTGGCATATTCAACGGTCTTCGTCTTATTCTTCAGAAATCGGTGCTCTATCACTGGCTTATGCTTTGGAGATCAGCATTTTGTCCTTTTGGGGTTAAGGATTCGTTGGGTGCGCCGAAGGTGCACCCAATGGGTGTAGCCCCCGAGCTTTGAGTGGATTATGAAAACAATCTACTCAAAGATCCTTATCTCGTGCTTTTTAGAAATCACCATCTTTTCTTTGTCCCATTCTTTAGAAATCAGCATTTTTATCGTCGTCTCGTGCTTTAGAGATCAGCATTCTTGTCCTTTTGGGGTTAAGGATTCATTGGGTGCACCAGAGGTGCATCCAATGGGTGTAGCCCCCGAGCTTTGAGCGGATTACTAAAATTAATCCACTCAAAGATCCTCATCTCGTGCTTTTGGAAATCATTTTATCTTCGTCTCATGCCTTAGAAATCAGCATTTTTATCGTCATCTCGTGCTTTAGAGATCAGCGTTATACCATCAGCTTATGCTTTGGAGACCAGCATACTGTCTTCATCTCATGCTTTAGAAACCAGCAGCGTGATCTTCCCATGTCCTGTTAGGTTTGAGATTTATTTGATCGGCGACAGATTGGACATCTGGTAGATGGCTCTTGGCTGGCCTTCATTTCGCCTTGTGCTTCAATGCTTCTGCTAACTAGACTTGCAGTTCAGTGGCTATATTTGTCTTTCTTTCGTTCTTCATCGATATCTCTCTTCTGTCTTGATACATTCATTGCATATACTATACAGATGTGACTGCTTGGGAAAATCTATTCAAAATTCTTGGTCGTCCCCCCAATGGGTGTGTCCAAGGGACGTCTTGGTACGCTCAGCGTTTAGCAAACTGTCCTTGAGTAATAACTTGACGTAACCGCGGGGTGTAATCATATCGTCCATGCAGTTGACCTTAGTCCAAATGGTGTCGTGTTATGCGAAGCGGTGTCTGCTGCCTGTCTTTTTTCTAGACGATTTGAATTGCTTATTGAATACTTGCGACTGTTCGGTGGTCGTGGTAGGAGACGAGCAGTTGCTTCCAACCTCTATATATAGACTGCTTGCTTCGTTGGTGTCTTGACACATTTTCTGATCGTCTGCTTCTTCTTCCTCCACTCTCCTCTTCTCCTCCAATCGACAATGGGCAAGAACAAAAAGGTCGAGGTTCGTCGCACCACTCCAGCGACAAGCGCAAGCATGAGCCGAGTCCCTCGGAGGACTTTGGTGACTCCGAGTCTGAGGGGTCGCCGGTCTACGCTTCCCCTCTAGTGTCGTCCGATGACTTGGACGACTCCCAGGGGATAGTTGCCGAGGTGTGGACATACATCCGGGCTGTCGAGCGTTCTAGGCTCGAGGGCTCGGATGAGTCGAAGGTCTGCTCAGACGAGGAGAACTCCTCTGACTCGTCCGAGGAGGGTGACGGCGGTGACGACGACGATGAGGACGATCGCGGCGACGGGGGGTGGCGACAGCGATGACGGCGACGATGTCGGCAAGGGCGACGGAGGCGACGGCGACGGCAGGGGCAGCGACAGCGGCAGCAGCAGCAAGGCCAGTGGAAAAGCGCCACTGGTTTAAATATTAGTATAGATAGTTAGTAGTAGCAGTAGTAGAATAATGTAGTAGTAGCTAGTAGTATAGGGTAGTGTAGAGTAGTAATGTAGTATAAGGTAATGTAATGTAGTGTAGGGTGAAGTAATGTAGTAAAAAAGGGAAGAAAGGCCGACTCATAATGAGTTGGCTTTCGAGTTTGTGTAAAACTTCCCTCCATATAATGAAGAAATTCCAGCGGTTCTAAGCGACCTCTTGCTTTTTCGTCGTTCTTTCTTTATAGTAGATTGATAGTTCATCCTGGCGCCTAATGCCGCTGAAGTTATTAGAAATGGTTACCAAGCGATAACTGGTAATTGCCGAGTTATGCTTGGTTCTCCTGGCGTTTTGGAAATAACAACCGAGTTATGACTGATGCCGTCGGCGTTCTAGAGATAACGGCCGAGTTGTGAATGACATTGTCGACGTTTTAGAGGTAACGTCTGAGTTATGACTGATACTATCAGCATTCTAGAGGTAACATCCGAGTTATGTCGGAAGTTTCGCTTTCCCGAGTGATGACTTGACACTTTTTAGAAATGGTGCCCCACTTGGGAAAACCCCATTTATACTCATGCTGACGCGCGCCTTTGAGTTCTGAGCCCTAACTTCACATTTCCGCTTCAAAACATTCATCCGTTTCTCTAAGATTTCGCCTCTATTCGATCTGTCGGTGAAATTGCGATGGCGCCCAAGCAGAAAAGATAGAGTTTTGCTGCGGTGATCATTCCTCCCATCGACCCCAACAGTCAGTTGCCGTTTGCAGGTAACCACATGTCTGTTGTCTCAGAATCAGACATTCTCCACCTTGTTGATGTTGGAGTTCTTCCTCCAAAAGAGCTCTGCTCTTGGCGGATTTGTCGTGGGGTTACTGTTCCGACAGAAGACACCCACGAGTCCGTTATCTATGTCCCTTTTCTCATCTACGGCCTTGCTCTTCCCATTTCTCCCTTCTTCCGCGGTCTCCTTGATTTTTACAATCTGAACTTGACCCATCTGAATCCCAATTCCATCTTATAAATTTCTATCTTTGTACATCTGTGTGAGGCCTACCTCGGAATTCTGCCCCATTTTGGATTGTGGAAGTACTTGTATCACTATCGGCCCGGGATGGCTGGAGGGCAGCATCATCTTGTAGGTGGCGCGAGTTTGGAGATGCGCCGAGGGAGGAAAACAGAATACCTCGATATTCCTCTCAAGGACAGCATTAAAAGTTGGCGTCTTGAGTGGTTTATTATGGAAAACCACTGCAAGTCCCTCCCCCTCGGTCGGGTAGACAGCCAGATGTGCACACTCCGAGCTGGGTTGAATCTCCAACTCCCTTAGAGGGGACAGAGGTCAGAGTTCTGCTCGCTGAGATCTGCCTGTTGAAGGAGAGAGGTCTGAGTGCTGAAGCGGTTGTTGCTGACTTCGTCTTCAAGAATATACAGCCTTTGAAAGATAGGGCGTATCCAGCTTATCTGTTTAGTGGCGTAAATGACTCTACCCGGGTCATCAACAAGAGAATTCCTACTAAGGATCTGGTAAGCCGACTGGACATGATTCTGAGGGGCAGAGTGTCGAATGTTGGTGCTCCTGTTGCTTATTCTGCTTGGAATTTGCCACCTCAAAGGCCGTTTTCTGATTTTGTGTCCAATCCTCCTAATAGTGATAGTGGTCTGGGTCTTAGAGTGTGACCCACTCTTGATGACGTTGAAGCTCTGATTTCTTCCTTTTAGGATCTTCCCAATAACGAGAGGCAAGTTCACTTTGAGATGCCGACCAGTCCAGATGATGCAGAGATAAAAGTTGTGCTTGATATGCTAGCTAGGGAATCTTCTGACTCGACCCATGCTGAAACGATGGCTATCACGGTTGGACAGGGGCTTGACAAAACAGTGGAGACTTGGTAACCTGAGGGTACTCGCCCGAAGCGTGCTTGCCTAGTTAAACGCCCGACTGCACCTGTTGAGGAGAAGAAAAAGAAGAAGAGACGGCTTCGGCGATTGTCATGCTTGGACCAGGATGCAGGCCCCTCTGCTCTGGTTTGTGATAAAGTACCAGCGGAAATCCTTCCTGAGGTTGGTCCCAATGGTGGCATCCATGCTGAAACTGATCTCGAGGGGTGTGACCGTGTTGAAGCTGATCCCACTAGGTGTAACCCTACTGAAGCTGATCCCAATGGGTGTGATCGTGCGCCGGTTGTTGATCATATAGTTGATGAGGACGAAGAGGAAGAAGAAGAAGTCCCACTGATTCGTAAGAACAACCGGCGTTACAGGGGTAGTAGAGGGGATAGTGATATTCCTTCTCTGACTCTGTCCGCTCTTGTTGGCCTTCAAAAACTATTAATATCGGACTTTCACCAAGCTCTTGAAGAGGTCGTCCCTGAAGATTTGCTATCGAAGCCAACTGCTGATGACATTATGACTGTCTCTTCAGAAATTCCCAACATGGGATTAGAGGTATCCCGAGCAGTGTCTCGTGCATCGTCGACTTTAGAAGGCAGTCTTCGATGTCAAGACGTTGGTCAGGATTGTCTGACTCACATGGAGGTGACAGAAGATCCTTTAGACTTAGAGATGACTGCTGCCAAGAACCCAGCCCCCGAGGGTGTTGCCGGTAGTGATCCGGCCCAGGTGGGTGATGTGAGCTGCAACTCAACTCCCAAGGGTGTTGCCGGTAATGATCTGGCTTAAGTGGGTGACGCGAGCTGCAACCCAGCCCCCGAGGGTGTTCGAGTGAATTCTTCTTCCCACACCTCCATGGACGTCCACGTTGGGTTGTCTCCGCCACGATCCGATGGGGCGATGATGATGCATGCTTTTGTGGCTTCGAATCAACCAATCGCCTTGGAGGCCGGTGAACTAGATGCAAGGGGTTTAGTATCTGCTGGTGGGGCTGAGCTCACCCCTGACAACGTTCTTCAGATTGTTCCTGTTGATATTCCTTCGCTGGGCCATGATACTGCTCCTTCTGACTTGGGTTTGCCATTGTTCTTCTCTAACCTTCAGGTGAGTCAATTGTCTGCCCTTTATTGTTCTTCTTTGTCGGCTATATCTCTCATACTTATCTGTCTTCAATCACAAGCTCTAGTGGATGGAATGTCTTCCCAGCTAAGATCGTATGGTGCTTCTGTCCCAGAAGGAGCTCTGTCTTTGGTGCAGTGGAACCCATTGCTGCTTCAGAGACAGATAGCTGACTTGAAGGCATCAAACGCTGGTTAGTAACTTCGTTTCCTCTTTTGTTGATTGGTTCACTTGTTTTTAACCGTGTATCCTTCTTCGACTGCCTTGTCAGATATGGCTCGGCGGTGTTCTGAGCTTGAGGAAAAACATCTTCAATATCAAACCGACTCGATCCGACGGTACTCTGATCTTGAGGAGAAGTATTCTCAAGGTCAGGCCAACCTGGCTTGGGTTTCTACTTCTTTGGACGATGCACATTCTTTGAATTTTTCTCTCAAGGCTCAGCTTAACTCCGAGAGGGCGGCACACGAGGTAAACTTCCTTAATTGGCTCTGCTGTGCTTACTGTTCACTGGATGTTGAAAGTTGATCTTTGTCTGTAGGAGGAGAAACGAATGCTTGCAGCTTCTCGCGATAATCTAGATAGGTTGTATCATGATGCCAGCAATTCTTTAACCATCTTGGAGAGGAGCCATCGCTTTACTATGTCAGATCTGGATCATCATCGTCACGAGCTGCAAGTGTCTCAGGATGAGGTCCTGCGACTTAGACAGATGGTGTCAAGCAAGGATTCCATCGTCAATGATCTGCGTGCCTCCAAGAAGTCAGTCGCCTAGGAGCTAGAGGCCGCTCGACTGGCTACCAAAGTTTCGGAGGACAATTGCACCATTCTGAAGGCTCAGCGCGACAAGGCTATGGACAAAGCCATTCGCGCGGGGCAGATCTTGATGAGAAGGCCCGGTGTAGTTGTTCCTAATGACATTGTTGCCGACGTCAAGGCTGCGCCTGATGTCTCGAGTCGCCCTTCTTCTTCTTCAATTGCCCCTGCGAAAAACATTACCAAATAGAGACGTTTCTCCGTAGTGATGTTTTTGAATATACTAATGTATTTGTGAATTCTATGTGTGTGTGATCATTGTGTTTGGATACTCGGTGGATAGGGCACTAGAATGTGTCCTTGGTGCTGACAATTACAACATTTTGTTTTTGTTGTCAGGACATAACGGTTGTCCTGCATGATTGCTGAAGTAAATGTGGCATGCTGGTTTTGAAGTTTTTTCCTGACCTATGCCAATCGCTTGGCTAGTAAGGCATAGTGGTCGCCCTAGGATGAGTAGATGTGAGCATGTCGCATCGTCTTAGGTCGTTGCCGACCTAAGTCGTTTTTCTTCGTTAGTAGGGTATAGTGGCCACCCTAAGTCGAGTAAGCGCGAGCATGTTGCACCATCTTAAGTCATTGCCGACTTAAGCCGATTGCTCTGTTAGTAGGGTATAGTGGTCACCCTAAGTCGAGTAAGCGTGAGCATGTTGCACTGTCTTAAGTCATCGCCGACTTAAGCCAATTGCTCCGTTAGTAGGGTATAGTGGTCACCCTAAGTCGAGTAAGCGTGAGCATGTCGCACCGTTTTAAGTCATTGCCTACTTAAGCCGATTGCTCTGTTAGTAGGGTATAGTGGTCACCCTAAGTCGAGTAAGCGCGAGCATGTTGCACCGTTTTAAGTCATCGCCGACTTAAGCTGATTGCTCCGTTAGTAGGGTATAGTGGTCAACCTAAGTCGAGTAAGCGCGAGCTTGTTGCACCGTTTTAAGTCATCGCCGACTTAAGCCGATTGCTTCGTTAGTAGGGTATAGTGGTTACCCTAAGTCGAGTAAGCGCGAGCATGTTGCACTGTTTTAAGTCATCACCGACTTAAGCCGATTGCTCCGTTAGTAGGGTATAGTGGTCACCCTAAGTCGAGTAAGCATGAGCATGTTGCACCATCTTAAGTCATCGCCGACTTAAGCCGATTGCTCCGTTAATAGGGTATAGTGGTCACCCTTAGTCAAGTGAGCATGTTGGTTCCCAGTCTAATTGAATTGAAGTCAATTGATAACCGACAGTTTGAATGCCTTTGAGAATGGAATCTTTTATCGATGATGTATTCTCCAATTACAGAGTACAATGTTGATTCGATAGCTTTTGAGGTCTTGCTAAGGGTAAAACTTTCTAAGATGCTCTATGTTCCATGAGTTCCCCACTTTCGTACCATCCATTTGAGTAAGTCAATATGATCTTGGCCGAGTGACTTCTGACACAATGAATGGTCCTTCCTATAGTGGTGACAACTTGTGCCGTCCCTCACCCGTTAGAATTCGGCGAAGGACCAAGTCTCCCACTTCAAAGGAGCAATGTCATATAGTCTTATCATGATAGTGCCTCAAGGTCTGCTGGTATCTGGCTGACTGAATTACTGTGTTCAATCGCTCTTCCTCCAGCACATCAATATCTTCTAGCCTGGTGGCTTCTGCTTCAGCTATGCTTTCGAAGACCAGCCTTGGTGCTCCAAACCTGAGGTCGGCAGGTAGCACTGCCTCCGAACCATAGACCATGAAGAAGGGGGTGTTTCCATGCAGAGCTCGACTGGGTTGAGTTCTTAGGCTCCAGACCACATAAGGCAACTCTCTGATCCACTTTCCTGCGAACTTTTCATTCTTGTCGAAGACTTTCTTCCTGAGTTCTTCTAGTATTATTCCATTAGCCCTTTCCACCTGACCATTAGCTCTTGGGTGTGCTACTGATGCATATTTGATCTGGATGCTCCGTTGCTCGCAGAAATCAAAGAATTCAGAGCTAGTGAAGTTGGATCCCACGGTTATGATGCTATTCGGTATCCCAAACTTGAATATTATATCTTGTATGAATTCCACTGCCTTGGCTAAAGTTAGAGAAGCAATGGGTTTGTACTCTATCTATTTAGTGAATTTATCAATGGCGACCAGCATGTGAGTATAACCTCCCTGAGCTTTCTTGAAGGGTCCAATCATGTCTAATCCCCAGCACGTGAATGGCCATGTTATGGGTATGGTCTGCAGCTACTGTGCTGGTAAATGCTGAAGACTTTCCCAACCAGAGTTATGGATGCTACGTGTATTCCACATTGTCCGGCGTGAATCTCATCTAGTAGTTGTCTTCTAGTGACCGAGGAAATGCACTTCATGAGGACTCCTATTGCACCCCTTCTGTACAGTGTGTCCCCTATGAGGGTGTAGTGGGTCGACTGTCTTGCGATGCGTTCTGCTACTGCCTTATCATCCGGTTCTTCTTCATTGTTTATATACCTGATGATAGGCTCTCTCTAGTCGTTAGAGTTTGACTCTGGCTGGCTCAAAGCATTGCACTCTTCCACCTGATCTGAGGGAATGCTTGGGCATGACACTTCCTGGATGAAAACCCCGGGTGGGACCTAAGCTCGACTTGATCCTAGTTTTGACAACGCGTCTACTACTGCGTTGCGATCTCTTTCCACGTGATGAAATTCCAGCCCTTCAAATTTGTCTTCTAATTTTCGGACGGTTGTATAGTACTTGCCCATAGAATCAGTCGAGCAATCCTAGTCTTTATTTATCTGACTTATGACCACCAGTGAATCTCCGTATACCATCAACCTCTTAATGCCCAGTGATACGGCAATGTTCAATCCATGGATCAGAGCCTCATATTCTGCTGCATTATTTGATGCTGGGAATGATAACTGAAGAGCGTATTTGAGTTGTTCACCTCTAGGGGCAATGAAGAAGATTCCTGCGCCTGCTCCCTGCAGCTTCAGCGAGCCATCGAAATACATTCGCCATACTTCTGTAGCCTCCGGTTTGTCTGGTACTTGTTGCTCGGTCCATTCTGATACGAAGTCAACTAGTGCTTGAGTCTTTATTGCTGTGCGAGGCCGAAACTTAATGTCGTGAGCTCCTAGCTCGCAGGCCCACTTTGCTATTCTTCTAATGGCTTCTTTGTTGTGAAGAATATCCCCTATTGGAAACCCGGTGACTACTATGACTTTGTGGTCGTCAAAGTAGTGATGGAGCTTACGAGCAGTTAGAAGTACTGCGTATAATAGTTTTTGAACTTGAGGATACTTCTTTTTAGAGGGTCCCAGAACTTCACTGATGAATTAGACCGGATGCTGTACTGGATATGTGTGCCCTTCCTCTGTCCGCTTGACTACTAACGTGGTGCTTACCACGTGAGTCGTGCAGGAGATGTATAACAGCAGATCTTCTGCCGGCTGATCTGGCATGGCTCAGCATGGCGGCTTTAGTACTGGTGGCGTGATCAAGAACTTCTTTAGTGCATTGAGAGCTTCCTGTGCTTCTGTGGTCCACTGGAACTTGTGTACCTTCTTGAGCAATTTGTATAATGGTAGGCCTTTTTCTCCTAGCCTTGATATGAACCTGCTCAAGGCTGCCATGCATCCAGTAAGCCTTTGCACTTTCTTCTGTGATCGTGGTGCTTCCATTCTCATGACAGCCTCGATTTTTTCCGGGTTAGCTTCAATTCCTCGGTGGCTGACAATGAATCCGAGCAACTTCCTTGCTGGTACTCCAAAGACACATTTTTCTGGATTGAGCTTCCACCGGTATCGCCTCAGGCTGTTGAAGACCAACTGCAAATCCTCAATGAAGTTTTCTGAGTTTTCTGTTTTAATCACCACATCATCAACATAAGCTTCTACCCGCTTGCCCCAATGATCGTCTAAGCATGTTTGAATAGCTCTCTAGTAAGTTGCTTCAGTGTTCTTGAGGCCAAACGACATGGAGGTATAGCAGAAAGCTCTAAACGGGATAATGAATGTTGTTTTTTCATCATCTTCTTTTGCTAGGCTGATCTGATGGTATCCAGAGTAGCAGTCTAGGAAGGACAACATAGAACATCCGGCGGTCAAATCTACCACCTGATCTATTCTGGGAAGTCCGAAGGGACCCTTCGGACAATGTTTGTTGAGATCTGTATAGTCGACGCACATGTGTCAATCCACTTTATTCTTTTTGAGTACAAGAACAGAATTTGCTAGCCACTCAGGATGCAGTACTTCTCGAATGAACCCTGCTGCGACCAAGCGAGCTAGCTCGGCGCGAATAGCCTCTGTCTTGTCAGGCATGAAACGACACAATTTTTGTCGGATCGGCCTTGCCTGGGGATAGACTTTTAGTTTGTGCTCGGCCAGCTCTCTCGGGACTCCCAGCATATCCACAAGCTGCCATGCGAATATGTCTCGATTATCTTGCAGAAACTGGACGAGCACGCCTTCCTATTTGTCGTCTAGGCTGGAGCTGATGATGGCAGTCTTGCGTTCATCAGTGAACTCGAGGTTGATTCTCTTAGTCTCCTCAGTCGGCCGCATAGAGGTCACGGCTTGAGCTTCATTCGCAGGTATCGCAAGGTCTTCCTCAGGCTTTGAGTTCGCCTGCACAGAGGAGGTCATCGGTGGTTTGGTGGTGAGGGCTGCCTAAATGGCCACTCGGAAACATTCTGTGGCGCCTTGGAAGTTAGCACGCACGGTGATGATTCCTTGTGGTCCCGACATCTTCAATATCATGTATGAATAGTGTGGAATGGCCATGAATTTTGCCAACCCTGGCTTGCCGATGATGGCGTTGTATCCGCAGTCGAAGCTTGCTACCTCGAACCTCAGGAACTCGGTTCTATAATTTTCTGGAGTTCCAAAGGTGACAGGCATGTAGATGTGCCCAAGCAAGTATTCTCCTTCGGTCGGCACAATGCCGAAAAAGGAGTGTTTTACTCATGGAGCTCTTTGAGTGCGACTCCCAAGCCTAAGGGTGTCCGGCGGAAGGTGACATTGATGCTGCTTCCCCCGTCCACCAATACCTTCTTTACCCTGCTCTCTTGGATCACCGGATCGATGAGGAGCGGGTACTTGCCCGGATGATCGAAGTTGAGCCATGGATCCACCTGAGTAAAGGCGATCGGGTGTTCTGACCACCGATAAGAGGCGGGAGTACTGGTGGTCACCACCAGTATCTGTCGATCGTTGAGCTTCTGTTGCCTTTTGTTCTCTTGTGACTCGTGTCCGCCAAAGATGACATTGACTTCTCCATCGACGCGCGGGAACGCTCTGCCTCCTCCCCCTTCCTGCTGCTAAGGTTGTCGAGGTTCTCTAGGTCCTCCACGCGGTGGGCGAGGTAGTAGAGGTTGGAAGGGTCGGCCATTCCCGACGGAATGCTTGAAGTCTCTGCAGTTCCGGAGGGTGTGCTCATATCTTTGTGGTATGAGCATTGTGCGTCGAGGATGTCGTTCAATGTTCGTTCGCCTCCACGAGGTGCCCCTCGGGCATGAGAGACGGGTGGTCCAGTGGCATGTTCTTCTTCACGAGGCCTCTTCTCCTAGCGTTTGTCGGTTTGCTGGTTTGTGTCATGCCATGGTGCAGATGGAGCAGGTTTCGTTCCCCGGATGAGGTCCTGGGCACGCTCATCAGCGGTGATGTAGAGGTCTGCCTCCCTGAATAACTGCTCGGAAGTGGTCGGCGCCTTTTGTAGTATGGCTCGAACGAAGGCCAAGTCATTAGATCCCCGGTAGAAGTCCTCGATCACTGCTGCTTCAACGACCTCGGGAATATGATTTATCATGGTCTGAAACCTTTTGAGGTACGATCGAAGATTCTCATCCCCGTGGCGCCTGATGGATTTGAGGTCCCATGGCTGCGCCGGCTTGTCGGATAGGGATTGGAAGTTGGCGATAAAACGCCGACTTAAGTCGCTTCAATCGTCGATGCAGTGTCGGGGTAGGTGTCGTAGCCATTGTAGTGCATCTTACCCAAGGACGATGGGTAAGTACGCAGTCATCACATCTTCAGTTGCCCCAACGGCTCGGGCGGCAGTGGTATAGACGGCCAACCAGCCTCCCGGGTCTTGCTTGGGCTCGTATTTGTCAACGTTGGAGACCTTGAAGTTTGGGGGCCATTGAATGGCCCTGAGATGTGGAGTTGAAAGTCGCCTAGAGGGGGGGTGAATAGGCGTAATCTAAAATTTACAACTTAAAACACAATCTACAAGCCGGGGTTAGCGTTAGAATAAAGTTCGAGTCCGAGAGAGGGGGAAAACAAATCAAAAGCAAATGAAGCGGATGACATGGTGATTTGTTTTACCGAGGTTTGGTTCTTGAGAACCTAGTCCCCATTGAGGTGGTCACAAAGACCAGGTCTCTTTCAACCCTTTCCCTCTCTTAAACGGTCACCTAGATCGAGTGAGCTTTCTCCTTAATCAAATGAGTCACTTAGACCCCTACAAGGACCACCACAACTTGGTGTCTCTTGCTTTGATTACAAATGTCTTGAGAACAAGAATGGGGAAGAGGAAAGCCAAGCCAAGCAAACAAGAGCACAAGAAAACACAAATGATCCTCTCACAAGTCTAAATGCGCTAGAGTGGATTTTGAGACTTTTAGCGGATCGATCTCTTGAATTGTGTCTTTGGAGTGGTGTATATTGCTCTTGTATTGAATGTGAAGGAGTGAATGCTTGGATGGTTGGAGTGGAGGTGGTTGTGGGGTATTTATAGCCCCCAACCACCAATTCAACCGTTGGGGCAGGCTGCTGTCGATGGGCGCACCGGACGGTCCGGTGCGCCACCGGACACTATCCGGTGCGCCAGCTACATCACCCAATCGTTAGGGTTCTGATGGTTTCGACCGTTGGAGCTCTGTCTTCATGGGGCACCGGACAGTCCGGTGCCGCACCGGACAGTCCGGTGCCGCACCGGACAGGCACTGTTCACTGTCCGGTGCACCTTCTAGTAGCTGCCCTGACTCTACGCAAACTGTCCGCGCACTGTAGCACTTTTGTAGGTGTCCATTGCAGTCGACCGTTGCGCTAGAGCCGTTGCTCCGTTGGAGCACCGGACAGTCCGGTGGCACACCGGACAGTCCGGTGAATTATAGCGGAGCGCGGTTCCAAAAACCCGAAGGTGAAGAGTTTGAAGTCGATCTCCCCTGGTGCACCGGACAGTGTGCGGTGGTGCACCAGACAGTCTGGTGCGCCAGACCAGGGAGCTCTTCGGTTTCTTTTCGCTCCTTTCTTTTGAACCATAATTTGAACTTTTTATTGGTTTGTGTTGAACCTTTGGCACGTGTAGAACATATAATCTAGAGCAAACTAGTTAGTCCAAATATTTGTGTTGGTCATTCAACCACCAAAATTATATTTAGGAAAAGGTTAAACCCTATGTCCCTTTTAGGAGTGAGCGTAGATACTCCACACGTGTCCTCCTGTCGATGATTGTGGTGTCGGTCCTAGGGAGGGGAGTTGCCGATGTGCTGCCTTGACCGTCCCCGGGTTGTGCCACCAGTTGAAGCCGTTGCCGACTCAACTCTAGTGGCCTGACTTCGTGCAGGGATGCCATGATCCCGATCATACTCTTCCTGGCGCCGGATCTCGTTCTCATGTCGCCATTCGTGCGAAGCATTGATGGAGCTCCGTGCGTCCCGGCGACTATTGATGGCGTGCCATAGATCGCTCGGAGGATAAGCGAGAGGCAGAAGATGATTAGCTGCCCGAGTGAGCAGCCGCCGATAGCCCTCAGCGTCTGGAGTTCGGGGGAGGCCGTCGGCTGTCCGGTCCAACACTCCACCGACCTCGTGTGGTGTGTTCATGGCTCGGGCGAAGTCGGTGTTCAGGTTTCGCGTGAAGAGAGGGTTCTCTCGGCATAGCCTCGCATCCTGTTCAGCTTGCTCTTGAGCTTGCCGAGGATCACGTCGGTAGGAATTCCTCCTTTCCCTGAAGACTCATTCACCAGGGGTTTCTCCCACCTCCGAGATCTCATCTCACGATATAGGCTGCGCTGGGTCTCGTTCTCCAGCTTCATGATGTCGTCGAGCATTCCAGCGTCGGTTCCTTCGTCGGCGAGCTTCTCGCTGAGGAGGTTCTTCCCCAGACACGGTTGGCTCGTCGTTGGAGATGGGGGACGATTCCACTCTTCCTCCAATGAAGAGAACGTCGGGCTAGAATGGAGTTGTCGTGATGACAAGCTTCTCTCTGTTCTCCTTTGAGGGTGGAGGTGCCAGAAGAGCAGCTTGACGGGCCTTTATCTCGTTTGCTTCTTTTTTTTCCTTGTAATCCGTGTCCATCTTTCCGTGGATGAGGTGGACAACGGGGTTCTCCGGGTAAACGAATTCTCTGCTCCTAGCTTGCAGGAGGTAGTCTTTGCCTGGGGCACTAGAGGTTGCGCTTTTTCCCGCTCTGTTCCAGCTTTTTTAGAGATTTTCGAGGAAGGCTTCTTCTCTGGTGGATCCGCTATACGATGTAGAATTCCTTCTTCGTCTGCTACGGATGAGATGGTTCCGAAGCAGAACACGGATCCAGGTCGGAGGGCAATCTTATGTTGGAAGATGATGGCCATTGAGCTAGCTTGAATCAACGACACACCCCCTACTTGGCGTGCCAGCTATCGGCGTTTGGGACCCGACCGCGCACCCGGGGTTACCCCTCGAGGTGCTTTTGGGTAGGACGGTGTTACCGATTGTAGCTCGATGGTTCGTGCTAGGCGCACAAGAGACAGTAGACAATTTTATACAGGTTCAGGCCGCTTAGAGAGGCGTAATACCCTACTTCCTGGTGTGGATCTTGATATGGTGGGTTACAGAGGGGTTCTCTAGTATGATGGATGCTAGAGAATGGGGTAGATGGCTAATGAGTGACCTATCTTTTGATGGGGTACCCCTAGGCCTTATATACTCGACCGTGGGGCATTACATGCGGGTATGATAACATCGTGCACCTAAGTAATAGTGAACTGACTGAGCTTATCTTTCTATAATCCTGCCGACTTATCCTCATTTAGTTCTGACGCCTGAGGGTGTCGCGCGGGAGAATCGGATCACCATTGCAGATAATGTTTAAATCCAACGAGCTGACTGGGCCCGAGTCTATCCATTCTTGTGTCAATCCATTCTGCTAGCGGTTCCTCCCCTGGCCCACGAAGGGATGGCCTTGCAAAATAATGAGCCTAGGGCCTTTCGCGAGGCCTTCTTGCCTTCTAGTGGACCCAGGGGATATTTGTCCCCCACACTATTTCTAATCCACACCGTCCATCAAGATCTGATGGCGCACGCGCTTCTTCCTCACTCGAACCCGACAATGGCAGAGACCGTGCAGTATACGGCGGCGCCATTGCCACCGAGTCAGCCGATGGCATCTTCTCGCGCGCGATTGCGGTCAGCGCAGAGGGTTCGGTGGAGACGACAGTGCCAACAAAAGGGGCCCACATTCAGGGAGACATCAGCGTAGCGCATGCGAGGGAGTGCTGACGCTGGTGGGTGGGTGACTGCGTAGGCTGGCCCACATGTCGGCGCGTAGCGGCGAGCGTGTAGGAGGGAATAATGGGCCGCGCAGAATGAATGGGCCAGAAGCAAGGTTCACGGCCCATGAGTGGTCTTTTTCTTTTTAATTTCTTCTTTTCTTTTCTATTTTCTTTTCTTTTCATATTTGAACCCTTAAATTTGAATCCACATTCGATTGTAAACTTTGAACTTGAACTAGATGTACTAGTCCATGATGTTGATGTGAAAAGATTCCTTTATTTATATATTTTCCTTACATTATATATAGGGCTTTTCCTATTTTCAGCCCAAATTTCAATTTGAGGTTAATTCCACATCTCAAGTCATTATTTCATTTCTACTACAATTGTTATTATTATTTGAATGCACAAGCAAACAAAATATCCAACATGATGCGTAGTCCATTTTAGTGTCATTTGTTCTAATTATTCACCCTTAATTATAGGTATGCTCATGTTATGATGAATATATGGCACACAAAATAAGGAGATCAACTATATTCTCTTTGTATACATTTTTGGGTATTACAAATCCTACCCCCTTACAAAGAATCTCGTCCTCGAGATTTAAGAAGGACTAGGAAAGAGGTGGGGAAACTCTATTCGTAGTTCTTCTTCTCTTTCCCATGTAGCCTCATCTTCTCCATGATGGCTTCATTGTACTTTGCACATTTTAATAACTTTATTCCTTGTAACTCGAGTCAAAGTGTCAAGAATCTTGATAGGATATTTTGCATAAGTCAGATCATCTTGAACACTAAGATCCTCCATTAGTAGCTGCTCTTCAGGTACCCTGAGGCACTTCTTCAGTTGTGACACGTGGAAGACATCATGTACATCCGCAAGATGATTGGGTAGTTCTAGTTGATATGCAACTTCTCCCACTCGCTTTAAGATCAAGAAAGGTCTAATAAAGTGAGGGGACAACTTTCCTTTAACTTTAAATCTTCTCATACCCCGAATTGGTGACACCTTCAGATACACGTGATCACCCTCCTTAAACTCTAGCAGTCTTCTTCTATTATCAGCGTAGCTCTTTTGCCTAGTTTAAGCTACCCTCAAATTCTCCCAAATTATACGAACTTGTTCTTCTGCCTCTTGAATAAGTTTAGGCCCAAAGAACTGCCTTTCACCAGTTTGATCCCAATACAGTGGTGTCCTGCAGTTTCTGCCATATAGAGCCTCAAACGGTGACATCTTCAAACTGGTCTGGTAGCTATTATTGTACGAGAACTCCGCATATGGTAAGCTCTTATCCCAACTACCACCATGTTTAAGAGCACAAGCTCTTAACATATCCTCCAGCACTTGGTTGGTTCTCTCGGTCTGCCCATCAGTTTGAGGATGGTAAGTCGAACTAAAATTCAATCTTGTATCCAAGCACTCGTGCAACTTCTTCCAATACCGAGAAGTAAACTGTGATCCCCAGTCTGACACAATCTTCTTAGGCACACCATGTAAGCATACAATCCATGCCATGTACAACTCTGCTAGCTTGGCTCTTGAATACGTGGTCTTCACTGGAATAAAGCGGGCTACTTTAGTTAGCCTGTCCACAATCACCCATATAGAATCATACCCAGCAAATGTGCGGGGTAGTCCAACAATGAAATCCATGCCAATCTCTTCCCATTTCCAATCAGGTATCTTAAGCGGGTGCAGTAAACCAGCATGTCTTTGATGTTCTGCTTTCACCCTCTGGCAAACATCACATAGTGCAACATGTGAAGCAACATCCTTCTTTAGTTCATACCACCAATACTTTTGCTTCAGGTCGTGGTACATCTTAGTACTACCAGGGTGGATGGAGTAAACTGAGTCATGTGCCTCCTTCAATATGGTTTCACAAAGACTATCGATATCAGGAACACAAATCCGATTCTTGAACCATATCGTGCCCTGCTCATCTTCCACGAAATCTGGGCCTCTACCTTCAGTTATCAGATCTTTAATCTCCTAAATTTTGGCATCACCGATCTAACCCTTTCGTATTTCTTGCTCTAAAGTAGGTTCCACTTCTATGGTAATTCCTTCTGTATGAGCAACTATTCCCAGATTGAGCCTCTCAAAATCTTCTGCTAACTCATCGGGTAACTAGGTGACAATAGCTGCATAGACCTGCCCCTTCCGACTCAAAGCATCCGCAACCAGATTCGCCTTGCCCGGATGATAGTGAATTTCTAGGTCATAATCCTTGATGAGCTCCAACCATCGGCGTTGTCTAAGGTTAAGATCCTTCTGAGTGAAAATGTATTTTAAGCTCTTGTGATCAGTGTAGATTCGACACTTGGTTCCCATAATATAGTGTCTCCAAATCTTGAGAGCATGCACAACGGCTGCCAGTTCTAAGTCATGAGTGGGGTAATTCAACTCATGTTTCCGCAACTGGCGAGACACATAGGCGATGACGTGTCCTTCCTGCATAAGCACACATCCCAGGCCTGGCGACTTGCATCACAATATATATCAAAATTCTTTTGTAGATCTAGCATAATCAGCACTGGAGTAGCCATCAACTTAGATCTCAACTGATCGAAACTCTCTTGGCATTCCTCAGTCCACTTAAACTCCTTGCCCTTCTCTAACAATGAGGTCATAGGCTTAGCAATTTTGGAGAACCCATCAATGAATCACCGGTAATAGCCTGCGAGTCCCAAGAAACTTCGGATCTCCGAGACTATACTTGGTATCTTCCAATCAACTATCGCTGTTACTTTGGCCGAATCCACAGCAATTCCTCCTTTGGAGATGATATGCCCGAGAAAATGTACTTCATCAAGCCAAAAATCACACTTGGTAAATTTGGCATAAAGCTGATTATCCCATAACTTCTATAGCACCATTCGCAAATGCTCCTCATGCTCACTATCATTCTTGAAATAAATAAGAATGTCGTCGATGAATACTACGACGAATTTATCGAGATACTCCATGAACACCTTATTCATCAGGTTCATAAAATAAGCTGGTGCATTGGTTAAGCCAAATGACATGACTGTGAATTCATATAAACCATATCGGGTTAAGAAAGTTGTCTTGGGAATATCAAATGGCCTAATCTTCATTTGATGGTAGCCCGACCTGATGTCAATCTTAGAGAACACCCTAGCACCTCTCATCTAATCAAATAAGTCATCAATACGAGGTAACGGGTACTTGTTCTTAATGGTGACATCATTAAGTGCTCTATAGTCCACACACATCCGTTGTGAACCATCCTTCTTCTGTACAAACAGTACCGGTGCTCCCCAAGGTGAGGAACTCGGACAAATGTACCCTGCCTCCTGCAACTCCGTTAACTGCTTCTTAAGTTCTTGTAACTCTTCTACAGACATTCAATATGGGCGTTTAGAAATAGGAGCAGTCCCAGGTAAGAGATCAATGACAAACTCAACTTCCCTCTCCGGTGGCATCCCTGGTAACTCCTCTGGAAAGACATCTGGAAAATCCCTAACCACACGAATGTTGTCACCCACAAACTCCTCGGCTATAAAGAATGTCGCACGTCTGGTAGAGGTAGTTACTGTAGTTTCAACTTGAAATCTTTCTCCTTTAGGGCTAGTGAGTTCTACAGTACCCCTACCACATAGTATAATGGCCTTTGCCTTTCTTAACCATGACATACCAAGGATCAGATCTATACTACTTGCCTCTAATATTATAGCGCTAGCCCAGAATTCTCTTCCCATAATTGTTAATGTCAATCTATGTGTCATATGATTTGCCTCAACAGGCCCTTTAGGTGTAATTACTATCATTGATGTTTTCATATTTTGCAGTGGTATCTCATTTGTGTTGGCATATCGAGCAGACATAAATGAATGTGTAGCACCATAATCAAATAATATGGTTGCAGGAATTGCATTAATATAAAATATACCAAGTGCGATGTCAGCACCTTCAGGAGTAGCATCAGCGCTGACTTGATTAACCCTGGCAATAGAGTATCCCTTGCTAGGAGTCTGTTGCTTGTTCTGATCTGGTGTACCAGAATTCCCCACCGGACAAGCATTAGCATAGTGCCCAATCTGACTACACTTGAAGCATGTAGGGCCTATCTTCTATCCTGTAGGCCTCGCTGGGGTGCCAGTGGGGGCAGCCTGACGAGTGTGAGGCGTCTATGGAGTCCCCTGTGGAGCATACTGAGCTGGATGTGGTCCTCCTCCTAGACGAGCTAAGGTACCCTGAGGCGGAATGTAGCAAGGACAAACACTGCTGCTACGCTGCCCCTATGCAATAGCCTTCCTCTTCAAGTCTCCTAGTTGAACACACTTGTGTTCAATAGCAAGAGCCTCATCAAGCAGCCGCTAAAATGATGGAAATGTATGGGCAACCAATGCATACTATAGTGGCCCATTGAGTCCCTCGATGAAATGTTCCTACTTCCTCTCATCATCAGCCACCTCATCAGGAGCATATCTTGACAGCAGAATGAATTTGTCACGGACTCACGGTACTCGCTGACAGACATGTTGCCTTGCTTCAATGACAGATACTCCTTCTTGATCTTCATTAATCCAGCAAAAATGTGGTAGTTTCTGAACTGAGTTGTGAATTCCGCCCAAGTAATAGTGTCAGCAGCATCTGAAAGTCACCTAGAGGGGGGTGAATAGGCGTAATCTGAAATTTACAACTTTAAACACACACTACAAGTCGGGGTTAGCGTTAGAACTAAAATTAAGTCCGGGAGAGAGGGCGAAAACAAATCAAATGAGAATCAAGCGGATGAACATGGTGATTTGTTTTACCGAGGTTCGGTTCCAAAAAACCTAGTCCCCATTGAGGAGGTCATAAAGACCGGGTCCATTTCAACCCTTTCCCTCTCTCAAACGGTCACTTAGATCGAGTGAGCCTTCTTCCTTAATCTCACGGGTCACTAAGACCCCGCAAGGACCACCACACACTTGGTGTCTCTTGCCTCGCTTACAAAGCACTTGAGAGTAAGAATGAAAAGAAGAAAGGCAATCCAAGAAGCAAGAGCTCAAAAGAACACAAAATCTCTCTCTCACAAGTCACTAAGTGTTTGAGATGAATTTGAGACTTGGAGAGGCTTTGATCTTTTGAGTTGTGTCTAGGAGTGAATGCTAGAGCTCTTGTATTGAATGTGATGTTCAGAAAACTTGGATGCTTGAAGTTGTGGTGGTTGGGGGGTATTTATAGCCCTCAACCACCAAGGTAGCCGTTGGGAGGCTGCTGGCGATGGGCACACCGGACAGTCTGGTGCGCCGCCACGTCACCCAACCGTTAGGGTTCTGGAGCAGTTGACCATTGGCACCTTTGTGTTCTTGTGGCACCAGACAGTCTGGCGGTGCACCGGACAATCCAGTGCCCCTCTGACTCGCTGCTCTGACTTCTGCATTTCACTATGCTGCACTGTTCACGCTGTCAGAGTCGACCGTTGCACGCAGGTAGCCGTTACTCCGCTGGCTCACCGGACAGTCCGGTGGCACACCGGACAGTCTGATGAATTATAGCAGAGTGCGCCTGCGTTTTCCCAAGAGTGGCTGGTTGGACCTTGTACGGCCCTAGTGCACCGGACACTGTCTGGTGGCACACCAGACAGTCCGGTGCGCCAGACCACAGCACACTCTAGTCCTTTTTGCTCCTTTTGAATTGGGTCCCTAACTTGAATATTTATTGGTTTGTGTTGAACCTTATGCACCTGTAATACATGAGTTCTAGGGCAAACTAGTTAGTCCATATGTTTGTGTTGGACATTCAACCACCAAAATTAATTGTAGGAAAAGGTTAACCCTATTTCCCTTTCAATCTCCCTCTTTTTGGTGATTGATGCCAACACAAACCAAAGCAAATATATAAAGTGCAGAAATGAACTAGTTTGCATATGGTAAGTGCATGGGTTACTTTGCAGTTAAACCAATTGAAGGTCTTATTAAGAATGAATAAGAGTGAATGGATTGTGTAAGGAAAATGGACCCCGGGCCATTTGGCTAAATGAGTTTTGGTGTTTGATGATTAACACAACCTGTGAACTAATGTGTTTGCTAGTGTTTATGTTTATAGTTCACAGGATGCGAAGAGGATTGGACTAAAACGCTAAGGATGCAACACCTCAAATGAAGACATAAAAAGAGCTTAGAAGTCCAAGACTCAAGACCAGAGGAGCCCAAGAACAAAATATAGAAGGCCTAGAAGATGGGCTGTCAGCTGGCGCACCGGTGGAAAACAGTTGGCGCACCGGTGGCACACAGTTGGCTCACCGGTGGCACACAGTTGGCGCACCGGTGGCACATAGTTGGCTCACCGGTGGCACACAGTTGGCGCACAAGACAGCCAACAGAGTTTTCTGAGAGGAGGCACCGCACCGGACAGTCACTATTCACTAGCACCGCATCGGACAGTCACTATTCACTATCCGGTGCACGTAACGGCTAGCTATCAGAACTAGCCGTTGGCTGCACACCGTTGGCACACAGTTGGCTCACCGGTGGCACACAGTTGGCTCACCGGTGGCACACTGTTGGTGCATCGGACTGTCCGGTGTGTCAGAACTAGCCGTTGGCTGCACAGCGTTGGCGCACTGTTGGCGCACCATTGGCTCACTGTTGGCGCACTGTTAGCACACAGTTGGCGCACCGTTGGCTGACTGGACTGTCCGGTGTGTCAGAACTAGCCGTTGGCTGCACAGTGTTGGTGCACTGTTGGCGCACCGTTGGCTCACCGTTGGCGTATTGTTGGCACACAGTTGGCGCACCGTTGGCTGACAGGACTGTCCGGTGTGCCACCCTTACAATAGTCTGCTTTCCAACGGCTAGTTGAGTTGGGGCCTATATGTACTTCACCCAATCAGCCGTTTGAAGGTGTGGGAGCCCAAGCAACATACCAAGGCATATTGTAGACATTTCCAAGTGCTCAAACACCCAAGTGCTTAATAGAATCACTCGGTGATTAGCGTAGGTGCTTTGCGAAGTGCTTAGGTTAGTTAGACCGCATTAGCGCTTGCTCTAGGTGAATCCTAGTTAGTTGAGTGAGTTTAGACAAACCACACAACCCCTCGGCTCTTGCATGGGCCGTTGTAATTGTACCGAGTGGGGCGAGAGTCTTGCGAGACCGTGACAACCGTGTTTGTGTCACGGCCGCCACCGTGTACCGGAGGGAACGAGGCCCGCAACGTTTTTGGCCGGAAGCTCGATAGTGGAGACGGCAGGGAGCGTCCGAGAGAAGACGGAAGCGGAGCACCACTTGCGCGTGGAGAAGGCCCGCGACTCTCTACGGAGTTACTCGACCGAGGTGCTTGGCCCTCGCGTGGGCTTCCCTTTGCGTAGGGGCACCAACGAGGATTAGTCGGGACCTTGCGTGGTTCCGGATACCTCGGTAAAAATACCGGTGTCATCCAAAAAAGTTTGCATCTCTACCTTGCTCTTTAAGTTTCTGCATTTATATTAAGCATTTAAGTTTCAATCTTGCCTTTCATACTTATATAGTGTAGATTGAAACTTATCCATTGCGGTAGAGATAACAACACTTAGACAAAACCTAGTTTGCACATTCTAGTTTGATTATTTGCATAGGTTTTGCTCTAGGGATTTATTTGTGGCCTAGTTAAGTAAAAGTTTTAGAAGTCCTAATTCACCCCCCCTCTTAGGCGTCACTCGTTTCCTACAAGTGGTATCAGAGCCTGGTTTGGCTCATTTGAAACGTTTTAGCTTCACCGCTAAAAGAGCTGATGTTTTTAGAGGAACGGATGGATACCCATAGGCCACCACACTTCGACGGTACTAAATTCCCATATTATAGTGCTAGAATGGCTTGTTACCTAGAGGCCGTTGATCTAGGCGTTTGGAGAGTCACTCGTGACGGGATGAAACCCCCTAAGAATCCTGAGAAACCCAACACGAGTGAGGAAAAAGAAATTCATTTAAATGCTAGAGCCAAAAATTGTTTGTATGAATCTCTTAGCATGGATATTTTTAATCAAGTATTTACATTGAAAACTGCTAATGAGATCTGGCTAAAATTGCATGAACTCCATGACGGCACATCCAATGTCCGTGAGCAAAAACATTGCCTAGTCTTAAATGAGTATAATTCTTTTGCTATGAAAAATGATGAGCTCGTTAGAAATATGTATTCTCGTTTGAATCTAATCATCAATGAGCTCAATTCTATTGGCATTAATAAGCTAGGTGATGCGGACATTGTGAGGAAATTATCTCCCTGCTGCCATAACAAAGATATGGGAGCGTCATCACCATTCTTCACAACATGGAGGACTTGAGTACAATGACCCCGACCATCGTGATTGGAAAAATCGTGGCCTTTGAGATGTCGTGAAAAATGGGTTGTGGAGAAGAGCCAACTTCGTCAAGGCCATATGCTTTTGCATGTGATGAAAGGAAGGGTAAAAAGAAGGCTCCCACTCCAAGTTCCTCAAGTGAAGAAGAGGAAGTAGAAGAAAGTGATGATGATGAAGATAATCAACCATCTAAATCATCCTCCGAGGACAAAGAAACAATCCTACGTGTCGGAAAGGTAATGGGGATGATCCGCAAGATTAATCTAATGGGTGTGCCCCTGCAGGTAGAGGATCTTCTCTTTAACATTGAGAAGAAAATGCAAAGAAAGAGAGGATGCTTCGCATGCGGGGAGAAGGGCCACTTCAGGGACAGCTGTCCAACTATGGCCGAACCCAAAAAGGGGAGGAGCAAAGGCAAGGCGCTAACAAGTGTCAAAACTTGGGACGATTCTTCAAGCAAAGATGAACCTCCAAGGACGCGCAGCCACCGATCCTCATCACGCTCATCACGGTCATCACACAAGTGCCTTGTGGCAAGAGGTAAAATGAGTATTTCATCCTCTAGTGATGAAAGTAGTAGTGATGATGAAGGTGAGGGAAAGCCCTCCATAGATGAGCTTGTGGAAGCCGTAAAATTTTTTCAGGATGTTTGCACAAAGCAAAAGGCTCAACTTAAAACTTTGAAAAATAAGTTGATTAGCTCCCAAAATGATTATAAAGGTTTGCTAGAAAAATTTGAAGCATTTGCAAATTTGAATTGTGAGCTATCAACTAAAATTGAGCAACTAGAGTCTAGTGCGACATCCACAGCTACCGATGATGGCCTTATTAAAAAGAATGAAAAACTTAAGGCTAAGTTAGCTAGCTCCCAAGATGCTATCGAAAATTTGCTAGAGAAAATGGAAATTCTTAGCATACACAATAATGCGCTAACTACTAAGCTAGAAAACATTGGTAGCACCCCAGAGGCATTTTTAGTTGAAATTCCTGAAATTATTAAGAAAGATGCTTCTACTTCTTGCTTTGATTTAATTGATGATTCTAACCCCTACAACCAAGTTCTTGTTGAGAATATTGTTGTAGAAACATGTTCGGATAAAGTTGCAAAGGAAAATGAGGAATTAAGGCATGAAGTGGCTCGCCTTGGCAAGGCTTTGTATGACAAGAAAGGCAAAACCAAACAAATCCGACCTCCACAGGATAACACCACTGCAGGAGTGAACAAGCCTATGGAGGGAGAAACCATGATTTGTAGGTTATGCCACAAGGAAGGCCATAAGTCTTTCCAATGCAAGGCGATGACTGGGGATAAGCAAAGGCAAAAGCTCAAGCAAAAGCCAACAAGCAAAATCTCCAACACCTACATCAAAAAGGTGGACAAAAAGGTTGCTACACCATATTTGATCAAGAAGAAAAAGAATGGAAAGGTGATAGCAATCAAGGCCAATAAGCAAGCCAACAAAGGAAAGGGGGCCAAACGCATCTGGGTGCGAAAGGAAATAATTTCAACCATGAAAAGCACCAAGAAGGTTTGGATCCCGAAAGGGAAGTAAGTAGTCTGAAGGACTACGGAAAATTTGGAGACTTGGCAAAGTTAAGATGTATATCATGGGATACATCATATTGGATCAAGTTTATTGCCAAAGTGAGTGAGTGAAAATCTTGGACCCAAATTTCCCACCCATGACTAAGGTAACTAGATTTATTGCATTTCATTTTTAGATATGAGTATCTATCTTTTATGTATCTAGTCTTACCTTTCATGCCTAGCATTACATTTTGTGCTTACTTTAAGATTAAATGCATGCATACTAGGTAAATCACATGGTAGGTCTGCTTGTTTTAAATGCGTACACTTAAGCAAGCCTACATGATTTAAAATGTTTATTTGAGCACGGCACATAGCTCCTTTATCACTCCATAATAAATGATGCATCAATTGATATTGTTAACATTACTAGTGGTAAAACACTCACATACCACAATGTGTATCATTTAATTTATATGTGCCAAAGTTCGGATTATAGATAATTTGCCCCTCTTGATATCAAATCAAAGTGCATGTCTCCTACAAGTATTCAAAACTTGTATGCACACCTTTAGGGGGAGGTTACTCTATAATCTAACACTTTGAGACTAACATCTTTTCAAGTCTATTTGCTGTGATAGTCTCATTGTAAGGAAAATGAAGTCCCCGATGAATGACAACAAATTTCCACTGCAAAATCTCCAAGAATTCTCATGTCTCACAAGCACGCCATTGACCTTCGATCGGTATCTTTGAGACTACATTTATTATCATTTACATGTCTTCTCCAATATTTGATTAGACTATATTTCATATCATATACTTCCATGTTGCTAAAAATGCATAAGTGGTTCACTCATATTCTGTTACCTATGCATAAGGGAAGTTAGTCTTTTCAAATCATGTCTTGTACCTCTAATTTTCACATGCTTTTTCCTAAGTAGAAGATCTCTGACAGGGGGAGTTTTTCTTCGTCTCTAAATGGGGAGAAAATTTTTTCTAAAGGAGAACACTCATTTAGGGGGGGTAATATTTTAGTGCTTCTATTGATATTAATTGATAATTCTTTAGAGAGGGCAAGTCTTATTCGCTTCCTATATGCTCTTAATGTCTTCCTTTTTGGTGGTTGATGCCAAAGGGGGAGAAGTTGTAGGGACCAAAGCAATATAAAATGTATCAAACACCAAACACCACCACTTTAAAATTTTATTTCTTCAATTGGTTTTTCAAGTGGTTTTGGTTCTTTGATCTAAAATTGGAAGTAAGTGAATTATGGAGTTAGGGGGAGGCTTAAGTCCATAATATCTCTAAGTGGGGATAAAACATGCATCCTAGCAAGTAGATTGCATATTTTCATTCAAATGTTTGTTATATTTGCTAGCTTTGGTTGTGTTGTCATCAATCACCAAAAAGGGGGGAGATTGTAAGGAAAATGGACCCCGGGCCATTTGGCTAAATGAGTTTTGGTGTTTGATGATTAACACAACCTGTGAACTAATGTGTTTGCTAGTGTTTATGTTTATAGTTCACAGGATGCGAAGAGGATTGGACTAAGACACTGAGGATGCAACACCTCAAATGAAGACATAAAAAGGGCTTAGAAGTCCAAGACTCAAGACCAGAGGACCCCAGAACAAAATACAGAAGACCTAGAAGATGGTCTGTCATCTGGCGCACCGGTGGCACATAGTTGGCTCACCGGTGGCACATAGTTGGCGCACCGGTGGCACACAGTTGGCTCACTGGTGGCACACAGTTGGTGCACAGGACAGCCAACCGGACAGTCACTATTCATTGTCCGGTGCACGTAACGGCTAGCTGTCAGAACTAGCCGTTGGCTGCACACCGTTGGCACACAGTTGCCTCACCGTTGGCACACTGTTGGTGCACCGGACTTCCGGTGTGTCAGAACTAGCCGTTGGCTACACAGCGTTGGCACACTGTTGGCGCACTGTTGGCACATAGTTGGCGCATCGTTGGCTGACAGGACTGTCCGGTGTGTCAGAACTAGCCATTGGCTGCACAGTGTTGGCACACTGTTGGCGCACCGTTGGCTCACCGTTGGCACACTGTTGGCACACAGTTGGCGCACAGTTGGCTGACAGGACTGTCCGGTGTGCCACCCTTACAACAGTCTGCTTTCCAACGGCTAGTTGAGTTGGGGCCTATATATACTTCACCCAATCAGCCATTTGAAGGTGTGGAAGCCCAAGAAACATAACAAGGAATATTATAGACATTTCCAAGTGCTCAAACACCCAAGTGCTTAATAGAATCACTCGGTGATTAGCGTAGGTACTTTGCGAAGTGCTTAGGTTAGTTAGACCGCATTAGCGCTTGCTCTAGGTGAATCCTAATTAGTTGAGTGAGTTTAGACAAACCACACAACCCCTCGGCTCTTGCGCGAGCCGTTGTAATTGTACCGAGTGGGGCGAGAGTCTTGCGAGACCATGACAACCGTGTTTGTGTCACGGCCTCCACCGTGTACCGGAGGGAACGAGGCCCGCAACGTTTTTGACCGGAAGCTCGATAGTGGAGACGGCGGGGAGCGTCCGAGAGAAGCCGGAAGCGGAGCACCACTTGCACGTGGAGAAGGCCCGCGGCTCTCTACGGATTTACTCGACCGAGGTGCTTGGCCCTCACGTGGGCTTCCCTTTGCGTAGAGGCACCAACGAGGATTAGTCGGGACCTTGCGTGGTTCTGGATACCTCGGTAAAAATACCAGCGTCATCCACGAGAGTTTACATCTCTACCTTGCTCTTTAAGTTTCTGCATTTATATTAAGCATTTAAGTTTCAATCTTGCCTTTCATACTTATATAGTGTAGATTGAAACTTAGCCGTTGCGGTAGAGATAGCAACACTTAGACAAAACCTAGTTTGCACATTCTAGTTTGATTATTTGCATAGGTTTTGCTCTAGGGATTTATTTGTGGCCTAGTTAAGTAAAAGTTTTAGAAGTCCTAATTCACCCCCCTCTTAGCCGTCACCCGTTTCCTACAGATTGCTTTCTTTTATTTGACATTTTGGACCACTTTTGCACGACATGTTTTGTTTTTGCAAATCTTCAAAGTCTTTTCAAAATTCTTTTGCAAATAGTCAAAGGTATATGAATAAGATTGTGAGAAGCATTTTTCAAATTTGAAATTTCTCCCCCTGTTTCAAATGCTTTTCCTTTGACTAAACAAAAGCTCCCCGTGAATGAAATTCTCTCCTTAGCTTTCAAGAGGGTTTTGAAATAGATACTCATTTGAAAATTCATACCAATTTGAAATTGCCTTGAATACCAATTGAAAAACAAACATTTGTGAATACCAATTAAATCTTTCATTTTGAAAATTTTCGAAATGGTGGTGAAATGGTGGTGGTGCGGTCCTTTTGCTTTGGGCTTAATATTTTCTCCCCCTTCAGCATTAATCGCCAAAAACGGAGAACTTTGGAGCCCTTGACATTTTCTCCCCCTTTGGGGGCCTAACATTCCTCTCAAATGGTAAAATAAATATGAGTGAAAGGTCATACCATTGAGAGTTTGCGGAATATCGACAAAGGGTGGATAATACCGTTAGAGTTGAGTGGAAGCGTTGTCTTTGCCGAATACTCCATTTTCCTTTCAATCTACGACTTATCATAGAAATGCTCTTGAAAACACATTAGTCGTTGTCTTGGCACAAGAAAAATAAGAAATATGCAATTATACCAAATGAATGAGATATAATCAAAGGTATATAAATGAGCTATGTGTGCAATGTTTCAATCAAAATTCCGAGAATCAAGAATATTTAGCTCATTCCTAAGTTTGCTAAAGGTTTTCTTATCTAGTGGCTTGGTAAAGATATTGGCTAATTGATTCTTGGTGTTTACATAAGCTATTTCAAAATCCCCCCTTTGTTGGTGATCTCTCAGAAAGTGATACCAAATGTCTATGTGCTTAGTGCGGCTGTGTTCAATAGGATTATCCACCATGTGGATTGCATTCTCATTATCACATAGGAGAGGGACTTCGCTCAATTTGTAGCCATAGTCCCTGAGGGTTTGCTTCATCCAAAGTAATTGCGCACAACAATGGCATGCGACAATGTACTCGGCTTCGGCGGTGGAAAGAGCTACTGAGTTTTGTTTCTTTGAAGCCCAAGACACCAGGGATCTCCCAGAAACTGACAAGTCCCTGATGTGCTGTTCCTATCAATTTTACACCCTGCCCAATCGGCATTGGAATATCCTATTAAATCAAAGGTGGATCCTTTGGGGTACCAAAGCCCAAACTTAGGAGTGTAAACTAAATACCTCATGATTCTCTTCACGGCCCTGAGGTGAACTTACTTAGGATTGGCCTAAAATCTTGCACACATGCATACAGAAAGCATAATATCCGATCGAGATGCACATAAATAGAGTAAAGATCCTATCATCGACTGATATACCTTTTGATCTACGGATTTACCTCCCCTGTCGAGGTCGAGATGCCCATTAGTTCCCATGGGTGTCTTGATGGGTTTGCCATCCTTCATCCCAAACTTCTTAAGTATGTCTTGAATGTACTTTGTTTGGCTGATGAAGGTGCCCTCTTGGAGTTGCTTGATTTGAAATCCAAGGAAGTACTTCAACTCCCCCATCATAGACATCTTGAATTTCTGTATCATGGTCCTACTAAACTCTTCATAAGTTGATTTGTTAGTAGACCCAAATATAATATAATCAACATAATTTTGGCATACAAACAAATCTTTTGCAACAGTCTTAGTAAAGAGAGTAGGATCGGCTTTGCCGACTTTGAAGCCATTAGTGATAAGAAATCTCTCAGGCATTCATACCATGCTCTTGGGGCTTGCTTGAGCCCATAAAGCGCCTTTGAGAGTTTATACACATGATTAGGGTACTCACTATCTTCATAGCAGAGAGGTTGCTCAACATAGACCTCTTCCTTGATAGGTCCATTGAGGAAGGCACTCTTCACGTCCATTTGATAAAGCTTGAAGCCATGGTAAGTAGCATAGGCAAGTAATATGCGAATTGACTCAAGCCTAGCTACGGGTGCATAAGTTTCATCGAAATCCAAACCTTTGACTTGTGAATAACCTTTGGCCACAAGTCGGGCTTTGTTTCTTGTCACCACACCATGCTCATCTTGCATGTTGCGGAATACCCACTTGGTACCTACAACATTTTGATTAGGATGTGGAACCAAATGCCATACCTCATTCCTCGTGAAGTTGTTGAGCTCCTCTTGCATTGCCACCACCCAATCTGAATCTCTTAATGCATCCTCTACCCTGTATGGCTCAATAGTGGAAACAAAAGAGTAATGTTCACAGAAATGAGCAACTCGAGATCTAGTGGTTACCCCCTTATGAATGTCACCGAGGATGGAGTTGACAGGGGTGATCTCGTTGAATTGCTTGGTGGACTCTTGGGTGTGGTGGTCATTGACCCTATATTTCTTGCTCATCTTCCTTGTCTTCTTTATCTTCATCTCCCCCTTGATCATTGACCTCTTCTTAAGGTGGCTCATCCTCTTGATCCTCATCTTCATCATCTTGAGCCTGATCCTCATATTGAGTTGGTGGAGATGCTTGGTTGGAAGATGATGGTTGATCTTGTCCTTGTGGAGGCTCTTTGGATTCCTTAGGACACACATCTCCAATGGACATGTTATTTAGCGCGACGCATGGAGCCTCTTCATCATCTAATTCATAAAGATCAACTTGCTCCACTTGGGAGCCATTAGTCTCATCAAACACAATGTCACAAGAAACCTCAACTAATCCAGTGGATTTGTTGAAGACTCTATATGCCCTTGTGTTTGAGTCATATCCTAGTAAAAAGCCTTCTACAACCTTAGGAGCAAATTTAGATTTTCTACCTCTTTTGATAAAAATAAAGCATTTGCTCCCAAAGACTCTAAAATATGAAACATTGAGCTTTTTACCAATGAGGAGTTCGTATGATGTCTTCTTGAGGATTCGGTGAAGGTAGATCCGGTTGATGGAGTAGCAAGCAGTGTTGATTGCTTCCGCCCAAAACCGGTCCGGTGTCTTGTATTCATCAAGCATGGTCCTCGCCATGTCCAGTAGAGTTCTATTCTTCCTCTCCACTACACCATCTTGTTGAGGTGTCTAGGGAGAAGAGAACTCATGTTTGATGCCTTCATCCTCAAGAAATCCTTCAATTTGAGAGTTCTTGAACTCCGTCCCATTGTCGCTTCTTATCTTTTTTATTCTCAATCCGAACTCATTTTGAGCCCGTCTCAAGAATCCTTTTAGAGTATCTTGGGTTTGTGATTTTCCTGCAAAAAGAATACCCAAGTGAAGCGAGAATAATCATCCACAATAACAATACAGTACTTACTCCCACCAATGCTTATGTAAGCGATCGGGCCGAATAAATCCATGTGGAGTAGCTCGAGCGGCCTATGAGTCGTCTTGATGTTCATGTGTGGATGGTGAGCTCCAACTTGCTTCCCTGCTTGACATGCGCTACAAATCCTGTCTTTATCAAAATGAACATTTGTTAGTCCTAAAATTTGCTCTCCCTTTAGAAGTTTGTGAAGATTCTTCATTCCAACATGGGCAAGTCGGTGATGCCAGAGCCAACCCATATTAGTCTTAGCAATTAAGCAAGTGTCAAGTTCAGCTTTGTTATAATTAAAATCAACTAAATATAGTTGACCCTCTAACACTCCCTTAAATGCTATTGAATCATCACTCCTTCTAAAGACAGTAACACCTACATCTGTAAATAGACAGTTGTAACCCATTTTGCATAATTGAGAAACAGAAAGCAAATTGTAATCTAAAGAATCTACGAGAAAACATTGGAAATAGAATGGTCAGGAGATATAGCAATTTTACCCAATCTTTTGACCAAACCTTGATTTCCATCCCCGAATGTGATAGCTTGTTGGGGATCTTCGTTTCTCTCATAGGAGGAGAACATTCTCTTCTCCCCTATCATATGGTTTGTGCATCCGCTATCGATTATCCAACGTGAACCACTAGATGCATAAATCTGCAAAACAATTTAGGCCTTGTTCTTAGGTACCCAAACGGTCTTGGGTCCTTTCACATTAGAAACAAGCACCTTGGCTACCCAAACACAAGTTTTTGGACTCTTGTGTTTGCCCCCAACAAATTTGGCAACTATTTTGCCAGATTTGTTAGTTAAAACATAAGATGCATCAAAAGTCTTAAATGAAACATTGTGCTCATTTGATGTAGTAGGAATTTTCTTTCTAGGCATTTTAACATGTGTGGTATGCCTAGAGCTAGATGCCTCATTCTTATACATAAAAGCATGGTGAGAAACAAAAAGAGATTTTCTAGCATGAATTTTCCTAATTTTGTGCTCAGGATAATTAGCAGGATATAAAATGTAGTCTTCATTATCCTGAACCATGGGAGCCTTGCCCTTAACAAAATTAGACAATCTTTTAGGGATATTAAGTTTGACATTGCTTCCTGTTGGAAACCAATGCCATCCTTAATGTCAGGGCATCTCCCATTATAAAGCATACTACTAGCAAATTTAAAATTTTCATTTTCGAGCTCATGCTCGGCAATTTTAGCATCTAATTTAGCTATATGATCATTTTGTTTCTTAATCATGGCAAGGTGATCATTTATATCATCAACATTTACATCTCTACATCTAGTGCAAATAGAAACATGCTCAACAGTAGATGTAGATGGATTGCAATTGTTTAGTTCTTCTATCTTAGCATTTAAAATAGCATTCTCATCTCTAAGACAGGAAATAGAATCATTGCAAACATTCAACTCTTTAATCTTAGAAATGAAACTAGCATTTTCATTTCTAAGACTAGAAATTGAATCATGACAAATGTTAAGCTCCTTAGTTAAGGTTTCACACTTTTGTACTTCCTGAGCATAAGCATTTTTCAATTTTACATGTTTTTGTTTTCTTTAATAAGGAAGTCCTCTTGGCTATCCAATTTCTCATGAATAGCTTCTATTAATTCATTTAATTTTTTTCTTTTGTTCCATGCTGAGGTTGGCAAAAAGAGTAAGTAAATCATCTTCATTTTCACTAGAGCTACCCTCATCACTAGATGTTGTATATTTGGGGGTGGCTCTAGAGTGTACCTTCTTTTTCTTGTCGTCCTTAGCCATGAAACATTTGTGGCCGACGTTGGGGAAGAGGAGGCCTCTGTTGACGGCGATGTTGGAGGCGTCCTCGTCGGAGGAGGAGTCGGTGGAGCTCTCGTAGGAGTCCCATTCCCAACACACGTGGGCATCGCCACCTGTCGGGGACCATAATTAGGGGTACCCTCAAGACGCCTAATTCTCAGCTAGTAACCCCCATCAGCATAAAGCTGCAAAGGCCTGATGGGTACGATTAAGTCAGGGATCAGTCCACACGAGTGACTCGATCACGCTTCACCCGAGCCTAGCCTCGGCCAAGGGCAGCCGACCTCGAGAGACTTCCGTCTCGCCCGAGGCCCCCCTTTTTACGGCGGACACATCACCGGCTCGCCCGAGGCCTTGGCTTCGCTCAGAAGCGACCCTGACTAAATCGCCACACCGACTGACCGAGTTGCAGGAGCATTTAACGCAAAGGGTGAGTCAGACAGACAGTCAGGCCTTGCCGAAGGCGCCACGGCGAACTCCGCTCCGCCCGACCCCAGGGCTCGGACTTGGGCTAAGACCCGGAAGACGGCGAACTCCGCTCCGCCCGACCCCAGGGCTCGGACTCGGGCTAAGACCCGGAAGACGGCGAACTCCGCTCCGCCCGACCCTAGGGCTCGGACTCGGGCTAAGACCCGGAAGACGGCGAACTCCGCTCCGCCCGACCCCAGGGCTCGGACTCGGGCTAAGACCCGGAAGACGGCGAACTCCGCTCCGCTCGACCCCAGGGCTCGGACTCGGGCTAAGACCCGGAAGACGACGAAACTCCGCCTCGCCCGACCCCAGGGCTCGGACTCCGCCCTGGCCTCGGCCAAACGACCTCCGCCTCGCCCGACCCCATGGCTCGGACTCAGCCTCGGCAACAGAAGACAGACTCAACCTCGGCTTCGGAGGAGCCCCCACGTCACCCCGCCTAGGGCACAGACCCGCCACGTCAACAGGAAGCGTCATCATCGTCCTACCCCGAATCGACTCGGGTCACGGAGAACAAGACCGGCGTCCCATCCGACCAGCTCCGCCGGATGGGCAATGATGGCGCTCCACAAGCTCTGTGACGACGGCGGCCCCCAGCTCTCTTACGGAAGCAGGGCGACGTCAGCAAGGACTCGACCGCTCCAACAGCTGTCCCTCCGCCAGGCTCCGTCGCACCTCCGACAGCCACGACATCACGCCAGCAAGGTGCCAAGACCTCTCCGACTGCCACATTGGCATGTACCTAGGGCGCTAGCTTTCTCTCCGCTAGACACGTAGCACTCTGCTACACCCCCCATTGTACACCTGGATCCTCTCCTTACGACTATAAAAGGGAGGACCAGGGCCTTCTTAGAGGAGGTTGGCCGCGCGGGACCGAGGACGGGACAGGCGCTCTCTTGGGGCCGCTCGCTTCCCTCACCCGCGTGGACGCTTGTAACCCCCCTACTGCAAGCGCACCCGACCTGGGCGCGGGACGAACACGAAGGCCGCGGGACTTCCACCTCTCTCACGCTCGACTCCGGCCACCTCGCCTCTCCCCCCTTCGCGCTCGCCCACGCGCTCGACCCATCTGGGCTGGGGCACGCAGCACACTCACTCGTCGGCTTTGGGACCCCCCTGTCTCGAAACGCCGACAGTTGGCGCGCCAGGTAGGGGCACGCTGCGTGCTGACGAACAGCTCCCCGTCAAGCTCCAGATGGGCAATCTCCAGCAACCTCTCCAGCCCGGGGCGGTGCTTCGTTTCGGGACTCTTGAGTTCATGTCCTTCGACGGCAGCTACGACATGATACTTCTTCCACCGCCGCGCGACAACGACAATGGCGGCCGACAACCCGCTCGCCGGCGGCGGAATCGACGACACCTTCCCCGCGTGGTGGAAGAACAACATTCGAGCTCGCTCCGTTCTCTCCCCCGCCAACGGAGGAGGAGGCGGGGCCATCAAGGCCAAGCAGGAGGCCGCGCTTCGTTGGCCGTCGAGCGAATCGACGCCCCTGACGCCCCGACGGAAGGCACGCCGGACGTCGACCTCGCGTTCAAGACGAAGGCAAGCGCCGTCCCCCCGCGACACGCTGACCCCGAGCAAGAAGACGACGCCGGCGCGCTCGCGGAAAGCCTGCAGGACGTCGCCCACGTACCTGAGATGACGGTGCAACCAGTCCCCGATGCGACTACGTCGCTCCTCGTCGACCAAAAGGTACCAACTAACTCCCATCTTACGTCATTTCGACTCGGCCTCAACCCGCCAAACGACCTCGCTTTGGCGGGCGCTCTCATTGAGGCGAGTGCAACCCCACTGGGGTTTCGTATACGGTCGCCTTGGGACCGGCTGACGGACGTCTCGACCTACGGGCCCTCTGGGTCCGAGGAAGATGACGACCCCAGCGTCTGTTGGGATTTCTCCGGACTTGGCAACCCCAGTACCATGCGGGACTTCATGACCGCATGTGACTACTGCCTATCCGACTGTTCCGACGGAAGCCGCAGCCTTGGCGACGAGAGCTGCGGCCCAAGCCGCGAATGTTTCCACATCGAGCTAGGGGATCCCTCCGAAGGCAACCGTCTCGGCATGCCGGAGGACGGTGATCTTCCTAGGCCGGTGCCTCGCGCCAACATCCCACGGGAGCTAGCTGTGGTCCCCGCTCCGGCGGGGGGTTACGACCCACAACTCGAGCAAGTCCGCGAGGCGCAGGCCAGGCTCAACGAGGGAACAGGAGCGCTTGAGCCGATCCGTCGGGACGTCGGGCAGGTATGGGCGGACCAACCCCTGGCCGGAGAAATACGTCACCTGCCCCAAGGTCTCCAGCACCGCGTCGCCAACGATGTCAGGGTCAGGCCGCCGCCCGCATCCAGCGGGGTTGGTCAGAACCTGGCAGCCGCAGCGATGCTCCTCCGCGCGATGCCGGAGCCATCAACCACCGAGGGTCGGCGAATCCAGGGAGAGCTCAAGAATCTCCTGGAAGGCGCTGCGGCCCGACGGGCCGAGAGCACTGCCTCCCGAAGGCAAGGATATCCCTCGGAACCTCATGCCGCGACTTCCCGATTCATGCGGGAAGCCTCGGTCTACACCGGGCGCACGCGCAACACCGCGCCTGCGGCCCCGGGCCACCTCGGCAACGAGCACCATCAACGCGACCGTCGGGCCCACCTCGACGAAAGGGTGCGCCGAGGCTACCACCCCAGGCGTGGGGAGCGCTACGACAGCGGGGAGGATCGGAGTCCCTCGCCCGAACCACCCGGTCCGCAGGCCTTCAGTCGGGCCATCCGACGGGCGCCATTCCCGACCCGGTTCCGACCCCCGACTACTATCACGAAGTACTCGGGGGAAACGAGACCGGAACTGTGGCTCGCGGACTACCGCCTTGCTTGCCAACTGGGTGGGACAGACGACGACAACCTCATCATCCGTAACCTCCCCCTGTTCCTCTCCGACACTGCTCGCGCCTGGTTGGAGCACCTGCCTCCGGGGCAGATCTCCAACTGGGACGACTTGGTCCAAGCCTTCGCTGGGAATTTCCAGGGCACGTACGTGCGCCCCGGGAATTCCTGGGACCTTCGAAGCTGCCGGCAACAGCCGGGGGAGTCGCTCCGGGACTACATCCGGCGATTCTCGAAGCAGCGCACCGAGCTGCCCAACATCACCGACTCGGATGTCATCGGCGCGTTCCTCGCCGGCACCACTTGCCGCGACCTGGTGAGCAAGCTGGGTCGCAAGACCCCCACCAGGGCGAGCGAGCTGATGGACATCGCCACCAAGTTCGCCTCTGGCCAGGAGGCGGTCGAGGCTATCTTCCGAAAGGACAAGCAGCCCCAGGGCCGCCCATCGGAAGAGGCTCCCGAGGCGTCTGCTCCGCGCGGCGCCAAGAAGAAAGGCAAGAAGAAGTCGCAATCGAAACGCGACGCCGCTGACGCGGACCTTGTCGCCGCCGCCGAGTACAAGAACCCTCGAAAGCCCCCTGGAGGTGCAAACCTCTTCGACAAGATGCTCAAGGAGCCGTGCCCCTACCATCAGGGGCCCGTCAAGCACACCCTCGAGGAGTGCATTATGCTTCGGCGTCACTTCCACAGGGCTGGGCCACCCGCCGAGGGTGGCAGGGCCCGCGACGACGACAAGAACGAAGATCACCAAGCAGGAGAGTTCCCCGAGGTCCGCGACTGCTTCATGATCTATGGAGGGCATGCGGCGAATGCCTCGGCTCGGCATCGCAAGCAAGAGCGCCGGGAGGTCTGCTCGGTGAAGGTGGCGGCGCCAGTCTACCTAGACTGGTCCGACAAGCCCATCACCTTCGACCAGGCCGACCACCCCGACCATGTGCCGAGCCCGGGGAAATACCCGCTCGTCGTCGACCCCGTTGTCGGCAATGTCAGGCTCACCAAGGTCCTGATGGATGGGGGCAGCTGCCTCAACATCATCTACGCCGAGACCCTCAAGCTCCTGCGCATCGATCTGTCCTCCGTCCGAGCAGGCGCTGCGCCCTTCCACGGGATCATCCCTGGGAAGCGCGTCCAGCCCCTCGGGCGACTCGACCTCCCCGTCTGCTTCGGGACGCCCTCCAACTTCCGAAGGGAGACCCTGACGTTCGAGGTGGTCGGGTTCCGAGGAACCTACCACGCCGTACTAGGGAGGCCATGTTACGCGAAGTTCATGGCCGTCCCCAACTACACCTATCTGAAGCTCAAGATGCCGGGCCCCAACGGGGTCATCACCGTCGGCCCCACATACAAACACGCGTTCGAATGCGACGTGGAGTGCGTGGAGTACGCCGAGGCCCTCGCCGAGTCCGAGGCCCTCATCGCCGACCTGGAGAACCTCTCCAAGGAGGTGCCAGACGTGAAGCGCCATGCCGGCAACTTCGAGCCAGCAGAGACGGTTAAGGCCGTCCCTCTTGACCCCAGTGGCGACACCACCAAGCAGATCCGGATCGGTTCCGGGCTCGACCCCAAATAGGCAGCAGTGCTCGTCGACTTTCTCCGCGCAAACGCCGACGTCCTTGCGCGGAGTCCCACGGACATGCCCGCCATACCGAGGGATGTCGCCAAACACTCGCTGGATATCCGGGCCGGAGCCCGATCCGTCAGACAGCCTCTGCGCCTCGGTCATCAAGGAAGGGTCGGCCTCACCTTGGCAGAGCCCGACCCTCCCTCGGGGGCTAAAAAGGGGGAACCCCTCTGCGTCAAGATCGGGCATACTTCTCCGTGTCAAAAATTTTCAATCAAAAAAGGGGCCTCTTGCGTCCTCCCGGCTACGTTCTCCCGGCTATGTCAGAAGCAGGGTCTCGAGGAGCGAACGCGGGTACATGTAAATGGCAAGGCCGACTGAGCCGAGGAGCTCCTGTGCCTCCGGGTTAGGGATACCTCACTCATCACCTGCCACGAAGAATGGCCCGACTCGAGAAGCCACCCTATTATTGACAAGCCGGGACGAACATGCAGATGGAAAGAAAGGAGAGTACGACTCCATGCAAGAAAGACAAAGTGTTCAGGCCTCAACAGCCGCGGTGAGACGCACATCCAACAAGAAACTGTTCAAACAAGAATTAGGCGCCGCCTTGGGAAGGAGCCGCGCCCTCAGCTCCATCCCCGCCGTCGGTGGGGTCCATCTCGGCCTCCGGTAACGTCGCAGGGGGAAGGATCTCCGCCTCAAAGGTGGTCGCCAGCACCGCGCTCGGACCCGCGGCGACCGCGTCGAGCCGTTGGACCTCCGCTAGGGCGGCATCGTCTTCGTCAGGAAGACAGTACCCCTCACTAACCCGCTCCAGGTCCACAACGTAGTGGGAAGCAAGCACGGCGAAGTCCCGCCTGACGCCGTGGTGTAACGCTTCGCGGACTCTGCCGCGCGCGTGATCACCCAAGGCTCGAAGGCGGCTCTGAGGGGAGCTTCCTGAAGGGACGTCGCCGGAGCCGAGGACACGATAAAAGTCCGAGACGGCCTCGGACATAGCCGCAAGGTCCGCACCCCTCTGCTCGGCAGCTCCGGCAAGCGCCTCAGCAAGCGCCTTGGCGGACTCGTCAAGGGCGGACTCAAGCTCTGCAAGCAACCAGGAGAAATACCTCAAGCACAAGCAAAGGAAACGGACAAGAAAGAGAACCAGGGAGGACCAAGACGTACCTCCGGCTCGGGCACGATGCTCCGAGGCCGCGACCTGGGCCGCAGCTAAGTCAGCCGCAAGGGTCTCGGCACGGCTTTCGGCCTCGGCAGCTCGGCCCTGAGATCGGTCCCGTTCCTCGACGACCTGGGCGAGCTCCAATCGCTGCCGTTGCGCCTCCGCACGCGCTGCAGCCGCCTCGGCTCTCAGGTCGGCGCAGAGCAGCTGGAGGTCCGCCACCTTGGCATCCTGCTGGGAAAGGCGCGCGGTAGCCCCGGCGAGCGAGGACCTCAGGGATCGCAGCGAGCCCCAGACATCAACCTCGCGACGGATGAACGACGACTTGGCGGCGCTCCGGTCCGACAGATCCTGGGGAAAGGAAACAGGGCGTCACGACGGGTGTCTCGCCCACAGAAGGAAAAAAGGTATGCCCGAAACCGCTACCTGGAGGATTTTGGTGACGTCTCTGCAGAAAACCTCCAGCGACGACCGGAGCGACCCCACCATAGCCTCTGCGCACTCGCGGAGCTCACCCCAGGACTGGTCCTCCTGCTCATCATCGAGAACGAAGACGGGGTCCGAGGCCCCGCGGGTCTGAAATCGGAGCAACGGGCGCCGGGCCTCGGGGCTCCGCCGCACAGTGATGAGGCTGCCGCCCGGCTGGACGGATTGTGTGTCCACGCCCACCTCTTCTGAAGTCTTGGGCGCCGACGCATCAGCCATCCCGACGCTGGCGGCAACTGGACGCCCTTCGACAGGGACGGCGGCAACCTCGGCGGTGGCAGGCGCCGGCATGACCGGCACGACAGGCGAACTCAGGGCCGCATGGGCGTCAGCCGCCTCCTCAACCACGATAGCCGCCTCGGCTGAAGAGCCGGCCTCGGGAGCCCGCTCCTCAGAGATTGGCGACGCCCGAGCCCCCAGTGGTGAAGTACCCCGCGAAAGGGTCGGTGGAATGGCGCTGGCCACACAGTTCGGCGCCGTCTTGAGGGCCTTCCGGGGTGCCAGGTCGGTCTGGCCATGACTTCGCTTGCTGGATATAAAAAAAGGAGAGGAGGAAAGAAAGATCACGACCGAGACATATGAATGGGAAGCCAAGACGAAGACATTCCGAGATACTCACCCACTTCGGGCCATGATCCACCGCGCCTGGGGGGAGCCTTCTTGGATCCCGGCTCCCGAAACAGCCGCCGAGGTCCGCTCCGCCGGCACCTTCGGCACCACCCTTGCTTGGGGCGCCCGGGAAGCGAATTCCCCGGGCACGGCCGCGACGACTTGAGGGTCACCCCCATGCGCCACCGCCACGAGCGGCGGCCCCTGGGGAACAGACGCCTTGGCCTGGACCACCGGAGCTGCCTCAGCTCCTCCGGTTGAGGGGTCAGGTGACCTCTCGGTTCGCCCCCGTGCCTCGGGTCGGGAGCCCGACGCGCCGACTTCGGGGGCTGACGGAGTCGGCCCGCTCGGGGGCTGGCTCGACGGCTCCTGGCCACACCCCAAGCTGGGGCTGAGGCCGAGATGGGCGGCCATGTCATCCTCTTCATCATCATCATCATCGTCATCATCGTCGTCGGGCGTCTCCGGCGACGGCTCCCTCGGGAGTCCGTCCCTCTCCTGCTGGCGACGGCGCTTCTCCAAGGCGTCCCGAGCCCGCCTCCGCTCGCGGGCCCGGGCCTTCTCCGCGTCCTTCTTTTTCTTCTTCTCCTCCGCGGCGACCCGCCGCGCTGCACGGTCCACCGCGTCCTCCGGGACCCGTGGCTGGGAGGGTTTGTGCCACCCCACATCCTAAAAGGAGGGGAGAAAGGAACCCGGTCATAAGGACCCGGGGCGACCCGATATACGAAGAATGAAGGAGCGAACACTCACCAAAGTCACACACCCCTGGTCGGGGCGCATCCGAAGCTGGGAGTATGCGTGGGGGTCCGGCTTCCCCATCGCAGCCGACACCCGCCATTGGAGGGCGTTGAAGGGGAGAGGATCAGGGGACATTCGTGAGCCCTCCCAGTCAGCCTCCGGGGTCATCTCCCAGAGCGGCAGCCGCCGCTCCGCCAATGGAAGCACCCTCCGACGGTGGATAGCGGCGATCACTCCCGCAGCGGTAAGTCCCCCCTCCCGCAACTCCTTCAGGGCTTGGAGAAGGGGTTCGAGATTCTTCTGCCTCTCGTGCGGGGTCCCATGGCGCCAGGCGTCGGTGGCAGCCGTAACCACTCGCTGGGAAAACGGTGGGAGCAACTCACCGTCATTCCGGAGGTAGAACCACCGGCGCTGCCACCCCTTGTTCGAAGACGCAAGAGTGGCCGGAATGTACTGCAGCGCCCGCGACTGCCTCAACAAGAGAATGCAGCCGCCGGCCCGCACCGCGGCACGGATCCTCCTCTCCCCCGTCGACAAGGCGAAAGGCTCGGCGAGGAAGAGATGAGTCCACAAATCCCAATGAGGAGCGATCCCCAAGTATCCTTCGCATACCGCTACGAAGATAGCGGCCTGCGAGATGGAGTTGGGGGAGAGGTTGTGCAACTCCACCCCATAGTGGAATAGGATGGCCCGCATAAAGCGGCCCGTCGGCACACCAAATCCCCGCTCATGGAAGGAGACGAAGCTCACGACATACCCCGGCGGTGGGGACGGAGCGGCTCCGCCCACGGGAGGAATCCACTCTGGCCGCTGCTTGTCGGTGAGGGGGCGGAGCAAACCTTCGCCGACCAGCTCCTCCAGATCACTCGCCGTCACCGTGGAGAAGGGCCACGGATCGCGCGGGGGGATTATGGTCACTCGATCCGCCATCACCAAAATGGAGAAGATGGCGGCGCGGGAGACAGGGAGAGCGGTTTCTCTCTTCTCCGACTAAAGTTTCCCGGGTTGCGAAAACCTAAAGGGAAAAGAAGGGAGGAGAGCGAAGAACCATCACCGGACCCCCTCTCAAGTATATGAAGGCCAGGGCGAAGCCGTTTCCAGCACACCGCCTGGACCGGACGCGGGATTCGAAAAGCGCGAAGCGGTACAGCCGTTCCTCAAACGGCTCGCGCACGCGTAACGGCCGCCTCGCCAACCACTCGCCCCGTCGCATTAACTCCGCGGCGGGACACGCGGCGCCTCTGGCGGGAGAAGCGCGCGACGCTTCACCTTCGCCGTAATAACCGCGTCAAAAAGAGGTACGCCACGTCGTTCGATTTCGTTTCCTTTTCCTTTTTCCTCTTTCTCTATCTCTTGCAACAGGGACCGGGAAAGGGGGATACCCCGAAAAGGATCCTTTTCCGCGAAGGAACCGGGCTCCGAGCCCCCCCTACTGATCAGGGGTTCGAAGACTGGCCCTCCGAAGGGTTCAACAGTCGCCTCAGATCGCGTGGGCCCGACACCCACTACTGGTCAGGGGTTCAAAGGCCAGCCCCCCGAAGGGCTCCATGGCCGCCTCAGGCTACTCGGGCTCCGCGCCCATTACTGATCAGGGGTTCGAAGGCTGGCCCCTGAAGGGTTCACAGTCGCCTCAGACACCGAGCGAGGGATGACCAGGGGTACGTTCGATACATAACCGAGGCTCGGGCTGCGCTCCCGAGGTACCCTAGGACATTTCCGAGACCAGCGGGAACGATCTTGTAACGGAATCCCATCGGAGGGAGGCATCGAGCCCTCGGACCCCGTCGCCAGGGGACCGGGTCCGGCAAATCACCCGCAGGTACTTTTGGGCGTGCCTCTGGGCCCCTAGCCGACCCCCAACGAACGGGGCACGGACGCCCACTCGGATTACCCGCTTGCAGCTCACCGGAGACACCATGTTCGGTGCCCATCGAGGGTAACATGGCGCACTCCCCCCCTCCTCCTTGCGGAAAGGCTACGTAGGGGCGTATGTAAAAAGTCGAGTCTGTCCCTGATCGTCCTCTCGCCCTGTGCAGAGGCTCGGGGGCTGCTCTCGCAAAAACCGGCTCCGGCCAAACCGTTGACAGCGTCAACATACCAGCCCGAGAGCTTGGGCCCCGACCGTGCACCCGGGCTACGGCCAGTTCGCATGAGGGAACGACCAGACCAGCCGAAGCATTACGCAAGGTATTAAGACCTCGAAGGAGTGTAACCACTCCTCCGAGGCCTCGGGGGCTACACCCGGCGGGTGCGCTCGCGCGCACCCACCGGAACAAAATGCAACCGAGAAAGGCTGGTCCCCTTGCAAAAAAGTGCGACGAAAGCCTCCAAGCGAGTGCTAACACTCCCTTCGAGGCTCGGGGGCTACTGTCGGGGACCATAATTAGGGGTACCCTCAAGACGCATAATTCTCAGCTGGTAACCCCCATCAGCATAAAGCTGCAAAGGCCTGATGGGTACGATTAAGTCAGGGATCAGTCCACACGAGTGACTCGATCACGCTTCACCCGAGCCTAGCCTCGGCCAAGGGCAGCCGACCTCGAGAGACTTCCGTCTCGCCCGAGGCCCCCCTTTTTACGGCGGACACATCACCGGCTCGCCCGAGGCCTTGGCTTCGCTCAGAAGCGACCCTGACTAAATCGCCACACCGACTGACCGAGTTGCAGGAGCATTTAACACAAAGGGTGAGTCAGACAGACAGTCAGGCCTTGCCGAAGGCGCCACGGCGAACTCCGCTCCGCCCGACCCCAGGGCTCGGACTTGGGCTAAGACCCGGAAGACGGCGAACTCCGCTCCGCCCGACCCCAGGGCTCGGACTCGGGCTAAGACCCGGAAGACGGCGAACTCCGCTCCGCCCGACCCCAGGGCTCGGACTCGGGCTAAGACCCAGAAGACGGCGAACTCCGCTCCGCCCGACCCCAGGGCTCGGACTCGGGCTAAGACCCGGAAGACGGCGAACTCCGCTCCGCCCGACCCCAGGGCTCGGACTCGGGCTAAGACCCGGAAGACGGCGAACTCCGCTCCGCCCGACCCCAGGGCTCGGACTCGGGCTAAGACCCGGAAGACGACGAAACTCCGCCTCGCCCGACCCCAGGGCTCGGACTCCGCCCTGGCCTCGGCCAAACGACCTCCGCCTCGCCCGACCCCATGGCTCGGACTCGGCCTCGGCAACAGAAGACAGACTCAACCTCGGCTTCGGAGGAGCCCCCACGTCACCCCGCCTAGGGCACAGACCCGCCACGTCAATAGGAAGCGTCATCATCGTCCTACCCCGAATCGACTCGGGTCACGGAGAACAAGACCGGCGTCCCATCCGACCAGCTCCGCCGGATGGGCAATGATGGCGCTCCACAAGCTCTGTGACGACGGCGGCCCCCAGCTCTCTTACGGAAGCAGGGCGACGTCAGCAAGGACTCGACCGCTCCAACAGCTGTCCCTCCGCCAGGCTCCGTCGCACCTCCGACAGCCACGACATCACGCCAGCAAGGTGCCAAGACCTCTCCGGCTGCCACATTGGCATGTACCTAGGGCGCTAGCTTTCTCTCCGCTAGACACGTAGCACTCTGCTACACCCCCCATTGTACACCTGGATCCTCTCCTTACGACTATAAAAGGGAGGACCAGGGCCTTCTTAGAGGAGGTTGGCCGCGCGGGACCGAGGACGGGACAGGCGCTCTCTTGGGGCCGCTCGCTTCCCTCACCCGCGTGGACGCTTGTAACCCCCCTACTGCAAGCGCACCCGACCTGGGCGCGGGACGAACACGAAGGCCGCGGGACTTCCACCTCTCTCACGCTCGACTGCGGCCACCTCGCCTCTCCCCCCTTCGCGCTCGCCCACGCGCTCGACCCATCTGGGCTGGGGCACGCAGCACACTCACTCGTCGGCTTTGGGACCCCCTGTCTCGAAACGCCGACACCACCCTTCTTCTTGTAGTACCTCTTCTTTTCCTTCTTCTTCCCCTTCTTGTCATTGTCCCTGTCACTTTCACTTGACATTGGACATTTAGCAATAAAATGACCGGGCTTACCACATTTGTAGCACACCCTTTTGGAGCGGGGTTTGTAGTCCTTCCCCCTCCTTTGCTTGAGGATTTGGCAGAAGCTCTTGATGGTGAGCGCCATCTCCTCGTTGTCGAGCTTGGAGGTGTTGATTGGAAGCCTACTTGGTGTAGACTCCCTCTTCTCTTCTTCCGTCGCTTTGAATGCGACAGGTTGCACCTCGGGTGTAGAGGTGGCGCCTTGCTCCAAGTTGACAATGTGTTTGGAGTCTTTGATCATAAGTTCAAAGCTCACAAACTTGCCAATCACCTCGGGAGACATTAGCTTGTATCTAGGATCCCCACGTATTAATTGAACTTGAGTAGGATTACGAAAGACAAGGGATCTTAGAATAACCTTGACCATTTCATGGTCATCCATTTTGGTGCTCCCGAGGTTGCGCATTTGGTTCACCATGGTTTTTAGCCGGTTGTACAATGCTTGCGGCTCTTCTCCTTTATTGAGGACAAAACGACCGAGCTCCCCCTCGATCATCTCCCACTTGGTGATCTTTGTTACCTCGTCCCCTTCGTGCGCCATTTTGAGGACGTCCCAAATTTCCTTGGCGGTCTTTAACCCTTGCACCTTATTATACTCCTCTCGACATAGAGAGGCGAGGAGTATAGAAGTTGCTTGGGAGTTAAAGTGTCGTATTTGGGCGGCCTCGTCCGAGTCGTAGTCCTTATCCCCCACTTGTGGTACCTGCGCTCCAAATTCAACAATGTCCCATATGCTTTCGTGGAGTGAGGTTAGATGATGCCTCATTTTATCACTCCACATACAATAATCTTCACCATCAAAATATGGTGGTTTGCCTAGGGGAATGGAAAGTGATGGAGCGCGCTTTAAAATACAAGGATATCATAGGGGCATCTTACTATACTTCTTGCGCTCATGGCGCTTAGAAGCGACGGACGATTCGGAGCTTGATGTGGAGGGTGACGAAGAGTCGGTCTCGTAGTAGACGACCTTCTTCATCTTCTTCTTCTTGTCACCTCTCCAATGCGACTTGGTGGAGGAAGAGGATTCCTCCTTGTGCTTGTTGCCGGACTCCCTTGAAAAGGTTCTCCCCGAGCTTGCGAGCTTGTCACCGGTCATGATCTCCCTCTTGGCGTGATCTCCCGACATCACTTCGAGTTGTTAGACTCTAATGAAGCACCAGACTCTGATACCAATTGAAAGTCGCCTAGAGGGGGGTGAATAGGCGTAATCTGAAATTTACATCTTTAAACACACACTACAAGCCGGGGTTAGCGTTAGAACTAAAATTAAGTTTGGGAGAGAGGGCAAAAACAAATCAAATGAGAATCAAGCGGATGAACATGGTGATTTGTTTTACCGAGGTTCGGTTCGAAAAAACCTAGTCCCTGTTGAGGAGGTCACAAAGACCGGGTCTATTTCAACCCTTTCCCTCTCTCAAATGGTCACTTAGACCGAGTGAGCCTTCTTCCTTAATCTCATGGGTCACTAAGACCCCGCAAGGACCACCATACACTTGGTGTCTCTTGCCTTGCTTACAAAGCACTTGAGAGTAAGAATAAAAAGAAGAAAGGCAATGTGGCAGAACCTCCCAAGGTATCGGGGCCACATGCACCTGTCCTTGTCTCAAAGACCTCAGACAGCTATGCATGTGCACCAGATAACTTAACAGGATCCGTCCGATTGCCTCAAGGACATCGGATAAACCACTTATAACCAGGACCGCAAGATTAAGTAACACAAATCACATACACCAATATTTTTGCAGCAGAAATCTTATTACCAAATTTTACAAGTTACAAAATTTTATATTATTTTATCGGAGTGATTACAATAGTGATTCAAAGATATAAACTTTGAAATGTTATAAATTATTTATAAGTTTGAAATAAATGCTAGCTCAAGTGACTATCCTCAATAAGAAATATAGAAGAGTTAGACTTATAAGAAGGCCGAGCCCACCGACACTTAACACCATCAACAGCAACACAAAGTTATAACCTGAAAATCAACAGGGAATAAAACCCTGAGTATGCAATTACTCAGCAAGACTTACCCGACTAAAGAAAAGACTCTCAAGGGTATGCTGGCTAGAGGGAGTCAAGGTAAGGCTAAGCAATAATCAAGGACTCATTTTGCAGAAGAGCTTACTAGTAGTGAATCCTTATGCCAAAATTTTATTTCACAAGTTAAGTACTTTTCCTGAATCTAGATTTGCCTAATCTAGAGCATCCACTTGTCCTAGTCTAGCTTTCTTTTAGCCAATTCATATTTCACTTGTCAACTACGATGAGTGGTTGGAGGGTAGAATCTCCATGACCAAGGAGCAACGACGATTCGAACCGATTATACCCAGCTGGGGATCCCTAACCACATGACATATGTAGCACTTAACCCTTGCATATGTCAACCGTTCCCACAGATCCTCCACAATATGAACCGGTCTGCGCTACCTGGGAGCATAGTACTCCTCCATCCAACCTCTAGCCAGGAGGGTACACGCTACTCCCACCATCTCCCACGCCCAGTACGCGGTTGTCTTTTCACGTATGGAATAGCCGGGTTCAGGCTTACTGGAGCATGTGGATAGTTGCAAAGTCTCCACCACAACAGGCCTACATCGAACGGTCCTTAATCGACACAGACAGGCGACCATGTCCGCTCAGCGTCTGGTCTAGATGTATTCAAACCATTTTCCCATTTTAGGTACCCGACAGGGGTACTCTTTTCTGAATGATGAACCCACTCCGACCGAAGTGGAATCATCACCATAAGTTTGCTTTGATTTTTGAAACGAAAGGACCATAACCAATGTTCCACAATCATTCTTTTTGAAAACAAATGATTTTTCAGTTTCTAAGCAGGGCTAAGCATTATCAGTTCTTTTTATAAAACCAGGATTAAGGAGTTTCCAAGGAATGGTAATGCATCAATTGTTTATCACACAACTCCTATCACCTAATGCATCAGATAAGGTGAAAAAGCATTTAAAACACAAGGAAGGGGCAAATGCAGCAGAGCTTGCCTGGAAGAAACACTAGGTTAGTGTTTGTTAGACGTCGATCACTTGACGATCAGCCTTTGTTCTGATACTTGCTTCGTCTGTCCATCTTCAGGTTGGTCCGACTGACGACGTCGTCTTGCGGAGATGTCCAATCTCTGCATTATCCTGAGGTCGACTTGGGGTCGTCTTCCGTGTCACGTGATCAACTAGCGTACCTCATGAAATGCACGGTCCACATGCATGAGCATGAGTATAAATAGTATAAGATGATAATCTACACTAAAAAGGATGCAACACTTATAACAAAGCATTTAGCAGATACTTGCTAGTGATATATGACTAATTATAATAATTACGCTTTTCCAGCCTATTCAAAGGTAGCTCATATATCGCAAAACAATAATATATATATATATTCACGCTCTATTTTCCTTTATAATTTATTAACACAATCATATTACTACATATATTTTTACCAAACATATTTTATACAATATACCATCACACCAATCAATAGATAAGAAAATCATCGATCATATCCTAATCAACCTATCATACATGCTAACTATCAAGGATAGCCAAAAAGCTCATCATAGTTAAACTAAACTGCGGATACGCTGATGATTCTAATTTAACCATTTTGGGTAACAACAAACACGTACATATGACAGGTACCCGGGTAACAAATACAAAATACGACGACTAGTATGGCAAGATATCACTTCACTACTTAAATATATTAATACGACCCATAACAACAGGAGTAATCGGCTAATCACTTGGTATACCAATTTTATTCTTCACAATATTTACTAAACCATACCCCGTATATATGAAGCAGTTTAACCAATATCTAACACCGCCACTATGGTTATACGGCAAACAAGATGATCAAATCAACGTACTTAGCCAATCCATCTAATGGCTCTGCTAACAGAGGTAGCTAATATAGTTTACTAATACTCAACTCGACCATTTCATCGAACAACCAAGAAGCATCGCGCTGGCTTCGGCTTCAGCATCAAATCTCCCTCCACGATTGCACACAAAAACACACAAAAGAAACAAACATAGCGCTAAATAACGTGGATCGCCATCAAAATTAGTTACCACGAAGCTGTGTGAACTTGCGAAGATCTCCCGCTATACGCAGATCATCAGCAGCGCGTCACGACGAACTCCAAGAACCACGATGGCGATGACGCAGAGTACGGAGACACGCTATACAGATTTGAAGCTGCTGGCCACGGTGAAGTTAAAGCCGGACGAGGAGCCGATGGCGTTGCGGCATGAAGGTGAGGCCGAGGGCGAGTGGCCGGACCACCTGCGCGAGCTGAGGGGCGCGGTGACCATCAGAGGACCTCGACAACGATGGAAGGGACACAGATGGCGATGTCGTGGATGTGGACACGATTGCCACACCCCACCGAGGACAAAGAAACTAAAGCAACAATAGCACAACGACTTCGACAACCAGAGCTCGGTGAACGCAACCATGGACGCGTGCTACCGCATGGGATCGGGCTGGGCGAGTTCGACGGCCACGGGAGAGCGCAGAGGCGAGCCAGAGAGATCAGCGTGCAAGAAGTCGACGCGCGCAGCAGACGAGCAGCAGGCGCGGATAGGCGGAGATGGGCGTCGAATTGGACAGAGCCGAGCAGGTGAAGCGGCGCGCGGCATGGGCGAGCAGGACGGTCGGCCGAGCTAGGACCGGCACCGAGGCTGGGCAAAATCCGAGCTGGAGCTCGCGGCATAGGAGCAGTGGCATGACGAGATCCAGACTCAGGTGGCACCGACGAGCTCCAAAACGGGGAGAGGCAAGCACCAGGGAGCAGCTCAGCAGCCATGGGAGACAGGGACCAGCTCGGCTGGTGTGGCGTAGGAAGCAGGCGCGCGCTCGAGCAGAGAGCCAGAGAGCCCAGCGCAGCGCAGGAGCTTGAGGGGTGTGGCCATGGCAAGGGAGCTCCGGCGCAGGGAGCAGGGCGCGAGCTGGCCAGGGACTCGGGAGAGGGGCGCACAGGCACCTGGGCACGCGGCACGGAGGGAGATGGGCACGTGCACAGAGCACGGCGCGCGACGCAGGGAGGAGCGCGCGACAGCGGGGAGAAACTCCGGGAGAGAGAGAAGCTGCTGGGCAGAGGGAGCTATGGAAGGGCCGTGGCGCGGAAGAATCTGGAGCAACGCGCGGCAGAGATCGAGCTCCACTGAGTGCGAGCTCGGAGGGAGGTCCTGGCGCGGAGGAAGAGAAGCCGACGAGCAGGAAGCCAAGCGCCAGAGGAGATGGCTAGGGAAGAAGGTAAGTCTTCACGGGGAATTTTTAAGCTGTTTGGTGTCACGAATAATCTAGTCTATCGTCTTCTCACTCCTCATTTTTATTGGTTTGTGGAATACATTGAGTTGATCCATCATCACCTCATTTCTTATAGTTATTTAGTTAGTACTAATATGAGAAATAAGGTTATCCCACCAAATTTAAAGAATGGACCCATAATACACCACCACATTTTGGATGAAGTGATTCCTCAAATCAAACACCCCATTTACAGGCCCAGAGCGGCGGCAGATTTTTCAACCACACACAGCGGCCGGATGGATAGGATTGGCTGGATAAAAATCAAAGGGAAGAAAAGGATAACGACGGCTGCAGATTTTTTTTTATTTCTTCTCTTTTTTTACCAAAAAATCGCAGATATTTTGGTTCCAGATTTTTAGTGATAAAGTGGGTTAGATCATAATAATATGGGTCAACGGTACTTGCAAAATGGTTTGAGTTAGTGAATACTTTGAAATCAGATGAATCTGTATTATTAATTTACTTTTTGAAGATTTAGATCGAGGTGAAAAGCAACGGACTGGATTAAACGGATTTCGACTTTGGTATTTCAATCTGCATTTGATTCAGTTGGTTTTAGATGAATTATGTTCGCTATTCGAACACTCGGTTAGAGAACAATTTAATTAAAAATCCATAGACGCAATGTCACGGATGACAAAAGGGAATTAAATTATTTTACACTGAAAGCTTAGTCGTCGAGTTCCAACTAATTTGCCCGGAATAAAAATCGTAAGAATAGATCGAGCTTCCAAATTCGTATTCGCGCGAGCGATGAATTTAAATAATCACCAGACTCACCGATTTTCGGAACAACTATGTTCTGAACATCACAAAAATTTAGGAAGAGCCCGGATAGATAAAAATGATGTTGAACTCATGACAGACAAAACAACTGCGATATTAAAATCATGATAAGCGAAGATGATTAAAATTTAGCATCCGTTTTATCCGCTGATATTACGTGCTTAAATCTATACTCGTTGTTGAGCGGAATATAAACACCAGGGGTGTTACAGCCCTCCCCCTTAAAAGAATCTCGTCCCGAGATTCGGAGCGAAAGAATTTCAAGAGTAGAGAAGCATGTAACCCATGTTCATATCAGCGATAACAAAGGCAGTTCCAAGCAAAGATGAGTGTCTCAGGATATCGTTTCTCTAGTGGACATAACATGTATCGCCTTAGGCTAATTTAGAAATGTCCACCAATAGAGACGATGTCTTCCAGAAGGACACATAAGGTTTCCTGTGTGCAGTTTACTTTTTCTGATGACATTGTACTATCTGAGTCTGTTGAGCGAGCGGTAGATACGCGATTTTACCCAAACAGAATCAGATGCAACCTCTTGAGTAAAACACACAGAAAGAGGTTTACCAACAAGTGGTCACGGTAAGTTCATAACACACGAGACAGATGTGAATGTCGAATAACATCACAGTTAACTTGTGTTAGCCAGAAAATCAAAGTCCAATGATGCCAATGGAGACTCGAGGAAACATCAGTGAAGATTATCAACAACCATTGGCTTCACAATCAATCCACTTTTTTAGCACTAAGCATGACTCGACCTGATCACACATGCTGGAAAAGCACACGTGAGGCAATCGAGGCATGAATAGAGTGATGACTAGGTGGTTACTGGCCGACTTAATCTCAATTCTTGTAAGTACTTTCTTAAGATGGATTGTACAAAAGTGAGTTTAGACAACTCGACAAAACGATCTCTAAACTCAACCTTTGTTCACAATGCAGTTACAAGTTAGTAAAACCAACTTATTGAACTACCTTTGACATTGAGCAGGTCCTCTCAGTATCATCGGTAAGACAAGGATTGAGAGTTCACTTTTGTGTACACGAGATCATGTATTTGGTTAGAAATCCATTTGGTCAGATTGTTCATTCATTTCTTCCTTACGAGAGGAACTGGCTTGTTTCGGGAATGCATGGATTAAATAAGAGAGCGAATGAACAAACTCCTGCGTCTCAGCAGCAGGGGAAACAAATCTCCATTTTGGGAGTTAATCAGTTGTCTCACAACACTAAAAAGCTCCAAGGCTTCACCTTTACACAAAGAATGTAAAGGGAACTTGCATAAATAGTCACTACCAAGATCAAAAGAAAAGAGATCATACATGAAAGTGGTATGCCCTTTTGATTCAACAGAGATGATAGATGTTGCTTGATTATTTCACAAACAACATAGAAATTATTTCAAGGGAAAGTCCATGAAAGATAACACATTAGAGTAGTTCCATAATGGATCACGACTAGAGACTTCGATACCGGCATCCGACGAGTAGCACAGTCCTGTGTGCGCATTCACAGGAGGCTCTCAGTTTCACTACGGCACCATAAGTCTTTAACCATGACACCATTACCGAACAATACCAATAATGAATCCCACATGACAAAACTAGATTGTACCCAGATAACATATTGATATAGTCTCATAATGGATTACAACTACTAACTGTGATACCAGCGCGTGTCGAGCAGCACAACCATGTGTGCGCACACACAGAAGGCCCTCGGTTTCGTCGCGGCACCGTTAGTTTTAGTCATAACGCCATTACCAAACATAACCAATAAGAAATCTCGCACCACAGATAGACTGGTCAAGGATGACAAAATACAAAATAGACTCCACTTGTAGGAATGGTTACAAGTAGAGAGCCAAATAGATCATGGCCCGATGAGACGAACAAGACATGGCCATATCCTAAGTGTCACACCCGGTTTTAGAAGGCAAACCGAATGCGAACCATGTACGTGCTAGGATCAGCAATTCACGTACACAGCAGTTACATAACATGGACATCATCACACAGTGCTCAAATAGTATTAAAAAGGGAAATAATAGTCGATTACATCATATGTCTGAGACATCCACATAGTCTTTACAATAAATCAAAGTGCAGAAAAGAAACGTAGATAAACGCGGCCTTCACAGGCAGCCGACTGGGGGTTTGCCGCTAACCCACACCTAGAACTCGTCGTAGTCTTGGAACTCCTGGAAGTCTCCTTCCACGGCTTCATCCTCTCCTGAGCAGGGGTTGCAATGCTGACAACCTAGGGGGAGGGGGTTTGGTGTGTAGAGCAAGGGTGAGTACACATCAACATACTCAGCAAGTATCTTGTTTGGCTGTAGTGGACTAGCTTTATGTGGGGGTAAGTCAAGCGGTTGCTTTTAGTTGGTTAGATTATTATTACTAGTAGAGAGAGCCATATTTTAGTATTAACCCAAGTTGTTAACCCAAAAGTACCCTTTCCAAATGGAAAGAATACCACTTACCATTACCATAGTCATAAACATCATCCTCATCACCACCTGTAAACCAACCGTACGTTATTAACCCAAGCGTACTCCTTTCCAAACGGAAAGAGCACCACTTACCATTACCAGAGTCAATACCAAGAACCATCAATCTCATTGCCACCTGCAAATCCGAACATCTCTGATCAAGTACCACTAATCACTGGAGCTCCCTTGGCCGCTCATAACCGTGAGCACGGCTGATATATCAGTTTTCTAACACTCTGCAGAGCGTGTGCACTTTACCCACAAGCCGTGATTTCCCTTTCTGCTCGGAGATCATGACTCTCCATTGATCACTACCAAGGTGACCCAGCAGGATATCGCTACGTAGCCTTTACAAAGATTCCCCAGGACTGTAGCCGCCCATTAGGTTTCCTAAATGTACCGCACTCCTCCCCAAGGGACAAATCAACCTTGGCAGAGCGAGCCGCATACACCGAGCCCCATTGACGGCACGACGGCTAAGCGAACTACACCCCGGTTCCTCTAATTATTCAGCTAAGGGCGTCCCACTCCACCCTCATGGTTGCACTGTTTTCTCTAGCGGTCATCCAACGAACAGGTCCTTATAGAGAGGCACTCGAGAAACCACTCGAGCCCCCTTGAAGACCACAAGTATAACATCATAATAAACGAAGGGAAAACAGCGTATCATTGATAATTCTCATCATGTTCATTGATTAGAGTTGAGCAATAGCATAAGACTAAGCAATAATAATCCAACCCAAATAGGTAAACAAGGACACCGATAACAAAAACTAGTAAATCCTTAGGTATAAATGTGTAATGCGGGAGGTGAATTAAAGAATGTATAGGACAGAGATAGGTCAAGGGACACTTGCCTCCACCAACTGACTGCTGCTCAGGGGCTTCTCCTGCGAGTTCTTCGGGCTCTTCAACCGGATCGTTCTCTATGCGAGCGCAAACATAAATACATACACACATTTAATACAAAAGAACAATACACCATACAATAGAATGCAGTAAATAAACAGACGTTCCACGCGGGTTCGCAATTAAGGCTAAGAGAGAAAGAGAAAAAGACAGTCGAGAAACGATCACGTTACATGATTATGAATTAAATTACTCGCTCGATGGAAGGGAATTAATTTGGACACTACGTTTTAGCATAAAGTAAAGTCAAGTTCCACATTTAATTATTATAAACAATTGAAGATGACTGAAAGGGAGTGGTCGCACGTCGAGACGTACGCCACGACATTTTGATTGAATTAAGAAGTAAACGACTCGCCACGCGACAGAGCGCACAACGAGACACTTGCACTAATTATAAAGAGACGTTAAGCATCGCGCGACGAAGCGCACGACGACATACGCCAACAGAGCTGAGTTTAAAGTGGAACGTCGCGCGTCTAGACGCGCGACATCGCACCTTAAACAACCTGAAATTAAAATAGATCGTCGCGCGACGAAGCGCGCAATGAATATAAACTAAAAGAATCGTCGCGTGACGAAGCGCGCGACGCAGCACATTATTAAACACAAATTTAAATTGAATCGTCGCGCGACGAAGCGCGCGACGCAACACATTGATAAATACGAACTTGAATTGAATCGTCGCGCGACGCAACACACTCATTAAACTAATTTTGAAACTAACTAATCCGAGGGTCGGACGCCGCGCAACGGGGCTAGAACGGCCGCGCGCAGGGGGGTCGAGGCCGCGCGCCCGCGCTGAGCCACACCCGCGCAGGGGCCGCGCGCCCGTGCCGAGCCACGCCGGGGAAGGGGCCGTGCCGGGGGGCCGGGGAGCAGGGGCGGGCCGAGCGCCGCCGGAGAGGGGAGGGGAGGGGCCGCACCGGGGGGCCGGGGAGCGGGGGTGGGCCGAGCGCCGCCGGAGAGGGGAGGGGAGGGGCCGCGCCGGGGGGCCGGGGCGGGCCGAGGTGCCGCGCCGTCGCGCAGGGACGCGCGCACGCAGGGGAGAGAAGAGGGGGGGCGCGCAGGGGGAGAGAGAGGTTGCTACGCGGGAAATCCAAATGAGAGAGGGAGAGGAGGAGGGGGCGCATGGGGGGTGTGGGGCGCTGGGGGCGTGCGAGCCAGGCTGGGCCGGGCTAGGCTGGGCTGGGCTAGGTCACATCGCGGATCGAAACCCACGACACGCACGACCATTAAACGGAATTAAATCGCGAACTGAAATCCAAAGCGGAACGAGACGAACACACGGCATCAGACAAAGAAACGTGTTTCGGCATGATGCAACACCCATGACACTTAGGTTTTGTTCATACAGGACACGGACACCTGTCACTATACTGGTTTGAAATGGGGAAAAAGGAGGCGAAACGGGAAGAGAAAAGAGAGTAACGCCCGAATTTGGTGAGAGAAAAGAAGAAAAAATTCTACTCCCAAATTCAGGGCGTTACACTAAGTTTGATGAAAGGAGTACGATGGGAGACTGTAACTTCAGCCCCAAGCATATCTCTATGCCCATCATAGAGATTAAAAGGTCAAGGATCAGTATCTGACTAGATATAGGGGAAAACAATCATAAGATTAAGTTGGTATGCTTTCGATAGGTATGGGGAAACCAAAGGCATCAAATTCAAGAAAATACTTGGACAGGTCTTTCCTGAGTTAGGTTGAAAAAGCAACATGGTGATCCTTCAAGACAGACAAACTGAATAAGGGACATCAGCTTGTATAAACCGAATAAGGGCATGGTCTAAGATGGAAATATGATTCGAAATTCTTATTTTAAGCTTGAGTACCTTCTTTGCCCAACGAAGAAATTATCTAAGCATTATTTGTATAAGTTTGGGTCATGGAAGGGTAACGGAAAAATCAACTTTGGGTCAAGGTTCACTAAATAAGAACATAGCCTAGTTTTGGGTTTAGGCAAACAGGTCACAAACCATTCTATCGACATATCAAGTGCAAGGGCAACCACATATATAACACCTAAATAGGTTACCTAAGAATGGAGGACAACTATCTCATCGAAGTTCATAATACCACATTACACCTCATTATTCACAATCACTAGTTATTGGGATAAGGATGAGAGAAGCATTTTGGGTGTATAGGTGACAAACACGATGCAACAATCAGGATGCATGCTCGTCTTATTCGTCCTCACTGATTTTGCCAACATAATGTGGCAATAGCGTTCTATATCGGTGGCATACTTACGACTCTCTCGGTATTTTGCTAGTCGTCCACTACACATACGTTTTCGAGGTTAGTGTACCTGCAGAAAAATCTATCACAGCCCAATTCCCAATGATGCAATTCACACATGACAGTTTATCACAGTTTATGCTCCATATATTTCTATATGGAGGCCAGCCCTTCATTAAGCGTCAAGCCATGCATAGGCGTCGTTGCCACACTTTAACCATAGGGTAACTCATTATGGTAACTCACCTTCCTACCTTAGCGTAGGTGCGTCGTTACAATTACATTACACTTCTCAGTATTCCCATGTCTGTATACCCATACACATCCATAGGGTACTGAATTCCCAGAAAAGTAATTACTCCACATCGTAGCTTTCGTATAAACATATGTAGAACATGTATATAATCAAGTGCCACAATTAAGCACTTCCCTAGACCGACGGTTGTTCGGTCATGCTCTCACATCTCACCTTACCTGAGAGTCAATCCATTCAAAACTGAATGGCCTTAAAAATAACAATACACATGTATGCAATACCCCCGGTTGTGGGTTAGTGGTTTTGAACTAAGCCACCTAATAGTCCTTACTTTAAGGCTTAATAGAGGATGTCGCTAGCATTATAGTTTTTGAAAACTGTTTTTCAAAGCCAAACAATGTGTTTAGTTGAAAATAGGTTTTCTAAAACCAAAACTTTGTTTTTAAAATACGTATGTGACCATATTATACTTAATCCTGCTCCGATACCAGCCTGTGGCAGAACCTCCCAAGGTATCGGGGCCACATGCACTTGTCCTTGTCTCAAAGACCTCAGACAGCTATGCATGTGCACCAGATAACTTAACAGGATCCGTCTGATTGCCCCCAAGGACATCGGATAAACCACTTATAACCAGGACCGCAAGATTAAGTAACACAAATCACATACACCAATATTTTTGCAGCGGAAATCTTATTACCAAATTTTACAAGTTACAAAATTTTATATTATTTTATCGGAATGATTACAATAGTGATTCAAAGATATAAACTTTGAAATGTTATAAATTATTTATAAGTTTGAAATAAATGCTAGCTCAAGTGACCATCCTCAATAAGAAATATAGAAGAGTTAGACTTATAAGAAGGCCGAGCCCACCGACACTTAACACCATCAACAGCAACACAAAGTTATAACCTGAAAATCAACAGGGAATAAAACCCTGAGTATGCAATTACTCAGCAAGACTTACCCGACTAAAGAAAAGACTCTCAAGGGTATGCTGGCTAGAGGGAGTCAAGGTAAGGTTAAGCAATAATCAAGGACACATTTTGCAGAAGAGCTTACTAGTAGTGAATCCTTATGCCAAAATTTTATTTCACAAGTACTTTTCCTGAATCTAGATTTGCCTAATCTAGAGCATCCACTTGTCCTAGTCTAGCTTTCTTTTAGCCAATTCATATTTCACTTGTCAACTACGATGAGTGGTCGGAGGGTAGAGTCTCCATGACCGAGGAGCAACGACGATTCGAACCGATTATACCCAGCTGGGGATCCCTAACCACACGACATATGTAGCACTTAACCCTTGCATATGTCAATCGTTCCCACAGATCCTCCACAATGTGAACTGGTCCGCGCTATCCGGGAGCACAGTACTCCTCCATCCAGCCTCTAGCCAGGAGGGTACACGCTACTCTCACCATCTCCCACGCACAGTGCGCAGTTGTCTTTTCACGTATGGAATAGCCGGGTTTAGGCTTACCGGAGCATGTGGATAGTTGCAAAGTCTCCACCACAACAGGCCTACATCGAACGGTCCTTAATCGACACAGACGGGTGACCATGTCCGCTCAACATCTGGTCTAGATGTATTCAAACCATTTTCCCATTTTCGGTACCCGACAGGGGTACTCTTTTCCGAATGATGAACCCACTCCAGCCGAAGTGGAATCATCACCATAAGTTTGCTTTGATTTTTGAAACGAAAGGCCCATAACCAATATTCCACAATCATTCTTTTTGAAAACAAATGATTTTTCAGTTTCTAAGCAGGGCTAAGCATTATCAGTTCTTTTTATAAAACCGGGATTAAGGAGTTTCCAAGGAATGGTAATGCATCAATTGTTTATCATACAACTCCTATCACCTAATGCATCAGGTAAGGTGAAAAAGCATTTAAAACACAAGGAAGGGGCAAATACACCGGGGCTTGCCTGGAAGAAACACTAGGTTAGTGTTTGTTAGACGTCGATCACTTGACGATCAGCCTTTGTTCTGATACTTGCTTCGTCTGTCCATCTTCAGGTTGGTCCGACTGACGACGTCGTCTTGCGGAGATGTCCAATCTCTACATTATCCTGGGGTCGACTTGGGGTCGTCTTCCGTGCCACGTGATCAACTAGCATACCTCATGAAATGTACGGTCCACATGCATGAGCACGAGTATAAATAGTATAAGATGATAATGTACACTGAAAAGGATGCAACACTTATAACAAAGCATTTAGCAGATACTAGCTAGTGATATATGACTAATTATAATAATTACGCTTTTCCAGCCTATTCAAAGGTAGCTCATATATCGCAAAACAATAATATATATATATTCACGCTCTATTTTCCTTTATGATTTATTAACACAATCATATTACTACATATATTTTTACCAAGCATATTTTATACAATATACCATCACACCAATCACTAGATAAGAAAATCATCAATCATACCCTAATCAACCTATCATACATGCTAACTATCAAGGATAGCCAAAAAGCTCATCATAGTTAAACTAAACTGCGGATACGCTGATGATTCTAATTTAACCATTTTGGGTAACAACAAACACGTACATATGGCAGTTACCCGGGTAACAAATACAAAATACGACTAGTATGACAAGATATCACTTCACTACTTAAATATATTAATACGACCCATAACAACAGGAGTAATCGGCTAATCACTTGGTATACCAATTTTATTCTTCACAATATTTACTAAACCATACCCCGTATATACGAAGCAGTTTAACCAATATCTAACACCGCCACTATGGTTATACGGCAAACAAGATAATCAAATCAACGTACTTAGCCAATCCATCTAATGACTCTGCTAACAGAGGTAGCGAATATAGTTTACTAATACTCAACTCGACCATTTCATCGAACAACCAAGAAGCATCACGCTGGCTTCGGCTTCAGCATCAAATCTCCCTCCACGATTGCACACAAAAACACACAAAAGAAACAAACATAGCGCTAAATAACGCGGATCGCCATCAAAATTAGTTACCACGAAGCTGCATGAACTTGCGAAGATCTCCCGCTATACGCAGATCATCAACAGCGCGTCACGACGAACTCCAAGAACCACGACGGCGATGACGCAGAGTACGGAGACACGCTATACAAATTTGAAGCTGCTGGCCACGGCGAAGTTAAAGCTGGACGAGGAGCCGATGGCGTTGCGGCATGAAGGTGAGGCCGAGGGCGAGTGGCCGGACCACCAGCAAGCTGCGCGAGCTGAGGGGCGCGGTGACCATCAGAAGACCTCGACAACGATGGAAGGGACACAGATGGCGATGTCGCGGATGTGGACACGATTGCCACACCCCACGCGAGGACAAAGAAACTAAAGCGACAACAGCGCAGCGACTTCGACGCTAAGCACCAGAGCTCGGCGAACGCAACCATGGACGCGTGCTGCCGCATGGGATTGGGCTGGGCGAGTTCGACGGCAACGGGAGAGCGCAGAGGCAAGCCGGAGAGATCAGCTTGCAGGAAGTCGACGCACGCAGCAGACGAGCAGCAGGCGCGAATAGGCGGAGATGGGCGTCGAATTGGACAGAGCCGAGCAGGTGAAGCGGCACGCGGCATGGGCGAGCAGGACGGTCGGTCGAGCTAGGACTGGCGCCGAGGCTGGGCTAAATCCGAGCTGGAGCTCGCGGCACAGGAGCAGTGGCACGAGCCGCACGACGAGATCCAGACTCAGGTGGCACCGACGAGCTCCAAAACGGGGAGAGGCAAGCACCAGGGAGCAGCTCAGCAGCCATGGGAGACAGGGACCAGCTCGGCTGCCACGACGCAGGAAGCAGGCGCGCGCTCGAGCAGAGAGCCCAGCGCGGCGCAGGAGCTTGAGGGGTGTGGCCATGGCAAGGGAGCTCCGGCACAGGGAGCAGGGCGCGAGCTGGCTAGGGACTTAGGGAGAGGGGCGCACAGGCACCTGGCCACGCGGCGCGGATGGAGATGGGCGCGTGCACAGAGCACGGCGCGCGACGCAGGGAGGAGCGCGCGACAGCGGAGAGAAACTCCAGGAGAGAGAGAAGCTGCTGGGCAGAGGGAGCTATGGAAGGGCCGTGGCGCGGAAGAATCTGGAGCAACGCGTGGCAGGGATCGAGCTCCACTGAGTGCGAGCTCAGAGGGAGGTCCTGGCGCGCGGAGGAAGAGAAGTCGACGAGCAGGAAGCCAAGCGCCAGAGATGGCTGGGGAAGAAGGTAAGTCTTCACGGGGAATTTTTCAACCACGCACAACAGCCGGATGGATAGGATTGGCTGGATAAAAATCAAAGGGAAGAAAAGGATAACGACGGCTGCAGATTTTTTTAATTTCTTCTCTTTTTTACCGAAAAATCGTAGATATTTTGGTTCCAGATTTTTAGTGATAAAGTGGGTTAAATCATAATAATATGGATCAACGGTACTTGCGAAATGGTTTGAGTTAGTGAATACTTTGAAATCAGATGAATCTGTATTATTAATTTACTTTTTGAAGATTTAGATCGAGGTGAAAAGCATTGGACTGAATTAAACGGATTTCGACTTTGGTATTTCAATCTGCATTTGATTTAGTTGGTTTTAGATGAATTCCGTTCGCTATTCGAACACTCGGTTAGAGAACAATTTAATTAAAAATCCATAGACGTAATGTCACGGATGACAAAAAGGGAATTAAATTATTTTACACTGAAAGCTTAGTCGTCGAGTTCCAACTAATTTGCCCGGAATAAAAATCATAAGAATAGATCGAGCTTCCAAATTCGTATCCGCGCAAGCGATGAATTTAAATAATCACCGGACGTACCGATTTTCGGAACAACTATGTTTCGAACACCACGAAAATTTAGGAAGAGCCCGGATAGATAAAAATGATGTCGAACTCACGACAGACAGAACAACTGTGATATTAAAATCGCGATAAGCAAAAATGATTAAAATTTAGCATCCATTTTATCCACTGATATTACGTGATTAAATCCATAGTCGTTGTCGAGCGAAATATAAACACTAGGGGTGTTACAGGCAATCCAAGAAGCAAGAGCTCAAAAGAACACAAAATCTCTCTCTCACAAGTCACTAAGGTAGTGTTTGGTTGAAGAGCCAAGTAGAACGGAACCGTTCTGTTCCAGTTTTGTTGTTGTTTGGTTACAAAGTAACTAGAACGGAATGACTCCAATTAGGGAATATTCTCCTCAGATCCGGAACCATTCCGCTCCAAAAAATCAATGGGACGGAGCCGCTCCGTTCCAATCCCGCTCTCACAGTCACGCTCCGTTCCGTTCACTCTGCAACCAAACAAAAAACAGAACCGCTCCGTTCCAGATTACCAAACACAGAACAGAGCGGCTCCGTTCCTAGAATCAGGAATGGAACGGCTCCGTTCTATTTGGCTCCTCAACCAAACACTAAGTAAGTGTTTGAGATGAATTTGAGACTTGGAGAGGCTTTGATCTTTTGGGTTGTGTCTAGGAGTGAATGCTAGAGCTCTTGTATTGAATGTGATGTTCAGAAAACTTGGATGCTTGAAGTTGTGGTGGTTGGGGGTATTTATAGCCCTCAACCACCAAGGTAGCCATTGGGAGACTGCTGGCGATGGACGCACCGAACAGTCCGGTGCGCCACCGGACAGACACTATTCAGTGTCCGGTGCGTTGCCACGTTACCCAACCGTTAGGGTTCTGGAGCAGTTGACCGTTGGCGCCTTTGTCTTCTTGTGGCACCAGACAGTCTGGTGGTGCATCGGATAGTCCGGTGCCCCTCTGACTCACTGCTCTGACTTCTGCATTTCACTGTGCTGCACTGTTCACGCTGTCAGAGTCGACCGTTGCGCGTAGGTAGCTGTTACTCCGCTGGCTCACCGGACAGTCCGGTGGCACATCGGACAGTCCGAAGAATTATAGTGGAGCGCGCTTGCGTTTTCCCGAGAGTGGCTGGTTGGACCCTGTATAGCCCTGGTACACCAAACACTGTCCGGTGGCACACCAGATAGTCCGGTGCGCCAGACTACAACACACTCTAGTCCTTTTTGCTCCTTTTAAATTGGGTCCCTAACTTGAATATTTATTGGTTTGTGTTGAACCTTATGCACCTGTAATACATGAGTTCTAGGGCAAACTAGTTAGTCCATATGTTTGTGTTGGACATTCAACCACCAAAATTAATTGTAGGAAAAGGTTAATCCTATTTCCCTTTTCAGCATCATGGGCAGCAACATAAGAATCCCACCAGTCAGCAGCAGGACCGGTCAAACGACTAGAAGCATATAGAACCTTCTCCCGGTCAAAGCATTGGGTGATGTTGAGCATCTTCTCAACTGACTTCAGACAATCATCGGCATCTAATGGATCTGGCGAGCTGGCGAAGGTAGGCGGTTTGTGGCTCATAAACTCCCGGTGCTTGTCCCGGGGTGGAAGTGGTGGTGGCGGTGGTGGCAGTGGTGCTTGCTGCTGTTGCGCCCTTCGCTCCTGACACATTTCCTCTCTCTCCTGGCGCATCTCTTGGCGTTCCTGCCGCATCTGTGTGTGCATGTCCGCCATGGTGTCAGCCGTCTGCTGCATTATCCGCATCTGAGCTGCAACTACGGGATCAGCTTCGACTAGTGGAGGATTCATCTTGGCTTGCTGTTGTTGTTGTCTAAGTACCCTCCAGTTGAATGGGTTGGCAGGTAAATCAATACCTCCTCCCTTCCTGGTATTGACCATCTGAGTTAGAAACATATGGTAAGAAAGAAAGGATTGTAGACAAGGCAAGTAATTACGAAGCATGTTACTCTAGGGGATTTATAAGCTAAGTGTGTCACCTACTAAAGCTAATTAATTACCTTATGGTGGTACATGCTAAGATGCCCAACTATAATGTTTCAATCAATAAAAGAAGCAAATCAGACATTTATCATCAGAACAATCAACCAACATTTTTAAAGAAAATAATTTTAATTTTGTCTTAGATTTCCTATCCCTTAAAAAGGTCATAAATGTAGGATTCCAATGTGTGAAATCCATCTTGTCTTGGAGTAGAAAAGATAAGGGTAATCAGAGTAGAACAGTAGAAGGTGAGACATGATCAAGATAAGTATAGAAAGAATCAGAGTAAGGTAAGTAGGTAAGGGTTTTGTCTATTTCTATCTAGGTTTCGTCCTACAGTCAACATTTCCTATGATACCACTTCTGTCACACCCGGATTTAAAGGATAAAGCTGGGTGCATCTCATATGTGCGTCAAGGAAGAACAACACACATAATAACAGAGTGCATAGAGATAAATGTCATAAATATCATAAATGTACTTATTACATAGCGGAAGTCTTACAATATAAATGATAAAATAAAGCGAACTAATTATTATCCCTGGCGCCACAAAGCTGAATGGGAGACGCCACCTAGATCAAGTCGAAAGCCTCAGTGTTAGGCGGCTCCTCTTCGACCACCTGTTCTTCTCCTGTGGGGTATGTGAGACAGCAAGAGTAAGCTCACATACATTCATAGCTCAACAAGTTGTGGGGAATAATGTGCATGAACTCACCAAAGGTGGGAGTTCATGTGAAGTGTAAGGCTGATCAACGAAATAAAGGTTGAAGCTGAGCATTGCTTTTATAAGTTGGTCAAAATTTTATTAGCAATTACTAAGTGTAAGTAATTACCAAACCATAGTAATAATAAATAAAAGTAACAATAAAATAATCTCAATGCGATGCAAATGACAAATTGAATTTTAATTCCATAGATTAATCATGTGAGGGTCCGAGCTGCTCATGGCCGTGAGCACAGCTAGTATACCAGTTTTACACTCTGCAGAGGTTGCGCATCTTTACCCACAAGTCATGTTAGCCATCTGCCAAGAGACGACCAATCCCATACACCTCTACCAAGGAGGCGAGGCAGGGTAACACTACGAGGCCTTTACAAAGTTCCACTAGCTTCAGAAAACCTGCTACAGTTTATAGGAAGCTCTAGTGCAGGGATCCCTCGCCTGACTGCCATCGCAGCAAAATCAACCCAAGGACCTCCCTACACTGACCACTCCTCTACTGCCCTTGCCCCTATCAGGTAAGGTAGTCATCCACTAGCTTTCCTAGTTAATCAGCCAAGTGCGTCCCATTAAACCATTGTGGTAGCACTGTTTTCCCAAGTGGTCGCTCCATGTTCCCATTAACATAATGATCTTAACATGAACAGTAATAATAAACAAATAATAAAAGTGTAATCATGAATAATGTATCTCCACACCCAAAACCACATAAAGCAATAGCAAGTACTACCCAAAAATATTCAGTGATAAAACAAGGTATAAAGATAGCCAAAACTGGGGTAACCTATTGGATCCCATCAAAATTAACCTATGCCGATCATTATGATTAATAAGAACATGACTGGGTAAAAATAAGTGATCAAGGGCACAACTTGCCTTCAATGATCTCCTGCTCAGCAACTTCTATCTGCTGAACCTCAGGAACCACAGTAGCTTGCTCGTCTACTCGCATCAATACAAACATACTGTAAGGAAAATGGACCCCGGGCCATTTGGCTAATTGAGTTTTGGTGTTTGATGATTAACACAATCCGTGAACTAATAAGTTTTCTAGTGTTTATGTTTGTAGTTCACAGGATGCAAGATTTACTTAGATTAAGGAATTGGGGAAAGAAACACCTCAAAAGAAGACATTAAGAAGATCCAAGAAAAGTCCAAGTGTGATGCCTGCGGACTGTTTGTGCGTGGAGCATCGGACTGTCCAGTGCACCAAGGAACCTCAACCCAACGGCTAGTTCCAGGTGGCACCCGGAGAGAAGACCACCGGACTGTCCGGTGTGAGCACCAGACTGTCCGGTGTGGAAAAGCCTGCGGCGCCAACGGTCACCTACTCTGACAGGGCAATGGCTAGGCGCACCGGACAGGCTACAGTGCGCTATCCGGTGCACCACCGGACTTTACGGTGCTCCACCGTACTATCCGGTGTACCGCAGAGAACTGCAGCTTTTCTCCAACGGCTATTTTGGACTTGGGGCCTATATATACTTCACCCAACCGGCCATTTGAAGGTGTGGGAGCCCAAGCAACATACCAAGGCATATAGTGCACATTTCCAAGAGCTCAAACACCCAAGTGCTTAATAGAATCACTCGGTGATTAGCGTAGGTGCTTTGCGTGGTGCTTAGGTTAGTTAGACCGCATTAACGCTTGCTCTAGGTGAACCCTAGTTAGTTGGGTGAGTTTAGACAAACCACACAACCCCTCGGCTCTTGAGTGAGCCGTTGTAATTGTACCGATTGGGGCGAGAGTCTTGCGAGACCGTGGCAACCGCGTTTGTGTCACGGCCGCCACCGTGTACCGGAGGGAACGAGGCCCACGGCGTTTCGGCCGGATGCTCGATAGTGGAGATGGCGGGGAGCGTCCGAGAGGAGCCGGAAGCGAAGCACCACTTGCGCGTGGAGAAGGCCCGCGGCTCTCTACGGAGTTACTCGACCGTGGTGCTTGGCCCTCGCGTGGGCTTCCCTTTGCGTAGGGGCACCAACGAGGATTAGTCGAGACCTTGCGTGGTTCCGGATACCTCGATAAAAATACCGACGTCATCCACGAGAGTTTGCTTCTCTACTTTGCTCTTTAAGTTTCCGCATTTATATTAAGCATTTAAGTTTCAATCTTGTATTCATACTTATATAGCATAGATTGAAACTTAGCCATTGCGGTAGAGATAGCAACACTTAGAGAAAACCTAGTTTGCACTCTCTAGTTTGATTATTTGCATAGATTTTGCTCTAGGGATTTATTTGTGGCCTAGTTTAGCAAAAGTTTTAGAAGTCCTAATTGACCCCCCTCTTAGGCGTCACCCGTTTCCTACAAGTGGTATCGAAGCCTGGTTTGGCTCATTTGAAACGCTTTAGCTTCACCGCTAAAAGAGCCGACACTTTTTAGAGGAAGGAATGGATACCCATAGGCCACCACACTTCGATGGCACTAACTTCCCATATTATAGTGCTAGAATGGCTTGTTACCTAGAGGCCATTGATCTAGGTGTTTGGAGAGTCACTCGTGACGGGATAAAACCCCTCAAGAATCCCGAGAAACCCACCACGAGTGAGGAAAAAGAAATTCATTTAAATGCTAGAGCCAAAAATTGCCTGTATGAATCTCTTAGCATGGATATTTTTAATCAAGTATTTACCTTGAAAACTGCTAATGAGATTTGGCTAAAATTGCATGAGCTCCATGATGGCACATCCAATGTCCGTGAGCAAAAACATTGCCTAGTCTTAAATGAGTATAATTCTTTTGCTATGAAAGATGATGAGCTTGTTAGAGACATGTATTCTCGTTTGAATCTAATTATCAATGAGCTCAATTCTATTGGCATTAATAAGCTAGGTGATGCGAACATTGTGAGGAAGATTATCTCCCTACTACCACGACGAAGATATGGGAGCATCATCACCATCCTTCACAACATGGAGGACTTGAGCAACATGACCCCGACCATTGTGATTGGGAAAAACGTGGCTTTTGAGATGTCGCGAAAAATGTGTCACGGAGAGGAGCCAACTTCCTCAAGGTCATATGCTTTTGCATGTGATGAAAGGAAGGGCAAAAAGAAGGCTCCTACTCCAAGTTCCTCAAATGAAGAAGAGGAAGAAGAAAGTGATGATGGTGAAGATAATCAACCATGCACATCATCCTCCAAGGACAAAGAAACAATCCGACACGTCGGAAAGGTAATGAGGATGATCCGCAAGATTAATCTAATGGGTGTGCCCCTACAGGTCGAAGACCTTCTCTTTAACATTGATAGGAAAAAGCAAAGGAAGAAAGGATGCTTCGCATGTGGGGAGAAGGGCCACTTTAGGGACAACTGTCCAAATATGGCCAAACCCAAAAAGGAGAGGAGCAAAGGCAAGGCGCTAACAAGTGTTAGAACTTGGGATGATTCTTCAAGTGAAGATGAACCTCCAAGGTCGTGCAGCCACTGATCCTCATCACGCTCATCATGGTCATCACACAAATGCCTTATGGCAAGAGGTAACAAAAGCATTCCATCCTCTAGTGATGAAAGTAGTAGTGATGATGAAGGTGAGGGAAAGCCCTCTATAGATGAGCTTGCGGAAGCCGTAGAATTTTTCTAGGATGTTTGCACTAAGAAAAAAGCTCAACTTAAAACTTTGAAAAATAAGTTGATTAGCTCCCAAAATGATTATAAAGGTTTGCTAGAAAAATTTGAAACTTTTGCAAACTTAAATAGTGAGCTGTCAACTAAAATTGAGCTATTAGAATCTAGTGCTCCATCCACTGCTACCGATGATGGTCTCATTAAAAAGAATGAAAAACTTAAGGCTAAGTTAGCTAGCTCCCAAGAAGCTATTGAAAACTTGCTAGAGAAAATGGAAATTCTTAGCATACACAATAATGAGCTAACTACTAAGCTAGAAAACATTGGTAGCACCCCAGCAGCATCTTTAGTTGAAATACCTGAAATTATTAAGAAAGATGCTTCTACTTCCTGCTTTGATTTAATTGATGATTCTAACCCCTGCAACCAAGTTCTTGTTGAGAATATTGTTGTAGAAACATGTTCAGATAAGGTTGCAAAGGAAAATGAATAATTAAAGCAAGAAGTGGCTCGCCTTGGCAAGGCTTTGTATGACAAGAAAGGCAAAGTCAAACAAATCCGACCTCCACAGGATAACACCACTGCGGGAGTGAACAAGCCTATGGAGGGAGAAACTGTGATTTGTAGGCTATGCCACAAGGAAGGCCATAAGTCTTTCCAATGCAAGGCGATGACCGGGGATAAACAAAGGCAAAAGCTCAAGCAAAAGCCATCAAGCAAAATCTCCAACACCTACATCAAAAAGGTGGACAAAAAGACTGCTACACCATATTTGATCAAGAAGAAAAAGAATGGAAAGGTGATAGCAATAAAGGCCAACAAGCAAGCCAACAAAGGAAAGGGAGCCAAACGCATCTGGGTGCCAAAGGAAATAATTTCAACCATGAAAAGCACCAAGAAGGTTTGGATCCCGAAAGGGAAGTGAGTGGACCGAAGGTCTACGGGAAATTTGGAGACTTGGCAAAGTTGGGATGTATATCATGGGATACATCATATTGGATCAAGTTTAATTGCCAAGTTTGTTAGTGAAAATTTTGGACCCAAATTTCCCACCCATGACTAAGGTAACTAGATTATTGTATCTCCTGTTTTTAGATATGCGTATCTATTTACCTTGTATCTAGTTTACCTTTCTTGCCTAGTATTACATTTGTTATTTACTTATGTTTAAAATTATGCATACTAGGTAAATCACATGGTAGGATTGCTTGCTTTCAATTCATATACTTAAGCAAACCTACATGGCTTAAAATGTTTATTTAAGCACGACACATAGCTTCTATATCACTCCATAGTAAATGATACATCAATTAAAATTTTGAATTCTACAAGTTGTATCATTTAACTTATATGTGCCAAAGTTCGGATTATAGATAATTTGCCCCTCTTGATATCAAAACAAAGTGCATGTCTCCTACAAGTATTCAAAACTTGTATGCACACCTTCAGGGGGAGGTTACTCTATAATCTAATACTTTGAGACTAACACCTTTTCAAGTCTATTTCATGTGATTGTCTCATTGTAAGGAAAATAAAGTCCCCGGAGAAAGACAACAATCTTCCACTGCAAAATCTTCAAGAACTCTCATATCTCTCAAGCTCGCCATTGAATTTCAATCGGTATCTTTTGAGACTACATCTAGTATAATTTACATGTATTCTCCAATATTTTATTAGACTATATTTCATATCATATACTTCCATGTTGCTAAAAATGCATAAGTGGTTAACTCGTATTCTGTTATCTATGCATAAGGAAGTTAGTCTTTTCAAATCATGTCTTGCACATCTAATTTTCACATGCTTTTTCCTAAGATCTTTGTCAGGGGGAGCTTTTCTTCATCTCTAAAGGGGGAGAAAACTCTTTCTAAAGGAGAAAACTCACTTAGGGAGAGTAATCTTTTGAGGACAAGCTTTTATTTACTTCCTACATGCTTTTAATGTCTTCCTTTTCGGTGGTTGATGCCAAAGGAGGAGAAGTTTAGGGACCAAAGCAATTAAAACTATATCAAACACCAAACACCACAAATTTAAAATTTTAAATCTACAAATGGTTTTTCAAGTGGTTTTGGTTATTTGGTCCAAAAATAGGAAGTAAGTGAATTATGGAGTTAGGGGGAGGCTTAAGTCCATAATATCACATTGTGGGGACAAACATGCATCCTAGCAAGTAGCTTGCATATTTTCATTCAAATACTTGTATTATTTGCTTGCTTTGGTTGTGTTGTCATCAATCACCAAAAAGGGGGAGATTGTAAGGAAAATGGACCCCGGGCCATTTGGCTAATTGAGTTTTGGTGTTTGATGATCAACACAATCCGTGAACTAATAAGTTTTCTAGTGTTTATGTTTGTAGTTCACAGGATGCAAGATTTACTTGGACTAAGGAATTGGGGAAAGCAACACCTCAAAAGTGAAAGGGAAATGTGCCCTTGGGCCATTTCTAAGTATTTTGGTGATTGAGTGCCAACACAAGTGCTTTTGTGTTAATCTATGCAAAGTGGTGGACAAAGTGCAAATCAAGTCAAAAGGTATGTTTCTAGACTTAGTACATTGTTTTATGGACTAATGTATTGTGTCTAAGTGCTGGAAACAGGAGAAATCGAATTGGAAAAGAGATGGCTTTGTTCAGCCAAAGTCTGCGCAATCTGGGTGCACCGGACAGTGTCCGGTGCGCCAGGCTGGCTCTGGCGAACTTGCTGCTCTCGGGACTTCGACGTCGGTGTACGGTATAAATCACCGGACTGTCCGGTGAGCCGTTCACAGGCGAAGTCGTCGGCCTCGGGAAGCCATCAACGGTGTACGGCTATAATTCACCAGACTGTCCGGTGGAGCATCGGACTGTCCGGTGAGCCAACGGTCAGCCGGGGCAACGGTCGGCCGAGGATTCCACGCGTGACGCGTGGCCGAGCCAACGGTCACATTGGAACACCGGACTGTCCGGTGTGCACCGGACAGTGTCCGGTGCGCCAACGGCTCTACATCTGCAACGGTCGGCTTCGCCAAATAAGGAAACAAATCCGCACCAGACAGTGTCCGGTGGTGCACTGGACTGTCCGGTGCGCCAGGCGACAGAAGGCAAGATCTGCCTTCCTGGAATGCTCTCAACGGCTCCTAGCTGCCTTGGGGCTATAAAAGGGGCCCCTAGGCGCATGGAGGAGAACATCAAGCATACTCAAAGCATTCCTAAGCACCAAGACCTCGATTCCGCGCATTTGATTCTTTGTGATAGCAATTAGAGCTCCATTTGAGTTGTGAACTCGTCGGGTTGTGTTGCGAGCTCTTGTTGCGACTTGTGTGCGTATTGTCACTTGGATTTTGTGTCTTGAGTGCGTTGCTCATCCCTCCCTTACTCCGTGCTTCTTTGTGAACATCAAAAGTGTAAGGGCAAGAGGCTCCAAGTTGTGGAGATTCCTCGCGAGCGGGATAAAGTAAAGCTAAGCAAAACACCGTGGTATTCAAGTGGGTCTTTGGACCGCTTGAGAGGGGTTGATTGCAACCCTCGTCCGTTGGGACGCCACAACGTGGAGTAGGCAAGCGTTGGTCTTGGCCGAACCACGGGATAAACCACTGTGCCATCTCTGTGTTGATCTCTTGTGGTTATTGTGTTTTGTTGAGACTCCTCTCTAGCCACTTGGCGATTATTGTACTAACGCTTAACCAAGTTTTTGTGGCTTAAGTTTAAGTTTTACAGGATCACCTATTCACCCCCCCTCTAGGTGCTCTCAATTGGTATTAGAGTCGTTCTCTTCATGAAGGGACTAATCGCCTGAAGAGATGGATCCTAAGGGGAAGGGAATTGTGATCAACGATAAGGAGAAGGAGTCTTTCATCAACGAGCCAAAACACGACAAGCCTACCGACTCGGGCTCGGGACATAAACGGAAAGATGGGAAGAAGAAGAAGACAAGGCGCATCAAGGAGATCGTCTACTACGACGACAGCGACAAGTCCACTTCTTCCCAAAAGGACGACTACGACTACGAGAAACGGAAAACGGTCAATTCAAACTTTTCTTTCGATTACTCTCGTATTCCGCAAAGTACAAATGCTCATTTGCTCTCCATTCCACTTGGCAAACCTCCTCACTTTGATGGAGAGGACTACGGATTTTGGAGTCATAAAATGCGTAGTCACTTGTTCTCTCTCCATCCGAGCATATGGGAGATAGTTGAGAGTGGAATGAAATTTGATAGTACTGATAGTCCCATGTTCATTAACGAGCAAATCCACAAAAATGCACAAGCGACTATTGTTCTTCTAGCTTCATTGTGCAGGGATGAATACAATAAGGTGAGCGGCTTGGACAATGCCAAGCAGATTTGGGACACCCTCAAGATCTCTCATGAGGGGAACGACGTCACCATGCTCACCAAAATGGAGTTGGTGGAAGGCGAACTTGGGAGATTCGCGATGATAAGGGTCGAGGAGCCAACCCAAACGTACAACCGGCTCAAGACCCTTGTCAACAAAATAAGGGGCTACGCAAGCACGCGATGGACGGACCACGACGTTGTCCGCCTAATGCTAAGGTCCTTTACTGTACTTGATCCACATCTGGTGAACAATATTCGTGAAAATCCTAGGTACACCAAGATGTCGCCCGAAGAAGTTCTTAGGAAGTTCGTAAGCGGGCAAATGATGATCAAGGAGGCGAGATACGTGGACGACGCGTTAAATGGTCCAATCAATGAGCCTCAACCCGTTGCTCTCAAGGCAACGAGAAGCAAGGAGGCGCTACCTAGCAAGGTGGCGCAAGTTGAGGCGACAGGGCTCAATGATGAAGAGATGGCCCTCATCATCAAGCGCTTCAAGACGGCGCTAAAGGGTCGCAAGGGACAGCCAAGCAAGACCAAGACAAAGGGGAAGCGCTCATGCTTCAAATGTGGTAAGATTGGTCATTTTATTGCTAACTGTCCCGATAATGATAGTGACCAGGAAAAAAGGGAACAAAAGGGAAAAGAAGAAGAATTACAAGAAGGCCAAGGGCGAGGCACATCTCGGAAAGGAGTGGGATTCGAATTGCTCCTCTTCCGACTCTGACAATGAAGGACTCGCCGCCACCGCCTTCAACAAGTCATCCCTCTTCCCAAACGAGCATCACACGTGCCTCATGGCGAAGGAGAAGAATGTATGCACTCGGAATACCACTTATACTTCTTCAAGTGATGAGGAGTCTAGTGATGACGATGAAATAGACTATTCTAGTTTATTTAAAGGTTTAGATAGAAATAAAATTGACAAAATCAATGAATTGATTGATGCTTTAAATGATAAGAATAGGTTATTAGAAAAGCAAGAGGATCTTTTGTACGAAGAACATGATAAGTTTGTAGAGGCTCAAAAATCCCTTGCTTTAGAAATCAAAAGGAATGAAATGCTTTCTTGTGAACTATCTGCTTGTCATGAAACCATTTCTACTTTAAAAGGTGTTAATGATGATTTAAATGCTAAACTAGAAGTAGCAAGTAAATCTAACTCTTGTGTAGAACATGTTATGATTTGCACTAGGTGTAAAGATTTTAATGTGGATGCTTGTAGTGAACACCTAGTGTCTATTGCAAAGTTAAATGATGAAGTGGCTAGTCTTAATGCCCAACTTAAGACTAGCAAAAGTGAATTTGACAAGCTAAAATTTGCAAGGGATGCTTACACGATTGGTAGACACCCCTCTATTAAGGATGGACATGGCTTCAAGAGGGAAGCCAAGGACTTAACAAGCCATAAGGCTCCCATCTCCGCCAAGGAGAAAGGGAAGGCCCCTATGGCTAGTAGTGCTAAAAAGAATCATGCTTACATGTATCATGATAGGAGACATTCTAGGAATGCCTATAGAAGTTATAATGCTTTTGATTCTCATGCCATGTTTGCTTCTAGTTCTTCCTATATGCATGGTAGAGATATGTCTAGGAGAAATGTTGTTCATCATATGCCTAGGAGAAATGTTGTTAATGTTCCTAAGAAAATTAATGAACCTTCAACAATATATCATGCTTGCAATGCTTCATTTACCATTTGTAGAAAGGATAAGAAGGTAATTGCTAGGAAATTAGGGGCAAGATGCAAGGGAGATAAAACTTGCATTTGGGTCCCTAAGACCATTGTGACTAACCTTGTAGGACCCAACAAGAGTTGGGTACCTAAGACCCAAGCCTAAATTTGCCTTGCAGGTTTATGCATCCGGGGGTTCAAGCTGGATTATCGACAGCGGATGCACAAACCACATGACGGGGGAGAAGAAGATGTTCACCTCCTACGTCAAGAACAAGGATTCCCAAGATTCAATCATATTCGGTGATGGGAACCAAGGCAAGGTAAAAGGGTTAAGGAAGATTGCTATTTCATCCGAGCACTCTATTTCTAATGTGTTTTTAGTTGAGTCGCTTGGATATAATCTGTTATCCGTTAGTCAACTTTGTAAAATGGGATATAATTGTTTATTCACAAATGTAGATATGTCTGTCTTTAGAAGGTGTGATGGTTCACTAGCCTTTAAGGGTGTACTAGACGACAAACTTTATTTAGTTGATTTTGCAAAAGAGGAGGTCGGTCTAGATGCATGCTTAATTGCTAAGACTTGCATGGGCTGGCTGTGGCATCGCCGTTTAGCACATGTGGGGATGAAGAACCTTCACAAGCTTCTAAAGGGAGAACACGTGATAGGTCTAACTAACGTGCATTTCGAAAAACATAGACCTTGTGCAGCTTGTCAAGCAGGCAAACAGGTGGGAAGCTCTCATCACATCAAAAATGTGATGACCACATCAAGACCTTTGGAGATGCTTCACATGGACCTCTTAGGACCCGTCGCCTATCTAAGTATAGGAGGAAGTAAGTATGGTCTTGTTATAGTTGATGATTTTTCCCGCTTCACTTGGGTATTCTTTTTGTAGGATAAATATGAAACCCAAGGGACCCTCAAGCGCTTCCTAAGGAGAGCTCAAAATGAGTTTGAGCTCAAGGTGAAGAAGATAAGGAGCGACAACGGGTCCGAGTTCAAGAACCTTCAAGTGGAGGAGTTCCTTGAGGAGGAGGGGATCAAGCACGAGTTCTCCGCTCCCTACACACCACAGCAAAATGGTGTGGTAGAGAGGAAGAACAGGACGCTCATCGATATGGCGAGGACGATGCTTGGAGAGTTCAAGACCCCCGAGCGCTTTTGGTCTGAAGCCGTGAACACGGCTTGCCACGCCATCAACCGGGTCTACCTTCACCGCCTCCTCAAGAAGACTTCGTATGAGCTTCTAACCGGTAACAAACCCAATGTGTCTTACTTTCGTGTATTTGGGAGCAAGTGTTATATTCTTGTGAAGAAAGGTAGAACTTCTAAATTTGCTCCCAAAGCTGTAGAAGGGTTTTTATTAGGTTATGACTCAAATACAAAGGCGTATAGGGTCTTCAACAAATCATCAGGTTTGGTTGAAGTCTCTAGCGACGTTGTATTTGATGAGACTAATGGCTCTCCAAGAGAGCAAGTTGTTGATCTTGATGATGTAGATGAAGAAGACGTTCCAACGGCCGCAATGCGCACCATGGCGATTGGCGATGTGCGACCACAGGAACAATTGGAGCAAGATCAACTTTCGTCCTCAACAATAGTGCATCCCCCAACTCAAGACGATGAACAGGTTCATCAAGAGGAGGCGTGTGATCAAGGGGGAGCACAAGATGATCATGTGAGGGAGGAAGAAGCACAACCGGCACCTCCAACCCAAGTTCGAGCGACGATTCAAAGGAATCATCCCGTCGACCAAATTTTGGGTGATATTAGCAAGGGAGTAACTACTCGTTCTAGATTAGTTAATTTTTGTGAGCATTACTCCTTTGTCTCTTCTATTGAGCCTTTCAGGGTAGAAGAGGCCTTGCTAGATCCGGACTGGGTGTTGGCCATGCAGGAGGAGCTCAACAACTTCAAGCGGAATGAAGTTTGGACACTGGTGCCTCGTCCCAAGCAAAACGTTGTGGGAACCAAGTGGGTGTTCCGCAACAAACAGGACGAGCATGGGGTGGTGATAAGGAACAAGGCTCGACTTGTGGCAAAAGGTTATGCCCAAGTCGCAGGTTTGGACTTTGAGGAGACTTTCGCTCCTGTGGCTAGGCTAGAATCAATTCGTATTTTGCTAGCATATGCCGCTCACCATTCTTTCAGGTTGTTCCAAATGGATGTGAAGAGCGCTTTCCTCAACGGGCCGATCAAGGAGGAGGTGTACGTGGAGCAACCCCCTGGCTTCGAGGATGAACGGTACCCCGACCACGTGTGTAAGCTCTCTAAGGCGCTCTATGGACTTAAGCAAGCCCCAAGAGCATGGTATGAATGCCTTAGAGACTTTTTAATTGCTAATGCTTTCAAGGTTGGGAAAGCCGATCCAACTCTTTTCACTAAGACTTGCGATGGTGATTTGTTTGTGTGCCAAATTTATGTCGATGACATAATATTTGGTTCTACTAACCAAAAGTCTTGTGAAGAGTTTAGCAGGGTGATGACGCAGAAATTCGAGATGTCGATGATGGGCGAGTTGAACTACTTCCTTGGATTCCAAGTGAAGCAACTCAAGGATGGTACCTTCATCTTCCAAACGAAGTACACGCAAGACTTGCTAAAGCGGTTTGGGATGAAGGACGCCAAGCCCGCAAAGACTTCGATGGGAACCGACGGACACACCGACCTCAACAAAGGAGGTAAGTCCGTTGATCAAAAGGCATACCGGTCAATGATAGGGTCTTTACTTTATTTATGTGCTAGTAGACCGGATATTATGCTTAGCGTATGCATGTGTGCTAGATTTCAATCCGGTCCAAGGGAGTGTCACTTAGTGGCCGTGAAGCGAATTCTTAGATATTTAGTCGCTACGCCTTGCTTCGGGATCTGGTATCCAAAGGGGTCTAACTTTGACTTGATTGGATATTCAGACTACGACTATGCTGGATGTAAGGTCGATAGGAAGAGTACATCGGGGACATGCCAATTCTTAGGAAGGTCTCTGGTGTCGTGGAACTCTAAGAAACAAACTTCTGTTGCCCTATCCACCGCTGAGGCCGAGTATGTTGCCGCAGGACAGTGTTGTGCGCAACTACTTTGGATGAGGCAAACACTCCGGGACTTTGGCTACAATCTGAGCAAAGTCCCACTCCTATGTGACAATGAGAGTGCTATCCGCATAGCGGAAAATCCTGTTGAGCACAGTCGCACAAAGCACATTGACATCCGGCATCACTTTTTGAGAGACCACCAGCAAAAGGGAGATATCGAAGTGTTTTATGTTAGCACCGAGAACCAGCTAGCCGATATCTTTACCAAGCCTTTAGATGAGAAGACCTTTTGCAGGCTGCGTAGTGAGCTAAATGTCTTAGATTCACGGAACTTGGATTGATTTATAGCATACATGTGTTTATGCCTTTGATCATGTTCCTTGTGCATATTGTTGTTTACTTGTGGTGCTCAAGTTGTACAAACACTCCCCGGACCTCACAAGTCCTTTTGCAAGTGATGCACATATTTAGGGGGAGTTGTGCTACAACTTGACCCTTTGAGACTAACCTTGTGCTTGAGTTTGCTTGATTTAGTCTCAAAGGAGGTTTGAAAGGGAAAAGGTGGACTTGGACCATGAAAGACTTCCACTGCACTCCGATGAGAGGGTAACTTATTCCAAGTTCATCTCATGTACTCCTATTGCCTTTGTATTCTTATTTGAAGCTTTTGGTGAGGCAATGGGGTTAAAGGGCCAAGATTGATCCCGTTTTGGTGCTTGATGCCAAAGGGAGAGAAAATAAGGCCAAAGCAATAAATGGATCAGCTACCACTTGAGAAATTTTGAAAATAGTAGAATAGAGCTTTTGGTTTGTCAAAACTCTCTTGTTGTCTCTTCTGTCAAAAGTTGGTCTCTTATGGGGAGAATAGTTGATTATGGGAAATAGGGGGAGTTTTTGATACTATGATCAATTTCTATTGGAACAACTCTCTTTATGTCTCTACAAGTGAAGTTGACTTAGAGATAGGAAATTGAGTTTGATTTGCAAAAACAAACCAAGTGGTGGCAAAGAGTGATCCATATATGCCAAATTTGAATCAAAACAATTTTGAGTTTTCATTTGCATTGATATTGCACTTGTTCTAGTTGCTTTATGTTGTGTTGGCATAAATCACCAAAAAGGGGGAGATTGAAAGGGAAATGTGCCCTTGGGCCATTTCTAAGTATTTTGGTGATTGAGTGCCAACACAAGTGCTTTTGTGTTAATCTATGCAAAGTGGTGGACAAAGTGCAAATCAAGTCAAAAGGTATGTTTCTAGACTTAGTACATTGTTTTATGGACTAATGTATTGTGTCTAAGTGCTGGAAACAAGAGAAATCGAATTGGAAAAGAGATGGCTTTGTTCAGCCAAAGTCTGCGCAGTCTGGGTGCACCGGACTGTCCGGTGGTGCACCAGACAGTGTCCGGTGCGCCAGGCTGGCTCTGGCGAACTTGCTGCTCTCGGGACTTCGACGGCGGTGTACGGTATAAATCACCAGACTGTCTGGTGGTGCACCGGACTGTCCGGTGAGCCGTTCACAGACGAAGTCGTCGGCCTCGGGAAGCCATCAACGGCGTACGGCTATAATTCACCGGACTGTCCGGTAGAGCACCGGACTGTCTGGTGAGCCAACGGTCAGCCGGGGCAACGGTCGGCCGAGGATTCCACACGTGACGCGTGGCCGAGCCAACGGTCACATTGGAACACCGGACTGTCCGGTGTGCACCGGACAGTGTCCGGTGCGCCAACGGCTCTACATGTGCAACGGTCGGCTTCGCCAAATAAGGAAACAAATCCGCACCGGATAGTGTCTGGTGGTGCACCGGAGTGTCCAGTGCGCCAGGCGACAGAAGGCAAGATCTGCCTTCCTGGAATGCTCTCAACGGCTCCTAGCTGCCTTGGGGCTATAAAAGGGGCCCCTAGGCGCATGGAGGAGAACATCAAGCATACTCAAAGCATTCCTAAGCACCAAGACCTCGATTCCGCGCATTTGATTCTTTGTGATAGCAATTAGAGCTCCATTTGAGTTGTGAACTCGTCGGGTTGTGTTGCGAGCTCTTGTTGCGACTTGTGTGCGTATTGTCACTTGGATTTTGTGACTTGAGTGTGTTGCTCATCCCTCCCTTACTCCGTGCTTCTTTGTGAACATCAAAAGTGTAAGGGCGAGAGGCTCCAAGTTGTGGAGATTCCTCGTGAGCGGGATAAAGTAAAGCTAAGCAAAACACCGTGGTATTCAAGTGGGTCTTTGGACCGCTTGAGAGGGGTTGATTGCAACCCTCGTCCGTTGGGACGCCACAACGTGGAGTAGGCAAGCGTTGGTCTTGGCCAAACCACGGGATAAACCACTGTGCCATCTCTGTGTTGATCTCTTGTGGTTATTGTGTTTTGTTGAGACTCCTCTCTAGCCACTTGGCAATTATGGTGCTAATGCTTAACCAAGTTTTTGTGGCTTAAGTTTAAGTTTTACAGGATCACCTATTCACCCCCCTCTAGGTGCTCTCAAAAAGAAGACATTAAGAAGATCCAAGAAAAGTCCAAGTGTGCTGCCTGTGAACTGTCTGTGCGTGCAGCACTGGACTGTCCGGTGGCACACCGGACTGTCCGGTGCCCACACGCCGGACTGTCTGGTGCACCAGGGAACCTCAGCCCAACGGCTAGTTCCGGTGGCACCCGGAGAGAAGACCACCGGACTGTCCGGTGTGAGCACCAGACTGTCCGGTGTGGAAAAGCCTGCGGCACCAACAGTCGCCTGCTCTGACAGGGCAATGGCTAGGCGCACCGGATAGGCTACAGTGCGTTGTCCGTTGCACCACCGGACTGTCCGGTGCTCCACCGGACTGTCCGGTGTGCCGCAGAGAACTGCAGCTTTTCTCCAACGGCTATTTTGGAGTTGGGGCCTATATATACTTCACCCAACCGGCCATTTGAAGGTGTGGGAGCCCAAGCAACATACCAAGGCATATAGTGCACATTTCCAAGAGCTCAAACACCCAAGTGCTTAATAGAATCACTCGGTGATTAGCGTAGGTGCTTTGCGAGATGCTTAGGTTAGTTAGACCGCATTAGCGCTTGCTCTAGGTGAACCCTAGTTAGTTGAGTGAGTTTAGACAAACCACACAACCCCTCGGCTCTTGAGTGAGTCGTTGTAATTGTACCAAGTGGGGCGAGAGTCTTGCGAGATCGTGACAACCGTGTTTGTGTCACGGCCGCCACCGTATACCGGAGGGAACAAGGCCCGCGACGTTTCGACCGGAAGCTCGATAGTGGAGACGGTGGGGAGCGTCCGAGAGGAGCCGGAAGCGGAGCACCACTTGCGCATGGAGAAGGCCCACGACTCTCTATGGAGTTTCTCGACCGTGGTGCTTGGCCCTCACATGGGCTTCCCTTTGCGTAGGGGCACCAACGAGGATTAGTCGGGACCTTGCGTGGTTCTGGATACCTCGGTAAAAATACCAGCGTCATCCACAAGAGTTTGCTTCTCTACTTTGCTCTTTAAGTTTCCGCATTTATATTAAGCATTTAGGTTTCAATCTTGTATTCATACTTATATAGCGTAGATTGAAACTTAGCCATTGCGGTAGAGATAGCAACACTTAGACAAAACCTAGTTTGCACTCTCTAGTTTGATTATTTGCATAGGTTTTGCTCTTGGGATTTATTTGTGGCCTAGTTTAGCAAAAGTTTTAGAAGTCCTAATTCACCACCTCTTAGGCGTCACCCGTTTCCTACACATACATAGTATATAGAGAAAATTAACATCACACCAAACATGTAAACAAAATACATAATAATAATCTACACATTAAAATAAGATTCTAGGAACAGGAATCATTAATTTTGGAGTTATGGATTTTAAGTGATGCATTTCAAAGGTTTTATGTGCTTGATATATGATTAAGTGAGAAATTAATTTACTACTGTTTTCATGTCAAAATAGAGACTCTAGGTGATAAACAATAATATTACAAAATTTTAGAAACTGGAATGGATCAATTTGGAGTTAAAATAAATTTAATATGAATTTTCCAAGTTTCTAAAATTATTTTTATATTAAAAACCCATTTCTATATTTATTTCTCTATTTTTATTCTTCTCTGGACTAGGCGTCAAATTCCAGAAAGCACAGGGGCTCCAGTGTAAGAATCCCTAGACATAGTGAACAGTTAGACTGGGTCGCGGGTTGTTTCTAAAATAACAGAGGGTCTCTTTGCAGTTTTACAGGACCAAAGGGGTATCTAGGGTTTCTGACTGTTGGATCTGGGTTCAGCGCTTAGGATTAGATCTGGTCTTTAATGAATCGGTACGCAATCTGGTTCATCGGATCTATGATCAAGGGCTGATTTATTATGTGCACGATCCGATCTCGCCCCCACGTCGATAATCCAACGGCCAGGACAAGCCCAAGCCGAACCGGTATACTATTTCTAATCCACACCGTCCATCAAGATCTGACAACGCACACGCTTCTTCCTCACTCAAACCCGACAACGGTGGAGACCGTGTAGTATACGGCGGCGCCATTGCCACTGTGCCCAGATCCATCAACCCGGACCCCAACCTTTGATCCTGACGGAGTTACGCGTAATGCAGATAGTAGCAGAGGCGATGAGATAATGCTCACCAGCGGTCAAGCGACAAAAAAGTCCGGCCACGAGAAGGTGCGCCCCGGTGATGAAAGTCGGACACCGACGAGCAATTGGCGGTTTCCTAGCCCTAAGCTCTACCGCAGGAGACTCGAGCAGCTCCCCCGCGATCAAGCGAAGCTCCTTGGCCAATCGCGCGCTCCAATTGCAAGGGTGTGTAGGTTTCCCACCGCGGCGGACCTCCCGCGTGGTGATTGTGCTTCTGTCCTCACGGCGATGGCGAGGCACGAGAGGGTATGGCGGCGGCTAGTAGGGCGAGAATAACAGAGGGATAGGGATGCGGTCGAGTAGGGAGTCGTGGCCTTAAAGTGTGGAGGTGCGCGTGCCGCGGACTCCGAGTCAGCCGGTAGCATTTTCTCGCGCACGATTGCGTCAGCACAGAGGGTTCGGTGGAGACGGTAGTGCCGACAAAAGGGGCCCACAGTCAGCGTAGCGCGCGCGAGGGAGTGCTGACGCTGGCGGGTGGGTGACTGCACAGGCTGGCCCACGTGTCGGCGTGCAGCGGCAAGCGTGTAGGAGGGAATAATGGGCCGCGCGGAATGAATGGGCCAGAAGCAAGGTTCACGGCCCACGAGTGGTCTTTTTCTTTTCTTTTCTATTTTCTTTTCATATTTGAACCCTTAAATTTGAATCCACATTTGATTGTAAACTTTGAACTTGAACTAGATGTACTAGTCCATGATGTTGATGTGAAAAGACTCCTTTATTTATATATTTTCCTTACATTATATATAGGGCTTTTTCCTATTTTCAACCTAAATTTCAATTTGAGGTTAATTCCACATCTCAAGTCATTATTTTATTTCTACTACTATTATTATTATTATTTGAATGCACAATCAAACAAAATATCCAAAATGATGGGTAGTCCATTTTAGTGTCATTTGTTCTAATTATTCACCCTTAATTATATGTATGCTCATGTTATGATGAATATATGGCACACAAAATAAGGAGATCAACTATATTCTCTTTGTATATATTTTTGGGTATTACAAAGACAGCCAGGCGAGGTGCAGGGTGTAGTGACACTAGTGGCGAAGCTAGAGCTGTGAATATCCTAGTGCCATTGAGTGTACATGAATGGACTTATGTGGTGCTCAAGAGGTGAAAATGAGATACTAACCCCTGAAATTTCAAATTTTCCCTCGTGCTCGTGCACTCGAGTGGATCTATCTTGTTTCGCCCATGGTGACACAATAATGCGAAGTTTAGTGACACGATGTGCAAGGCAGGTCAATTTGAGGTAATACATCAATTATTCACTAAGTTCACCTACTCATCTTGTGTAGGTGACTAGGGGTGGAAACGAGCCGAGCTCGGCTCGCTGTGGCTCAATCAAGTAACAAGCTGAGCCTCGCTCGACTCACTCCTCTAGCGAGCCTAAAAAGTTGGCTCGACTCGTTGTTGGCTCGCGAGCTAGCTTGCTGAGTCAATGAGCCTGCACATAAATGTGAATCGCTCTCCAAAACATAATAAAAAAAATCACAAAAATAATTTAAGGAACATATTTTAGATTAGTAGAATAAATATATTACTAACATTACATAGAAAATAGGTTAATTTTGTACACTAATCTCAAAAAACATAAACTAATCCTATTTAGTACCAACAATATATGCTAATTAGAATCTTACGTAACAAATTGTTGTTGGGTCGAGCCACGAGCCAACTCGTGAGCCGCAATGAGCTGAGATGGTTCATTGTTTTCTTGAGCCAAAAAAACAAGTTCGGCCTGGGCTCGTTCTAAGCACCGAGCCGGCTCATTGAGCTTGAGCTTTTTTTTGCCCTATAGGTGACCTAGCTATCTTCGCGACGCCATCTGCGCTCTCCAACAGGAGGAGGTGTTTCCATCAGTCACCTACCCGGTTGCTCCTCCAATACGGTTCTAGCCAACTTCGCTTGGCGTGTCGCCGACCCTATTCTGTCCAATTAATCATTTCTTCCGCCTTTGAGGAAGGGATACTGCTTTCACTAAGGTTGCATAGTCTAGATAGATCCCATCAGCCAAATAATATCTCATATTATACTGGTCTTCATTAATTGTGAAGTTAACCTCGGTGGCATTACCAGATGCTAGGTCATCAAATACGGGCGAGCGATGTAACACATTAACATCATTGTGGGACCCCAACAATCCAAAATATGCATGCCATATTTGAAGGTCATTTGATGCGATAGCTTCAAGGATTAGAGTTGGTTTTTAACAGTGACCTATGTACATACCTTGCCAAGCTATTGGACATTTCTCCCATCTCCAGTGCATGCAATCGATACTTTCAAGCATTCTAGGGAAAACCCCTTCTTCGACTTTAGCTAGTAATTGTGCAACCTCCTGATTGTTTGGAGCTCTGAGGTATGACGCACCAAATACATTCACAATAGCCTCTGTGAATCGCTTCAAGCTTTCAATAATTGTGCTTTCTCCCATTCTCAAATACTCATCTAATCCATTTGCTGGTCCTCCATAAGCAAGAATATGTAGTACTGCGGTCATCTTTTGCAATGACGAGCACCCTATGACTCCAGCAACATCAATCTTATGCTCAAAATACTCATCTTATACCTTAATCTTCTCAAGAATGCGAAGAAACATCTGTTTCGTCATTCGAAACATGTAAATATTTAGACAATCATTTCAAAAAAAATGCAACATCAACATAACTAAATATTATCAATCTAGGTTCTACAAACACGTACTGTATGTGAAAATCTCATCAGAGTACATAGACTGATCAGTAAAGTAGTCATTGTACAACCTAAAATGACCCATTTGTTGACCACAATCGATTACACGGTGCCCCAACATGGAACCTCTTCTTTTGTTTGGGCCCATTATTCTACTCACTATAGTAGCAACTTCTTCTTTCTCGCTAGAACTGCCATCTTCAAGGAGTCCAAGAAAATCACACACCATATCATTTGCCATTTCTAGCCATCGGATGTTTTCTTCATTTCCGAGAGCTCTCTTCCTAGCCGTCGGAAGTTGCCTTTATTTCCGAGAGGCAAAAATTGCCGTTGAAAGTTATTACTTCCTACGGTTTCTTTAGAAAGCCCTAGGAAGTTAGTTGGCTGTAGGAAATTTTATTTTTTGGTGTTGTGATTGTCCAAAGAGGACCAACTTAAATCAATCCTTCAAATCTAATTTCAGTCAAGAAACACTTGGCTGTCAAAGCAACAAACAATCGGAATGACACATATAACATAAGACAATGCAAGTATGCATTCGTTTTGGTAGCTTGTAAGTTCATCCATCAATCACCACATTTTTCCTAACTATCAGAGTTCTAAATATTCACTGTAGCCAACGAACCAAATATTCAGAAGTTTATTGAAAACGTGTCGTACATAGTACACCGATCTCCTCTCAATTCGAATGGGGGAGCAAGTAAACTGAATTGCCGGCTAGCAGGCCAACGGGCGAGAGTGCAAAAACAAAATACGTATGGGTTCCTCACCTGTTGGGAGATCGAGAGGATAGCGCCTTCGTTCTAGGGGTTTTGGCGAAGGGGTCATTTACCATCGACGAAATGATTTTGGAATGGCGATGGCAGGAGCGGAACTCACGAACTCATCATGGTAAACACACGAACCAACTATTCGCAGGATGCCTCAGCTCGATTGGTTATACTGTTGGAGTCATTGTATATGCATTTTTCGACCTTAGACTCAAATGGTTGTCTGTGTCCCCTAGTTTGCCTCTTAGTATTGGAGATGGTCTTAGGAATAATAGTTGACAAAACTAGCTATTATTCTACATTTGTCTTGGCCACCCTTTTATCCATATAATTATAATGTGACTGGTTAATAGAAAACTATGTAGCCTAAATGCCTTTTTTAGGACCAAGCACTACGAAACAATCACGATTCATGATAAGAAGTGTATTAGACTTCTTTAAACTTATTGCGTAAATTAACTCCACAACTTCACCTCATTGTCTAATGTAACAAAAGTTCCACACCATAACTTTTAACTGTGTATTAGCATGACCATTTTAAGATTATAAATGATTGTATTGAATTGCTTAAAAATAAATACACAATATAAAAGTAAGGGTTAGTGTCCCCAGTCCTCGCTAATCCTCATTGGAGTACCCGTGTAAGGGTGTCGCTCTACGAGTTGGTTTGTCGTTGCTTCAGTAAGTGGACTTCTCACAATCGTGTACAAATATCGAGTCGGATTACCTACAAACTCTTCGGGTGATCACCACACTCTCAATCGCTACCGAGTTATCTAAATGGTGTCGATCACGAAGAGTAACAACCACTAGACCCTCACTTGACCATGTAAAGTCTAAAGAGGGTGGTGGTTCCACACAAGTCACTTTCTATGCACTAATAAGGTCGCTAACTATATGATTATCACTTCTCTAATATTCTCACTATGAAAAGGGTCTTCCTCACTCTCAAGTGGATGCTTCAGGTATTGAAAGGGGCAAGACACCAAAATAAGCGAAGTTGGGGGTATTGAAAGCCCTGAAGGATTGGAGTATCTATATAACCCTACTCCCACTTAACAATTTTAGGGGAAGCGTACGTGTCCGGTGCCAACTTTTCCACTCCACTAGGCATGCGACATGTTATAGAATTTGAGTAAACACAAGACTTATTACAACATCACAACCGTATCATACATATGCAATAACACAAAGTGTATAATGTCGCAGAACCTCCTAAGTTATCAAGCCCACATGCACCTGCCTTTGTCCCAACGACCTCAGACGGCTATGCATGTGTACCAAACAACTTAACAGGATCTGTCCGAGTGTCCCAAGGACCTCGGATAAACCAATGATTGCCAAGATCGCCGCAGGATTAAGTAAACACAAATCACACACCAACATTTGCAGCAGAAATTCTTTATTACAAAATGGTTACAAGTTACAACATTTACAAGTTATAACAAGATTAGAATATATATCATCGGAGTTGATTACAAAAGAAATTGATTCAAAAATATTACAATTTGAATGTATAAAACAATTATAAGTTTTAAAATACATGCTAGCTTAAGTGACAATCCTTAATAAAGAAGCTAAAGATGGGATACACTTCACTCTACCTCAAGCATGACTTTTTAATCAAATGGACCTACACTAAATATTAAGCAACATTAACTAAACAAGTTCTAACATACTTAGAATATAACATCGATGGCTTGCAATACTCAAAAACAAGTACTAGATGTTGATCTACCTCTAAGTACCACAAGCACACCCTTTTCCACTTAAATAGACCCAACTCATGTATCAGGCACTTATAACACACTTATAAACACAAGACGATCGAACCAACTCAATAATACTAGATATATATGTCTACTAACCTTTTTCGCATTATTTTGTTCACCATACTCACACAAGGCCTAAATAGTCACTAACTCAAATACACACATCAAAGCATTAACTTTCTTCCCAATTACTAAGTCTAGAGCAAACATTAATAAGGAAATGAATTACTCCAATATAATAAGGCATTTTGATAAACACTTCATATGCAAGAAGTTGTCATCAATCAAGGATCAAGAGTGGACTAATCCTACCTAGCCAAATAAGAATGACTCCAAGCAATCAATTTAACACGTGCAGATTTTTGGACAGCAGCACAGTAGTCACTTGTTTTACTCATAACTCACAAGATATTCATCCAAAAATAGTAAACTAGGACTTTTTGGAAAGCTTATAAAGTCCTCTACATCTTTGGTATTACCATCAGAACAAGATTCGACATTTATAAATGTCAAACAGTGCTAATCGTAAATTCTTTCCAGATTTGGACAGAATTCGACTACTCAGTTCAAAAATCCATAACTGCAGTCTCATACATCCAAATCAGGTGATCCTAGACTTTTTAGAAACCTAATAGAATTTTCTACAGTTCATTTATAAACACCTCAGGTTAATTCAATGTATATTGAGGTCAATTAATACAAACAGTCTATTCTGTCCAGATTTGGACAGATCCAGACTCTATAGTTCAAACAGCTGTAACTTGGTCTCTAGACCACCAAAAATGGTGATTTAAGACTTTTGGAAAGCTTAAGAAAAGTACTACAATTCTCCTATAATTACTAAGGACTAATTCTCAGTTTAACATAAGCAAACAAGGTCATTTTCGAAATCTGTATAGAATTCGAACAGATTCAGATTTTGGACTTGTGGGAAGCATAACTTTCAAATTACTAAACCTATGGCCATGAAATTTTTACACAAGCAAGATAAATAGATTAGCTACAAGTTATATATATATAACTTCTATAGAAAACATAATTTACTTCACTAAACTACCTGCATAACTAAAACTGGACATGCAGTCCAAATAACAAGCACTAAATATGCCATGAGAAGGACAGTGCTATAGGAAGTTTCAGGAAGAACAAAGCTACAAAACAGCTAACGTATAGTGTGTGTAGATAATGCAATATGAACATCATACATATTAGATGTTAAGATACTATTGTCACCCTCAATGCCTAGACCACTATGTAAGGCAGGCAACATCTATTCTAGTGTGAAATTAATCTAACCAAACCACCATCACAACAAGATGAATGAACATAGCAATTTGGAGATATGAGAGAATTACTCAAACAGAAACAATCACATTCCAGCTTGCATCCAGATTGCCCAACACTACCATGGACCACACATCAACACGTATATGAACTACACTGCATGAATATAAACCCGACACTATCAACACCAGGTTGTCTGCTAGCAGATTATTAATATATCTTGTATCGTTAAAACATAGAGGAACAAACAAACTTGCTCAGCTGCAGATCATGAACATATGATATTCTCAGATAAAAAAGAACTATACAACAAAGAAAGGAAAACATAGTCAAATGAGACCTATTGAGATCATAAACATCTCATTAGTGTTTCTATTGCTACCAGGATGAGACCAACTGAGCAAGTATCGAAATTACAACCCCACAACCTACCAAGTTGATTAACTTAAATTTTAAACTATAGCTACAGCTCCTCCATGCAATATAGTAACAACTACGAGATGGCTAAAATCATGTCAGGAATACCTTATTCATATTTGCAATATTTCAAAGTCAAGTCCCTTTGCAAGAATACAAATCACAAAGGTCAAACTACCACAATCATGTTTTTGCACCCAACTACGACATTTCATCAATTATCTGACACCTCCATAACAACATGAACATAAACAAGATGACCATCACAACCAATACATCTATTCCATCCCACCATACAAGTTAATTAACATGGATTGCGAAGGAGATCACAATAACTAAACCAAACTCTAAATCACAAGATCGACGATGACTTTTGGTTCGAACCTTCTATCGAACATTTAACAAACGTTGGATGGGCTTCACCTCTTCACCATCGGTCCCAAGGGTTCCCCTCCTCACAAGAACACACAAATATACACACGGTTAGCATCTACTTAATCAACGCCGAGTACATGTACTGGTGAGGAATAAACATAAGAAGAAGAACAAGTTCTCACCAAGGTTCGATGATTTGCGGCCGGGTTGGCATAGATCAAGGTGGAGCTCGCTGCAGCATATCATTGAGCATGCTGAGGGCGCGTCCCAGAGGGGTTTCCATGGTTACTGCTACTGCACGACCAAGGTGAGCACCACAACTAGAAGGTGAGGGAGAGGGCGACGTCCACACCATGGGAAGTGAGCAGGAGAGATGCAGCGATGGGGAGAGACCATGGACGAGCAGAAAGGCATGGCGAGCTTACCATGGGGGGCCATGGGAGGAAGAGCAGGGAGCAGAGGAAAGCGTCCTTGCTGCAGGGAGTGGAGACGCCAGCCATCAGGGAGAGGAGGGCGACATCCATGGGAAGCTGGGGCTGATCCACGCCATGGAGAGGGATCCAGGGGGAGCCCCATGGGAGGGAGCAAGGGGCAGCCAGCAGGAGGGGCTGGTGTCAGTGTGCAAGAAATGAGAATGAAGGAGAACGACGGTGGATAGGATAAAGAATAAGAAAGAAGGCGTTGAGAAATATTCTAGAGAGATGACGTGCTCAAGCTAGGAAACAGGAGGTGGCAGCCTAGGAAGAGGATAAAAATTCAGATTTTTCTTCTCCAATTTGCAACAAAAGAAAACACCAATGAAATCTAGGATTTGAATCCAAACGAGATGCAAACAGTGTCGGTGTTTGGAGCCCGACTGCACACCCAGGGTTACCCCTTGCGGTGCTTTTAGGTAGGACGGTGCTATGGACTATAACTCAATGGTTCGTGCGAGATGCACGAGGGACGACAGGCAATTTTCTACAGGATCGGGCCGCTTGGAGAGGCGTAATACCCTACTTCCTGGTGTGGATCTTTATGTGATGGGTTACAAGAAGAGTTCTCCAGAATGGAGAGAAACTAGTGAGATGGGTTGGTCACTGATTGGAAATGATGGGGTACCCCCTAGACCTTATATATTCGACCATAGGGCACTACATGCGTATGTGATGATGGTATGTTCCTAAATAATAGTGAACCGACTGAACTGATCTTCCTATAATCTTGCCAACTTATCCCTAAGCCGTTCTGATATTCAAGGGCGCTGCGCGCGGGAAAGTCGAGTGGGTGCTTTGGATAGCGCTTAAGTCTAGCAGGTCGCTTGGGCCTGAGTCTGCTTCTTTCTCGTGTCGGCCCACTCCATAAGCAACTTCCTCCTGGCCCATGAAGGGATGGCCTAGCGAGATAACAGGCCTAAAGCCTCTCGTGGGGTCTTCTTGCCTTCTAGTGAACCCGGGGGATATCTGTCCCCCACAAGCCCCCAATCTTTGAGTTGATTTTGAAATAATCAGACCAGAGATTCTAGGTCCGGCTCGTAGGTTTGTTATGTGGCATGGTTTCCACTCTGCCAATGGGCGTACCGAAAGGTGCACCCATTGGGTGTAGCTCTTAAACTTTGAGTGACTCAGCAAAAACAGTCCTCTCAAAGGTCTCCATTTTATGCTTTGGAGATCAGCATTCTGTTATCATATCATGCTTTAGAAATCAGCATTTCATCTTCTGGGATTAAGAATCTATTGGGTGCACCAAAGGTGCACCCAATGGGTGTATCCCCCAAGCTTTGAGTGGATTTTTGAAAATAATCCACTCAAAGATCTTCATCTTATACTTTAGAAATCAGCATTCTGTCATCATATTATGCTTTTAGAAATCAGCATTTCATCTTCTGGGATTAAGAAGCTATTGGGTACTGTTGGGAGCCTTCGTCTTCCGAAGGTCCTCAAAAACACGACTAACATGCTTTCCAAGTATAATATACTGCCACAGGAACCTTTGGCTTTGAGATGAAGGTGTGCACAGCATGAAAGGCGCAGTCTGAAAGAAGGATGAACCAGTTCCGAAGTTGTGGATGGAGAAGCTTCGGCTTAGCGCAAAGACGGTGATGGAGAATGAAACCGACCTAAAGGGGAAAAGATTCCTTAATCCTCGACAGATTATTCCTTAGTCAATAGTAAATGTCAAGGACATGGATGTAAATTTACCCAGGCTGCGTCCTGTGCCTATAAATAGACGAACAGTAACACTGTACTGTTCATGTTGGCTTGTAATCACTCGCACGTCATTCTTGTATTCTTACCTTCTATCAAGTTGAAGGTACAAATGTAACTTAATATCATTAATGTTTGTTCATGATCATTTAATGAGAATATTGATAATCTAATGGTTCAATACAATTATTCATGTTCTTTTTATGTCATATATTCCTGCTTATACTCTTACATATTGAGATAATGAAGGTATGTCCTTCATAACCTTCGTCTGGAGATCATTATATCCTAAGGGAGATAATGCTTCGAAGGACGAAGGTCTTTAACCATTAACACTTGTGTTGCCTTGTTCTTGATTCATAGCATTTGAGAACAAGGGACCAACATTGGCACCCACCTCCGGTGAACTCATTCGACCACCTTCGGCAAGCACCAACCTTAGTCATGCCGTCGAAGAAGACAACAGCGCTAGGGGCTGCATTGCAGCCACTGGACATTAATCAGGATACACTATGCAAAGCTAGGAGCCAGAAAAGGAAGACTACTAGCCCAACACTTTAGGAGGAGGAGCTGGACCAGGAGATCAGGGACCTAGAAATCATTCACCAGCAGGTACAAAGGAAGAAGGAGAAGATGGCCCGCCTAGCCGATTTACAGAAGAAGATTGACGAAGCTGCTGAGGAAATGCGTCATCTTACTCAAGATGACTAGGATCGAAGGCCCTAGCATAGAGAGCTTCGACAAGAGAGTTCATTCAATGACGATGAATGGTACGATGACTTTCGTCATGGCAATTTTGCTTTTAATGATGCTTCACCTTTGGCAGCATAGTTGCAGGCTACTCCATGGCCCCCATCATACAAGCCACCTCAGCTTCCTATGTATGATGGACACTCAGATCCTAAGCAGGTTTTGATGAGCTATGAAGCAACCATATCTTCATATGGAGGCAATACTGTAGTCATGGAGAAATCCTTTGTCATGGCAGTCCGAAGTGTGGCCCAGACATGGTACTCTTCTCTCTGACTAGGGACAATCACATCATGGCAGAAGCTCAAGGATATGCTAATTACCAGCTTTCAAGGCTTTCAGACGAAGCCAGTCACTGCTCAGGCTTTATTTCAGTGCACGCAGGACCATGAGGAGTACCTTCAGGCGTATGTCCGAAGGTTCCTGCGTCTAAGAGCACAAGCGCCTACAGTGCCCAATGAAATTGTCATTGAGGCCATGATCAAAGGGCTTCGGCTAGGACCTACGGCTCAGTATTTTGCCAGGAAACACCCACAAACCCTAGGGAAGCTTCTTCAGAAGATGGATGAGTACATCCGGGCTGATAATGATTTCCGCCAAAGAAGGGCAGAAGCATACAGGTTTTCTGAGATGACCAGAGGCTTCGAAGGAAGAGTTCACCCCAGACACGTTAGATCGATCCATAATTACAACCCAAGTGATGACAGAGGAAATCAACCTCAAAGGCAGCAACACAGCTCCCAATCTTCGGGGTCATAGCAAAGCTCCTTCAGGCCACCAGCCCCAAGGGGCAGAGGCAGCAGGGGCTTCAGAGGAAGGTACGGAGATCAACCCAGAAGACTGTATTGCTTATTCTGCGGTGAAGACAAGGGCCATACCACAAGAACATGCCAAAATCACAATTCAGAAGCAAAAAGAGATTGTCGAAGCTGAGACACAGCAGAATCAGCCGAAGCAGGTCCTACATACTGCTTCATGCTACTCTCCTTATGTTCCAGAGTACGTAGGTAATCAACAACCTACGGCTTCTGTCGCTTCGGCAAGTTACTATCAAGCTTCCTGGGCCCAGCTCCCACCACCACCACCGCTACCACCTGCTCTAGCCCAAAACCAGTAGCCAGAAGGGCACCAACAGCAGCGCGACTTTCGGGAAGAGTCTGAAGCTCGCACAGTCAATAGCATTGTGCCTAAATCCAAGCATATTTACTAAAGAATATCCTACATCTGGTGTACCTTTATCTTTTTTGCAATCTTATTTTTTCTTATATGGAAAACATTTCATGAAGGACTGAATTCTGATATGTAATAACAATATTCATACCGTTGAGTGGAATGCTTCTTTTTTAACAAAGTCCCGAAGCTACAAAAGTCGTTTCTAAGGGAGCGGAGTAAATTCCAAAGATCGAAAGTCGTTCCTAAGGGAGCGGAGTCAGTTCTGAAGCTACAAAAGTCGTTCCTAAGGGAACGCAGAGTAAGTTCCAAAGCTACAAAAGTCGTTCCTAAGGGAGCGCAGAGTAAGTTTTCTGCTCAGAAGTTGTTCCTAAGGGGATGCAGAGCCAAAAATTCCACCGAAATATAAGGTGAAGAAGCTCCAAAGTCGTTCCTAAGGGGATGCAGAGCTTAAATACCATCGAAATAGAAGGTGAAGAAGCTCCAAAGTCGTTCCTAAGGGAATGCAGAGCTTTAATGCCACCAAAATATAAGGTGAAGAAGCTCCAAAGTCGTTTCTAAGGGGATGCAGAGCTTAAAGACTCCAAAGACATCCCTAAGGGGATGCAGAGTCTTGAGTGTTCCAGTGTGGGCGCGTGCGCGTGTGTGTTTGACATCACCATCATTTTGCATCATATCATCACATCATTACGCATAACATTACATCATACATCATATCGCATCAACGACAAAAAGATTGGATACGAAGCAAATCTTCGGCAATACTTTGTTATTAAATAAAAATGTGCTGAGGCACGAAGCAAACTTCGAGAAATACAATTTCATAGAAGGGGCTTCTTTCTTTACGAAGCATGAAAAGAAGGGAAGGTGTTTTTTCGCCGAAGGCTCAAAAACGGTATGTGCGCAAATTTCATGCATCGCAAAGAAATAAATTACAACAATTTACATGTCTGATTAATTGTTTCATACACCAAATGTTACATAATATTATTACAATCAAGTCTAATCTTCCTTAAGTATTTTCTCTGCGGCTTCGTTCAGCAGCTTGTCGATGACTTCGTCGACGATGGAGTTAGCAACGCTCATTATATCTAGTGCTTCCTTCATGACCGGATCGGTTAGGGGGTTGTATGGCTCGGGCAGCGGCGACAGTTCAGCTGTAGTAGGCAAACTATTAGTTCGAAGCCAGAAAATAAACGTCAAAGCTAAAATTCAAAAACAACACCTATGCGCTTTTCGCGTTCAGCAGCTTCTTTGGCTCGCCTAGCTTCTTCTCGGGCTTCATGGGTTTCTTTTTCATTCATCTTTATGATTTCATTGGCCAATTCCCGGCCACCGTTCATCCAGACATCAAAACAGAATTTTCCGCCCACCAAAGTAGCTTCGGCCGAAGGGTCTTTCGTGTCGTCTATGGAGAAGGCGGCTTCAGCCTGGGCCGCAGCTTTAACATGGTCGCAACCAGCCTTCTCCAAGATAGCCACAATTCCTCTAGCGCCGATGAAAGCACAGATATCCCCGTGATCGCTCAGGATTTATTCAAAAGCTTCGGCTTCCCCGCTTATCCAATCAATAACGCCCTCGGGGTCGCCCCGAATAAAATTTTCCTCAGAAGAATAAGCACCCACTTTGACAAAGCTGGTTTTCAATTTTTTACGCAATCCAAGGATTTCTCGAAGCACCTTTCCTTAGATTCACGAAGCTCCTCAACATTTTTCTCTAGCTTAGTCTTCCACCATTCACTAATTTCTTGACTAGCTTTTGCGAGTGCATAATTTTCATTGGCTTCGGCAAGTTTCTTCCAAAGGTCTTCAATTTCAACTTTGTAAGCTTCGGATTGAATGTTTAATTTCGCTTCATCTTCCTTCACTTTATCCACCAATGAGAGTAGAATTTTGTCCTTCTCTAAGGCTTCGTTTCTCAACTTACTAACTTCTGATCGAAGATTGCCAAGAGCTATCGTGCAGCTTTCATCTTCAGCATTCTTTTGCGCCCTCAGGGCATTGCTAAGAATTAAGCCCTGCAGAAAAGGATGAAGGATTAGCATGAGAGTAAAAGACTTTATTGCCAAGTTCATAGACTTTAAGTTCACAACTTTTGTACCTTCAAACTGTTGTACGCAAGGCTGTCCACGAGGTCATCCTTCGACATGGCAGAGAGGCTAGCTTCGAGCTTCGGAAATCCCATACTTTTGGCCATCTTCTGGCAGATGGATATCTCTTTGTTGTCCGGGAGACAGTACAGGAAATCATCTTCGTTCGTGTCGTTGAACACTAAGGCCCCTTTCGGGTATTTCAATTCCTGGGCATAGTGTTTGGCTTCTAAAACTTCTTCTTCGGATAATCTTTTTCCCGAAGCATGTCGAATAATATAGTCAAGCTTTTCGGACAGTACTTCAGGAGCAGAAGATTTAGCTCCTTTGGTCAATTCCTTTTCCATAGCCATGTCAATATCTGGAGATTCTTGCTCAGCCCTTTCCTCAGCTATGGCAGGCTTCATCTCAACAGGCACTAAGGGCCCGGCTTCGGCTTCAGTATGAGCTGTAGCAGCTTCGGCAACCTTTTTTACAGGAGCAGGAGTCAATACTCTTGTTGTCTCCATGACGGCGTCTAACACGCTAGCCATTCTTCTCCTCTTGGGAGTTGTGGCGGGAGCTTTTACAACCTTCGGCAATTCTGCTTCTGCCGGTGTGCTAAGAATTTCTGGTAGCACTATTGTTTTTTCTAACTCTAGCTTTTTGGCCGCCCCATCTACGGCTTCGACTGGCTCAACTATAGGCACCTTCGGCACTATAGTCGATTCCTCAGTGCTTCGGGCAGCGGGAGCAGCTTGTTCTGCTTCAGCAGCAGAAAATGTTTCTTCACCAAATTTTGGCACTATGGCCGTTTTAATATATCTTGGCCGGTGGGTCAAAACCTTGATTTTCTTGCCCTTTGGCACAACAAAGATGGCCGAAGTGGCAGTTTTCCTCTTTTTTCCCTGCTTTCAGGAGGGGTAATAATAATCAGGGTATACAAAACCAATCGCATCAAAAACTTGGTTCAACCTTTTCTTGCCCCGACCTTCGAAGGCTAAGGATAAAGCATCATCTTCGGCTCTGGTATATGCCCCAAGTAACTTGTCGCTAGTAGCTTCAATACATTTCAGCCACTCGTCGTTTGGTTTGTCAAAATGGTCTCTGTATCTGAAGGTGTATTTCAAGCGAACTAATCCACCTTGGCTGGACCCGGCAGCAGTCTCCTTCGGCATCTCCAAGTTTTCCACAAATGGCCATACCCTGTAGGCTATGTGCTCTTGGATCAGGTCTCTTGTGCCAATGAAAGCACAGACATTGCTGAAAGCCTTTTGACATGCTTCGGCATCATTATCAATCGCCACGGTCGGCCTTCGAAGGCCGAAGCGAGACCAGATGGGGCGTTGAATAATCCCCTTTATGTCCTCCCTTTCAATCAGATCATTCTTAACATAAAATCATTCCTCCATCCATGCCCCGGTGAAGCGTCCCGATCCTTTGGGACTCAAATGTGATACAATTACTAGTCCTAGGAGGCTAGTAACCACATTGCTTACTTCAAATAGTACAGAGTTCGAATAAAAGTTATTACAATACCAGAGTACAGGCTCGAGAGAGCCAGAAATACAAAGCGTAGTAGAAGATAAACTAGCCCAAGCCACAGGCAGAACTGGGTGCAGACATAGCCCCCTCAATCAAGCATAGCAGAAAAGAAGTTTTCAGCTGCTGAAAAACATAAATAAATCTGGGTGAATACACTAGGTATTCTGCAAGGCCATCCCGCTCCCATAAGGAGAAAGGGACCTATATCATACATGCTTTATATGGTAGAGTTGAAGTCACTCTTCTTTTTCTCATTGAAAGGTAGTACTTTTAGGGTTTCTCCCATGGAAATAGAAATAACACATTACTCAACCACCACTGAGATTCCTGCTCCGTGGCATCATTTTCATTTCCAAAAACACACTCACACACACATTTCCCTGTTCACGGAGTTTTGTAAAACACTAATTGTCATACCACACCAGACTCGTCCATACCAGTGGACACGGACTATTCGAATAGGTTTGAACTCTGTGTAGAGGGGTACACTTTACCCACTAGTCCGGCTCTGCGATCTCATGGCCAATGAGATCCGAATCTGAATCTCTTTCTTTCCTCGCATGTCCTAACCTTAGCGGTTATACCGGAAGGAGTCAAGCCACCGCCATGCCCAAACCAGACAAAACATTCCCCTCCTTATCCTCCCGGTGCTCCCCAGCCTTCATAACCCTGGGGCTGGACCGTACGAGTTCAGATTGAGTGACTGCCCATACAGTCTCGAGTGGTTGTACTTATCATGAGTACAGGTAGTGAAGGATGACAAACCGGTCCTTATATGAGGGGACAATCCTTCTGCTCACACCTAAACCAGTTGAGCCATCACCTTAGGCCCTCCCCTAAACCAGGGAGTCCCTAATCATCCCACTCACAAGGTGATGAGGGTGAATACCCTTCATCGCACACTTTTTGAAAACATCGCTTAGTCAAAACCACTGCCCTTTTCCCATCCCACATTTTGTACTCAAAAGATGTTTGTTAATGCGGGCTATCTCTCTGCTCACAATGCAAATATTCCATCCCTTAATCACGGCTTAGGTAGTGGTAGAAAGAATAGGTAAATTATGCATCAAGGGAAGGATGGACTTGCCTTCATCGAAGCTTTCCTGGCACAAAAGATTTATCTTGGAGGGGTCGGGTTCCTGCCCTTCTTCCGGAGTTATAAATTCCAGAGGATCGGATCCCTCTTCTGCTAACAAACACAGATAAGGAACAATACATCAATCATGGTGACTTGGTCGGGTGTGCCAATTATTATACATTATTATTTTTGTGCCCTATAATTTATTTAAACTATTTTTTGTGCATAAAATATCAGCATATAAATACATATATGAAAATGGGAAAAAGAAATGGGAAAAGGAAAAAGAAAAAGGAATTCTCAGCTAGCTGGGCCGGGGGGGAATTTCGGCCCAGCCGAGCGCGGGCGCGCGCGGGGCAGGCGGCCCAGCTGGCCCGCGGAGGAGCGGCGATGGCGCAGCGGACGCCGTGGGCGCAGGCCCACGCGTCAGCAAGAGGAGGGGGGTAACGGCGTGGAGCGGTGACGGGGGGGCAAACCGGCCGGGGCTCGACTGGCGGTGAAGCCCCGCGGCGGTTCTCCGCCGGGGCTCCGGTTCCGCGATGGGGGAGTGGTGGCGAGGCACGGGCGAGGGTAGGGGATTATGGTGGAGGGGCCAATTTGGCAGGAGGGTGCCTAGGGTGGCCGGTCCACGGCGCGGTGGCGGGCGCTCGCGGTGGTGAGGTCGCCGGCGAGGCCAACGGTGCAATAGGCGAGGGGAAAACGGTGTGCCGTGCTCGGGGTGAAGTGGCGGAGCTCAAGGGCTAAACTAATTTAACTAGAACCCAACATAGAGGGGAAGGGGAGGCTCACCAGAGATGGAGATGGCGGCAGCGCTGGCTCAATTGAGCTCGGGGGAAGGGGGAGGAGATGGTCGAGGCTAGGGTGGGGAATTGGGGAGCTCGGGGCGGCCCTTTTATAGGCGCCCGGGGCGGAGAAGGGGCGTGAGGTGGTGTGCCCCGGCGAACTCGCCACGGCGGAGATGGTGGTGCACAGTGGTGACGACAGGATGGCTTGGGCAGACGCAAGGCGCCAAACCGAGCTAGTGAACGTGATAATGGCGAGGCGACGGGGCGGGCAGTGGCCGGCGGCGATCGCGTTGCTAGCCCCGGTCATGGACGCGAGGAAGGCACTGACGGGCAGGGCCCGCTCGCCAGAGAGAGATCACGAGAGAGCGAGGGGGGTGCGGGCTGACGGGTGGGGCTAACCGGTCAGCGGGGGAGAGGGGCGCGACGCGCGGGAGGGAGCTAGGCCGCGTGGGCCGAGGAAAGGGGGGCACGCGGGAGGGAGCTGGGCCAAAAACGGCCCAACCGGGGGGAGAAGGTTTTTCCTTTTTCTTTTTTATTTTCTATTTCCTTTCTATTTTCTATTTCTATTTCTTTTATCCCCTTTTTCTTTTGAACAAATAATTAGCTAAATAATCTTAGGTGCTAAAAAAATAATCATCTATGTGAGGTGCTTCTAACAATCAAGGTGTATGCATATGATGAGATGTCTTATGAGGGAGAACTTAGGTAGAGATAAAGGAGGGTCAGGAGATTAGGGTTCCAAACCTCGGGTTGGAATTTTTGGGATGTTACAAACCTACCCCACTTAAAGGAATCTTGCCCTTGAGATTCAGACAGGGCTCGAGAAAAGGTAAGGGTATTCCCTCCTCAAAGAGTCCTCACTTTCCCCAGGTTGCTTCCTCTTCTCCTTCTCTGCTCCACTGAACTTTACAGAGTTTCACTTCTGAGTTGCGGGTCTTTCGGACTGCTGAGTCAAGAATCTTTATTGGCTTTTCTCGGTAATGAAGGTCTTTCTGAATCTGGATTGTCTCTTCTTCGATGTGACTTTCTGGTACTTGCAGCCATTTGCGGAGCTGGGATGCATGAAACACACTGTGGATATCAGACATGGATTCTGGTAATTCAAGACGGTATGTTGTGGGTCCCACTCTACCAATGATGGGATAGGGGCCGACGAATCGCGGTGCTAGCTTTCCTTTCACTTGGAACCTTTTGACACCATGCATCAGGGAGACCTTGAGGTAGACGAAGTCTCCTTCTTCAAATCTGAGTTCTCTCCGCCTATTGTCCGCATAACTTTTCCGCCAACTCTGAGCTTCAAGTAAACTTTTGTGGATCAGGGCAACTTTCTCTTCAACCTCTTTAACAAAGGCAGGTCCTTCCAGTGTCTTTTCCCCTACGTTGGACCACATGAGAGGGGTCTGGCACTTTCGTCCATACAATGCTTCGAACGATGACATCTTGATACTGGCCTGATGGCTATTGTTATATGAGAACTCTGCATAAGGCAAACTGGACTCCCAGTTTCGGTCGAATGTTAACACACAGGCTCTTAATAAATCTTCAAGGACCTTGTTGACCCTTTCTGTCTGACCATCTGTCTAGGGGTGATAGGCAGTGCTGAAGTCTAACTTGGTGCCCATAGCTTGCTGAAGGCTCATCCAAAATTTGGAGGTGAACTGGGTTCCCCTGTCCGACACTATCTTCCTTGGAATGCCATGGAGTCTGACTATCTCTTTAAGATAAATCCGGGCAAGGGTGGCTCCTCCAAAGGTAGTTTTCACTGGGATGAAGTGGGCTACCTTGGTGAGGCGGTCTATTATTACCCAGATAGAGTCGTTCCCTTTTTGCGTCTGGGGTAGTCCGGTTACAAAATCAATGCCTATTTCCTCCCACTTCCATTCGGGCACTGGGAGGGGTTGCAATAGGCCCGTAGGTTTCTGGTGCTCGGCTTTTGTTCGTTGGCAAGTGTCACACCGGGCCACATACTGTGCTATCTCTTTCTTCATCCCTCTCCACCAATATCTGGTTTTAAGGTCTAGGTACATCTTGGTGGTTCCTAGGTGGATGGAGTAGGCTGAGTTGTGAGCTTCATCGAGCAGGACTTCCCATGCTTCTCCTTTTGGTACACACAGACGGTTCTTGAACCAAAGGACTTCTTGTTCATCTGTCCTGAGGTCCGGAAGTTGTTCTTTGCGAGCTTTTGCCATAAGTCTTGTTGTTTCTGCGTCCAGGCGTGGAGCTTTGCATATGAGGTCTTCTAACATTGGTTTGACTTCTAGGCTACCGTTGTTTCCCAGACATGCATTCAGCTAAGCTGATTCCTTCTTCCAGTCTTCTAAAAAGTTGATCCCCTTCATCCCGAAAGGTTTTCGGCTGAGGGCGTCTGCTACCACGTTGGCCTTTCCGAGGTGATAATGGATCTCAAGGTCATAATCTTTGATCAGTTCTAGCCATCTTCTCTGATGGAGGTTGAGATCTGGCTGAGTGAAGATATATTTTAGACTCTTGTGATCGGTGAAGATGTGGCATTTGTTCCCAATTAGGTAGTGCCTCCATATTTTCAGGGCATGCACTATGGCTGCCAATTCCAAATTGTGGGTGGGATAATTCTGCTCATGCGGCTTGAGTAAGCGTGATGCATAAGCAATAACTTTCTCATTTTGCATCAGGACACACCCTAAGCCTTGCCTTGAAGCATCACAGAAGACAACAAAATCCTGGTGTATATCCAGTAGTGTCAAAACGGGCATGGCCGTGAGCTTTTCTTTTATGATCTGGAAACTTTCCTCACACTTCGGGGTCCACACAAACTTATTGTCTTTCTTGAGGAGCTCGGTCATAGATCTTGCTATGCTGGAGAATCCCTTGATAAAGCGACGGTAATATCCTACCATTCCCAGAAAGCTTCGAACTTAACTGACGTTGGATGGCTGCTTCCATTTTGATACTGCTTCCACCTTGGATGCGTCCACTTCTATTCCTTCTGATGTCAAGATATGCCCAAGGAAGGCTATCTTTTCTAACCAGAATTCACATTTGCTGAGCTTAGCATAGAGTTAATGTGCCCTGAGTCTTCCGAGGACGACCCAGAGGTGACGCTCATGGTCTTCGCGATTCTTGGAGTAGATAAGGATGTCGTCAATGAAGACTACGACAAACTTATCCAGTTCTTCCATTAATACCTTATTCATGAGGTTCATGAAAAAGGCGGGTGCGTTCGTCAGTCCAAAAGGCATTACTGTGAACTCATATTGTCTGTACCGGGTGACAAATGTCGTCTTCTAAATATCCGCTTCCTTGATTCTCAGTTGGTGATAACTAGACCTCAGGTCTATCTTGGAGAAACATTTGGCTCCTTGAAGCTGGTCGAAGAGGTCGTCGATTCGAGGGAGTGGATACTTGTTTTTGATTGTAACTTCATTTAAAGATCGGTAATCAATACACATCCTCATACTTCCACCCTTTTTAGTGACGAAAAGGACTGGTGCTCCCCAAGGGGATGAGCTGGGACGGATGTACCCTTTTTGTTGAAGCTCTGCGATCTGGAGTTTTAATTCTGCTAACTCGGTAGGAGCCATGCGGTTTGGTCTCCTTGCGATGGGTGTCATACTAGGGATCAGGTCTATGTAGAAATCCACTTCTCTTTCTGGCGGCATTCCTGGCAACTCTTATGGAAATACATCCATGAATTCTTCTATCACTGACATGCTTTCTGTTGCTAGATTAAACACCATTGGATCATTGGCGGGTGGCTGAGCCTGATAAGAGACTGACTTTCCTTGGTGGTCTGTGAGAAGGATTGTCTTGTTTGCGCAACTTATGATGCCTTTGTGCCTGGTTAGCCAATCCATCCCTAAGATCACATCAATTCCTTGGGATGGCAAGATAGTTAAGTCTACTAAGAACACTACCCCACTTAAAAGAATTCTGACCTGGGAGCATTTGAGCTGGCATAGAAGGTCTGACCCTGGGGTTTGGGTGACCAAGGGGATTTCTAGGTGGGTAGAGCAAATGCCATGCTTTTCCACAAAACTGGTGGCTATAAAAGAATGGGATGCTCCTGAATCAAAAAGTACTGTAGCGGGAGTAAATTCAACGAGGAACTCACCGAGCACTACTCCCGGAGCTTGCTGAGCCTCCTGAGCATCGACGTGGTTTACTCGTGCCCTTCCTTGATACTGGGTCTTGTTCTACTGGCTGATAGAGGAGGGCGCCTTGGGGGCGGGTGCTGAGGTATTCTTGGGGCCATTCACCGAGTTGGAGTAAGTAGGTCCTGATGCCTTCAACTGGGGGCAGTTGTTCTTGAAGTGACTGGGGTCTCCACAGTGCCAACAAGCATTTGCTGGTGGTTGGTTACTCGCAACTGAGGGGGCCTGAAAGGAGCTCTAACTCTGCTGACTGAAACGTGACAGAGTGGGTCTAGCTGGTCTATTGAAGCTTGGTCCCTTGGGTGGAAACCCAAAAGATCGAGTTCTCTGGTGCCGGTCTTGCTGCTGAGCTCGGAGGACTTGGAATTTCCTCTTGAGGTGACCTTTTTCTTCTTCCCTTTCCCTTTCCACTTGTATGGCTTTATTTGAGAGGTGCGAGAAGCTAAGGAAATCTTGGCTGGCTAGGATGGTCTTGAGTTCTGGTCTGAGCCCTTTCAAGAAGCGGCCATCTTCTTGGCTTTTGTGCTGATGTCATCAAGCGCGTAGTGGGCTAATTCTGTGAATTTGTGCACGTACTCGTTGACAGATCTTCCTCCCTGAGTTAGTTCCCAAAATTCATCTTCCTTGAGCTGAACGATCCCTTGGGGCACATGGTGTTCTCGGAAAGCAGTTTCAAACTCTGTCCAGGTAGCATCTCTGACGGCAGCATTGAAGGTATCCCACCAAGCTAGGGCCATCCCGGAAAGTTGATGAGCAGCCAATTGAACACGGTGATTCTCTGGGCATCCGATGGCTTCTAACTTCCTTTTAATCGTGCGCAGCCAGTCATCAGCATCGAGGGGATTGCTGGATCCAGCGAATGTGGGAGGCTTGAGCCTCAGGAAATCTCCCATCCTATCTTGTGGTCTTCCACCATTCGGGCGTTGAGTCTCCAGACTTCTAGTGAGGACCTCAATGAGTCGGGTTTGGTTGGCTAGAACTTGGGCTAAATCTAAGGGCAGCTCCGGAGGTGCAGGGAGGTGGGTCTCACTCCCTTCTCCACCGGCTTCTCCTTCAGCTCGTAGGGGAAACCCTGCTCCAATCCCGGAGGCGGTAGGCGTGGTTTTATCCGAAGCCATCTGCCAGGGGGAGAGAGAGTTACTACTATGCATATGCCAAATTTCTTTTTCAACCAAGTTATTTTATTCATTACACCAGTTCAATACAAGCATACAGTTACCACAAGTCGCACTACACGCGAGCACTTTCTAAGGTACTTCCGAACTCCTTTTCTAAGGTGTCACCAAATTCCTTGAGAAGGTCATCAAGGCTAGCTAGGGACATATCCTCGACAACGGACAAATTCTCTATCCTGGGGAGAGGTGGAGCTGGAGGGGCTTTCTTCTTCCGCTCAGTCTGGCATCCTTGGCTCTTGGTCTTCTTTTGGATTTTCTTCGTGGGGGCGAGCTTCTTCAGCTTCTTATCGTAATCCATCTTCAGGGTTCGGTAAGCTTCACGAGTGTTGGCCTCTTCGCCTTCTGCCATATCGAGACACTCTTGAAGGGATGCCTTCTCCTTTTTAAGTTCCTTGACCTGCTGCTCTAAGCTTTCCACCCGGGAGTTTAGGTGGGTGCAGTGGGAGGGAAGGTCATCATAGTGGTTATCGAGAGCGCGGAGATATCCGACCATGTAGACGATGGTGGGGTCATCTTCGGTAGGATCTCTTCCTGACAGGGCCTGAAGTCTTTTCCTCTAGGTGGGGGTATTTTTGTTGCTAGGTGGGAAGTAACAAAGGGGGGTTTCAAAAACCTCCTTGTTGTAGTTTTGGCATAATTGTCAGAGGGCTTTTTGAGCAACATTTTGGCAAGTGTCTGGGAAGTGGTGTATAGTGAAGGTGACTTGGAAAGAAGGGTGGTTTGGGTAGCTTCGCTTTCTCCCAGGTAGACTGCCATAGAGCACTTCTCAATTTCGTTTTCGCGGTATTCTTTCCAGACATATTCCGGCTTCTTGCGGATCCCCATGCGAAGCGCGCAACTCCGCAAAAGATGAGAGAATCCTTCCTCCTCTGAGCAGTAGGATGTCCTAATGACCCAAGAGTCTTCCATCTGGTAGAAGAAAAGAAGGGTCTGTTAATATCAGGGGAAAGGAGAGGAGATTTTTTTGGGGTAAGAGGTGTTTTCTTGTTAAGGCAAACTTTTAAGGTCCAGGCTGCGATCTACGGCCAGTACTATGGCTCTGATACCACCTGAAGCGTCTTGATCCTTTGGGACTCAAATGTGATACAATTACTAGTCCCAGGAGGCTAGTAACCACATTCCTTACTTCAAATAGTATAGAGTTCGAATAAAAGTTATTACAATACCAGAGTACAGGCTCGAGAGAGCCAGAAATACAAAGCGCAGTAGAAGATAAACTAGCCCAAGCCACAGGCAGAACTGGGTGCAGACACAGCCCCTCAATCAAGCATAGCAGAAAAGAAGTCTTCAGCTGCTGAAAAACATAAATAAATCTGGGTGAATACACTAGGTATTCCACAAGCCCATCCTGCTCCCGTAAGGAGAAAGGGACCTATATCATACATGCTTTATATGGTGGAGTTGAAGTCACTCTTCTTTTTCTCATTGAAAGGCAGTACTTTTAGGGTTTCTCCCAAGGAAATAGAAATAACACATTACTCAACCACCACTGAGCTTCCTGCTCCCGTGGCATCATTTTCATTTCCAAAAACACACTCACACACATTTCCCTGTTCACGGAGTTTTGTAAAACACTAATTGTCATACCACATCAGACTCGTCCATACCAGTGGACACGGACTATTCGAATAGGTTTGAACTCTGTGTAGAGGGGTACACTTTACCCACTAGTCCGGCTCTGTGATCTCATGGCCAATGAGATCCGAATCTGAATCTCTTTCTTTCCTCGCAAGTCCTAACCTTAACGGTTATACCGAAAGGAGTCAGGCCACCGCCATGCCCAACCGGACAAAACATCCCCCCTCCTTATCCTCCCAGTGCTCCCCAGCCTTCATAACCCTAGGGTTGGACCGTACGAGTTCAGATTGAGTGACTGCCCATACAGTCTTGAGTGGTTGTACTTATCATGAGTACAGGTACTGAAGGATGACAAACCAGTCCTTATATGAGGGGACAATCCTTCTGCTCACACCTAAACCAGTTGAGCCATCCCCTTAGGCCCTCCCCTAAACCAGGGAGTCCCTGATCATCCCACTCACAAGGTGATGAGGGTGAATACCCTTCATCGCACACTTTTTGAAAACATCGCTTAGTCAAAACCACTGCCCTTTTCCCATCCCACATTTTGTACTCAAAAGATGTTTGTTAATGCGGGATATCTCTCTGCTCACAATGCAAATATTTCATCCCTTAATCCCGGCTTAGGTAGTGGTAGAAAGAATAGGTAAATTATGCATCGAGGGAAGGATGGACTTGCCTTCATCGAAGCTTTCCTGGCACAAAAGATTTATCTCGGAGGGGTCGGGTTCCTGCCCTTCTTCCGGAGTTATAAATTCTGGAGGATCGGATCCCTCTTCCGCTAACAAACATAGATAAGGAACAATACATCAATCATGGTGACTTGGTGGGGTGTGCCAATTATTATACATTATTATTTTTGTACCCTATAATTTATTTAAACTATTTTTTGTGCATAAAATATCAGCATATAAATACATATATGAAAATGGGAAAAAGAAATGGGAAAAGGAAAAAGAAAAAGGAATTCTCAGCTAGCTAGGCCGGGGGGAATTTCGGCCCAGCCGAGCGCAGGCGGGCGCGCGCGGGGCAGGCAGCCTAGCCGGCCCGCGGAGGAGTGGCGACGGCACGGCGGACACCGTGGGTGCGGGCCCACGCATCAGCGAGAGGAGGGGTAACGGCGTGGAGCGGTGACGGGGGGGCGAACCGGCCGGGGCTCGACCGATGGTGAAGCCCCGCGGCGGTTCTTCGTCGGGGCTCCGGTTCCGCGATGGGGGAGTGGTGGCGAGGAACGGGCGGGGGTAGGGGATTATGGTGGAGGGGCCAATTTGGCCAGAGGGTGCCTGGGGTGGCCGGTCCATGGCGCGGTGGCGGGCGCTCGCGGCGGTTAGGTCGCCGGCGAGGCCAACGGTGCAATAGGCAAGGGGAAAACGGTGTGCCGTGCTTGGGGTGAAGTGGTTGAGCTCAAGGGCTAAACTAATTTAACTAGAACCCAACGTATAGGGGAAGGAGAGGCTCACCGGAGATGGAGATGGCGGTGGCGCTGGCTCAATTGAGCTCGGGGGAAGGGGGAGGAGATGGTCGAGGCCGGGGTGGGGAATTGGGGAGCTCGGGGCAGCCCTTTTATAGGCGCCCGGGGCGGAGAAGGGGGCGTGCCCCGGCGAGCTCGCCACAGCGGAGATGGTGGTGCACAGTGGTGACGACGGGATGGCTCGGGCAGACGCAAGGCGCCAAACCGAGCTGGTGAACGCGATAATGGCGAGGCGACGGAGCGGGCAGTGGCCAGTGGCGATCGCGTCGCTAGCCCCGGTCACGGACGCGAGGAAGGCGCTGACGGGCGGGGCCCGCTCGCTAGAGAGAGATCACGAGAGAGCGAGGGGGTGCGGGCTGACGGGTGGGGCTGACCGGTCAGCGGGGGAGAGCGGCGCGGCGCGCGGGAGGGAGCTGGGCCGCATGGGCCGGGGGAAGGGGGGCGCGCGGGAGGGAGCTGGGCCAGAAACGGCCCAACCGGGGGGAGAAGTTTTTTCCTTTTTCTTTTCTATTTTCTATTTCCTTTCTATTTTCTATTTCTATTTCTTTTATCCCCTTTTTCTTTTGAACAAATAATTAGCTAAATAATCTTAGGTGCTAAAAAATAATCATCTATGTGAGGTGCTTCTAACTATCAAGGTGTATGCATATGATGAGATGTCCTATGAGGGAGAAATTAGGGAGAGATAAAGGGGGGTCAGGAGATTAGGGTTCCAAACCTCGGGTTGGAATTTTTGGGATGTTACACCTGGGCCACCTTTTCTGAAATGTTGGAACCGGGTAGCTTGCATTGGGACGAGCAATAAATCCGTAACAACCGAAGTTGTTGTGATACTGCTCTTTGCCAGTGGCCTTCGTCTCGTACAATAGTTCGTGCATATTGCAAAAATACTTTGCACTCGGTTCCAGCCCTTGGCTTCTCACAGCCCAAACAAATATCCCCATTCTGATTATAGCTTCAGGAGTAATTTGATGAAGAAATATCTGAAATATCTTCAACACTTCAACCAAAAATTTGCTCAATGGGAACCGAAGACCCGCCTTCATAAAGCTTATGTAGACAACAACCTCATTTTCTTCAGGAGTAGGGGCGGTGCTATCCCATCCAACCCTCACAATAGACATGTCACGGAAGTATCTTCCCTTCATGGCATCAATTTGACTTTATTTAATGGTCAACTTTCCAAAGATGGTATGGCTTGGCCGCCAGGGCCGGTCTTCAGAATCTTCATCCCCACTTTCCACATCATAGTCATCACTATCGTCAGAATCTTCAGACAAATCTGCCATCATTTCTTTTGTGATCTTCTCTGTATTTGTTTTTGCCATAGATTCGTAAAACCCAGCAAGAAAAGGATCCACAACCTTCTTCTCCTCAGACACCTTCTTCTCTTTAGACATGCAACAAGCACTTGCGTATATCACGAAAGTTGGCAACAAGAGAATTAAAAATTTGAGAAAATAACACAAGCAACAAAAATGGCGTAGCAAATGCTGTCGCTGGGGGATTCTATTTATATGCCTAGTGCATTGCAACTTGGTGGGCCCCATCTGTCATTGACTTTCGCTATTCTAGCGAAGGGAAGGTGTTTTTTCGGACCTTCGACTAAAGGCCATCGTTCGTGTCGCAGTCTGAATTTGTTAGACATAACAAATTAATACTGCGAGGGGCTACTGTTGGGGGCCTTCGTCTTCCGAAGGTCCTCAAAAACACGACTAACATGCTTTCCAAGTATAATATACTGTCACAGGAACCTTCGGCTTTGAGATAAAGGAGTGCACGGCATGAAAGACACGGTCTGGAAGAAGGATGAACCAGTTCCGAAGCTGTGGATGGAGAAGCTTTGGCTTAGCACAAAGACGGTGATAGAGAATGAAACCGACCTAAAGGGGAAAAGACCGCTTAGTCCTCGACAGATTATTCCTTAGTCAATAGTAAATGTCAAGGACATGGATGTAATTTTACCCAGGCTGCGTCCTGTGCCTATAAGTAGATGAACAGTAACACCATACTGTTCACGTTGACTTGTAATCACTCACACGTCATTCTTGGATTCTTACCTTCTGTCAAGTCGAAGATATAAATGTAACTTAATATCATTAATGTTTGTTCATGATCATTTAATGAGAATATTGATAATCTAATGGTTCAATACAATTATTCATGTTCTTTTTATGTCATATATTCCTGCTTATACTCTTACATATTGAGATAATGAAGGTATGTCCTTCATAACCTTCGTCTGGAGATCATTATATCCTAAGGGAGATAACGCTTCGAAGGACGAAGGTCTTTAACCATTAACACTTATATTGCCTTGTTCTTGATTCATAGCATTTGAGAACAAGGGACCAACAGGTGCATCAAAGGTGCACCCAATGGGTGTAGCCCTCGAGGCTTTGAGTGGATTTTTGAAAATAATCCACTCGAAGATCTTCATATTATGCTTTAGAAATCAGCATTTTGTCTTCATCTCATGCTCTTGTGAATTCAAGCAACATTATCTGTCCACGCCTTGTTAGGTCTGAAATTTATTTGATCGGTGATAGATTTGACATTTGGTAGATGGCTCTTGGCTAGACATCACCCCTCTCTGTGCTTCAATGCCTCTGCTGATTAAACTTGTGGTTCAATAGCTATATTTGGATTTCCTCTGATCTCTGTCGATCTCCTCCTTTTGTTGTAGTACATTCATTGTGTATACTGTATGGATATGACTTCTTTAGAAAATCTTTTGAAAATTCCTGGCTACACCCCCAATGGGTGTGACCAAGGGGTGTCTTGGTACGCAGAGCATTTAGCACACTATCCTAGAGTAGTAACTTGATGTGACCGTGGGGTGTAATCATACTGCCCGAGTAGTTGACCTTGGTCCAAACGGTGCCGTGTTACGCGAAGCGGCGCCTACTGCCTGACTCATTTTCAGGTGGCTTGAATTGCTTATTCAATACTTGTGACTACTCGGCGAGCGTAGTAGAAAGTGGACGGTCACCCCCGGCCTCTATAAATAGCCTGCTTGCACCGTTGTTCTTTTCACTCATCCTTCGATCATCTGTTGCTTTCTTCTACCTTTCTCTTCTTCTCCAACCAACCATGGGCAAAGGCAAGAGAGGTCAAGGCTTGCCTCGCCGTGCTGGCGACAAGCGGAAGCGCGCCCCAAGTCCTCCCTCGGAGGACTTTGGCGATTCGGAGTACTAGGAGGAAGTTTCCTCCGGGTCTGAGGGATCGCTGGCTCCCGCTTCTCCCCCAGCGTCGTCTGATGACTCGGATGACTCCCAGGGGTTGTCCGCTGCAGTCTGGACGTACATTCGCTCTGTCTTGTATAGCGCTGTCAATGATTCCACCTGGGTTACGAACAGGAGAATTCCCAACGAAGATTTGCTGAGTCGACTGGACATGATTTTGAGGGGTAGAGTCTCAAATACTGGTGCTCCTGTGGCATATTCTACGTGGAACCTACCGCCAAATAGGCCATTCTCTGATTTTGTCTCCAATCCTCCTGCTCGTGACGGTAGCCCGGGTCATAGAGTGCGACCCTCTCCTGAGGACATTGAGGCCTTGATTGCTCCACTTCGGAGCCTTTCTAAGGATGAGAGGCAGACTCACTTTGAGATACCAGCTAGCACTGATGATGCTAAGATGGATGTCGTGCTTAGCCTGTTGGCCAGGGAATCGTCCGACTCTACCCGAACCGAGACGATGGCCATCACGACTGGGCAAGAATTTGGTGAAGAGGCAGAGATTCAGAAACCTGAAGGTGCTCGCCCAAAGCATTCACGCTGAGTGAATCGCCCGACTGCACTTGTCGAGGGGAAAATAAGAAAAGGCGACTTCAGCGACTGTCATGCTTGGATCAGGATGTCGGTCCTTCTGTACCGATTCCTGATGATGTCCCGGCGGACGCCATCCCTGAGGTTGACGCCAAAGGTTGTGATGATGCGCAGGCTACTGGCGGCATGTTTGACGAGGATGAAGAGGAAGAAGAAGAAGTCCCACTAACCCGCAAGAACAACTGGCACTATAGAGGTAGCGAGGGGGGTAGCGATACTCTCTCTCCAGCTCTATTGGCACTCATCAGTCTTCAAGAGCTTTCAATATCAGATTTTGATCAAGCACTGGAGGAGGTCATTCCTGAAGACATACTATCAGAGCCTCCTGAAGCTGATACCCCAGTCGTCTGCTCAGAGGTCCCAGATGGTGGGCCTTCATTGCTTGATTCTGCCGGGCAAGAGGTAACCCGAGTGGTGTCTCGCGCATCGTCGACCTTGGAGGGCAGTCTTTCATGCAGAAACACTGATTTGAGTTATCCGACTCGCATGGAGGTGGCTGAGAGACCTTCAGCTTTAGAAGTGGCTGCTGCAGAAGACCTAGCTCCCGAGGGTGGCGCTGGCAGATACCTAGCCCCCGAGGGTGTTGCTGGTAGTGATCCAGCCCTTGTGGATAGTGCAAGCTGCAACCCAGCCCCCGAGAATGTTCAGGCATGCTCTCTTTCTAATACTTCCATGGACGTCCACATCGGGTCATCCCCAATTCGGTCTGATGGGGTGACGGCAGCTCGTGCTTCTACGGCTTCAACTGGACAAGTCGCCTTAGAGGTCGGCGAGCCAGACACAAGGATCCTACTGTCTGCTAGTGGGACTGAGGTCACCCCGGATAGTGTTCTCCAGGTTGTTCCTGCTGATCTTCCCTTGTCAAGCCATGTTCCAGCTCCTCCTACCTTGGGTCTTCCGCTGTTCCTTTCTAATCTCCAGGTGAGTTGGTCTTTTGTTCAATATTGTTTGTACTAGCGAATTATCTTTCTTCTGCTCATCTACCTATGACCATAGGATTTTGTTGACGGAGTATCTGCCCAGTTGAGGTCCTGCGGCGCCACTGTTCCCGAATAAGCTCTATCTGTGATGCAGTGGAATCCTTTGTTGCTCCAGAAACAGATAGATGATTTAAAGGCGTCAAATGCTAGTTAGTGAGCTTATAGTTTCTTTGGCTGCTTTAATTGATCAACTTATCTTTAATCACACATTCCCTTTCAGCTGCATTGTCAGATATGGCTCAATGATGCTTTGACCTTAAGAAGAAGTATTCTCAGAGTCAGACTGACTTAGCCTAGACTTCTGCCTTTCTGGACAGTGCACGCTCTCTGAACTCTTCTTTGAATGCCCAGCTTGATTCTGAAAAGATGGCACACGAGGTAAATTTCCCTGGCTGACCCTGCTCTGTTATTATTGCCTTGGTGCTGACTTTTGTTTTCTGTTTGTAGGAGGAGAAACGAGCACTTGTTGCCTCTAGCGACAATCTAGACAGGCTGTACCGTGACACCAGTAACTCCTTAACCATCCTAGAGAGGAGCCACCGCTTCACCATGTCTGACCTAGACCATCATCGCCATGAGCTGCAGGTATCTCAAGATGAAGTTATGCGACTTGGGCAATTGCTGTCGACCAAAGACTCCACCATCAAGGATCTGCGTGCTTCCAAGAAGCTTGTCGTGCAGGAGCTAGAGGCCGCTCAACTGGCTGTTAAAACTCTAGAGGACAATTGCGTCATATTGAAGGCCCAGCGCGACGGGGCTATGGATAAAGACGTTCGCATTGGACGGATCCTGATGAGGAGACCCAGCGTCGTGGTGCCTGACGATATTGTTGCTGATGTCAAGGCCGCGCCTGATGCTGCAAGCCGTCCCTCTTCTTCCGTTGTATTTATGAAAGACACTATCTGCAAAGATGTTTCGACGCAGTGACGTCCTGCAAAACACCTTTTTTATCGAGTTAGCATCTCTTTTGGAAGATAGATGTAATATGAATTCTATGTGACAGCTGTGTTAGAACTCGATTATTCTGTGAACAGGGTGTCGGAAAGCGCCTTTGGCACTAGCAAGTAAGATGTTCTTTTTTCCTGAAGTGCTTTTAATCTTAGTTGATTATTTCGTTGTTAGGGTACAGTGGTCACCCTAGACAACGTGAAAACAAGTGTACCATGCTAGCTTAAAGGCGTTTTCCGACTTAAGTTGATCGCCTTGCTGGTAGAGTGTAGTGGTCACCCTAAGTAGAGTAAGTCGGAGTATATTGCACCATCTTAGATCGTTAGTAGGGTATAGTGGTCACCCTAAGTCAGGTAAGTGTGAGCATGTCACACTAACTTAAGTCATCGCCGACTTAAGCCGATTGCTCTGTTAGCAGGGTATAGTGGTCACCCTTAGTCAAGTAAGCATGAGCATGTCGCACCGACTTAAGTCATCGCCGACTTAAGCCGATTGCTCCGTTAGCAGGGTATAGTGGTCACCCTTAGTCAAGTAAGTGTGAGCATGTCGCATCGACTTAAGTCGTCGCCGACTTAAGCCGATTGCTCCGTTAGCAGGGTATAGTGGTCACCCTTAGTCAAGTAAGCGTGAGCATGTCATCGCCGACTTAAGCTAATTGCTCCGTTGGCAGGGTATAGTGGTCACCCTTAGTCAAGTAAGTGTGCTGATTTCAAGTCCAACCCAATCAGCTGTAAGTCAAGAGTCTGAATGTCTTTGGAAAATGAAAACTTTATTGATGATGAAGCCCTCAGATTACAAAGTACAATGCTCCTTCAAGAATTTTGAGGCCTCGCTAAGGATAGAATTTTCTGAGGTGTTCTATGTTCCATGAGTTCCCCACTTCTGTGTCGTCCATCTGAGTAAGCCGGTACGATCCTGGCCGAGTGACCTCTGATATGATGAACGGTCCCTCCCATAGTGGTGATAGCTTGTGCCGCCCTTCCCCCGTTAGAATTCGGTGAAGGACCAAGTCTCCCACTGCAAAGGATCAGTGCCGCACAGCTTAATCATGGTAGCGCCTCAAGGTCTGCTGGTACCTAGCCTACTAAATTACTATGTTTAATCGTTCTTCTTCCAGTACATCAATATCTTCTAGCCTGGTTGCTTCTGCTTCAGCTATGCTTTCGAAAGTTAAACTTGGTACCCCAAAGATTAGGTCGGCGGGCAGCACTGCCTCTGATCCATAAACCATGAAAACGGGGTATTTCCATGCAGAGCTCGACTGGGTTGAGTTCTCAGGCTCCAGACCATGTATGGCAGCTCCCTGATCCATTTTCCTGCAAGCTTTTCACTTTTGTCAAATACTTTCTTCCTGAGTGCTTCTAGTATCATTCCGTTGACTCTTTTTACCTGGCCATTGGCTCTTAGGTGTGCTACTGATGCATACTTAATCTGGATGCTCCGCTGCTCGCAAAAATAGAAGAATTCAGAGCTGGTGAAGTTGGATCCTAGGTCGGTGATGATGTTGTTTGGTATCCCAAACCTGAATATTATGTCTTGTATGAATTCCACTGCTTTGGATGAGGTCAAAGAAGCGATTGGTTTGTACTCTATCCATTTTGTGAACTTGTCAGTGGCAACTAGTATATGAGTATAGCCTCCCTGAGCTTTCTTGAAAGGTCCAATCATGTCCAGCCCCCAGCATGCAAACAACCATGTTACAGGAATGGTCTGCAGCTACTGTGTGGGTAGGCGTTGTTGCTTTGATAAGAATTGACAAGCCTCACACTTCTAGACTAACTCGGCAGCGTCGCTCTTCGCTATTGGCCAATAGAAACCAGATCTGAAAGCCTTCTCGGCCAGAGTCTTGGATGCTGCATGTACTCCGCACTGCCCGGCATGGATTTCATCTAACAGTTATTTCCCGACGGCCGAGTGAATGCATTTCATGAGGACTCCTGCCGCACCTCTTCTGTACAGTAAATCCCCTATGATGGTGTAGTGAGCCGACTGCCTTGCAATGCGTTCTGCTGCAACCTTGTCATCCGGTTCTTCTTGATTTTTTATATACCTGATGATAGGTTCTCTCCAATCATTGGGGTCCGACTCTGGTTGGCTCAAGGTGTTGCACTCTTCCACCTGATCTGAGAGGATGCTTGGTTGTGATATTTCTTGGACGAAGATCCTAGGTGGAGCCTGGGCCCGACTGGATCCTAGCTTCGACAACGCGTCTGCTGCTGCGTTGTGATCTCTTTCCACATGACGGAACTCCAATCCTTCGAATTGGTCCTCCAGTTTTCGCACGGCTGCACAGTACTTGTCCATGGAATCAGTCAAGCAATCCAAGTCTTTGTTTATCTGGCTTATGACCACTAGCGAATCTCCATATACCATCAGTTTCTTGATGCCGAGTGATACGGCGATACTTAGCCCGTGGATCAGTGCTTCATACTCTGCTACATTATTTGATGTTGGAAATAGTAGCTGGAGTGCATACTTGAGTTGTTCACCCCCAGGAGCAATAAAGAGAACCCCTGCACCCGCTCCTTGCAGCTTCAACGAGCCATCAAAGTACATTCTCCATACTTCGGTAATCTCTGGGTTGTCTGGGACTTGGTGCTCGGTCCACTCTGATACGAAGTCAACCAGCACTTGGGTCTTTATTGCCGTGCGAGGTTGGAACTCTATGTCGTGAGCTCCTAGCTCGCACGCCCACTTGGCTATCCTTCCAATAGCTTCTTTGTTGTGGAGAATGTCCCCTATCGGAAATCCTATGACTACTATGACTTTGTGGTCGTCAAAGTAGTGACGGAGCTTGCGAGCGGTTAGAAGTACCGCATATAGCAGCTTCTGAACTTGAGGATACCTCATCTTCGAGGGCCCAAGGACTTCGCTAATGAAGTAGACCGAATGCTACACCGGGTATGCATGTTCTTCCTCTGCCCGCTCGACTACTAACGTGGTGCTTACCACGTGAGTCGTGCAGGAGATATATAGCAACAGATCTTCTACTGGTTGACTCGGCGCAACTCGGCGTGGTGGCTTGAGTACTGGTGGCGTAGTCAGGAACTTTTTCAGTGCCTCTAGAGCCTCCTGCGCCTCTGTGGTCCACTGAAACTTGTCCACCTTTTTGAGCAATTTGTAGAATGGCATGCCTTTCTTGCCTAGCCTTGATATGAACCTACTCAAGGCTGCCATGCATCCCGTAAGCCTCTACACCTTTTTCTGTGATCGTGGCGCTTCCATTCTCATGATGGCCTCGATTTTTTCCGAGTTAACTTCAATCCCTTGGTGGTTGACAATGAATCCGAGTAACTTTCCTGTCGATACTCCAAAATCACACTTTTCTGGGTTGAGCTTTCACCGGTAGCGTGTCAAGCTGTTGAAGACCAGCTGTAAATCTTCAATGAACTTTTCTGAGTTTTCTATTTTGATCACCACATCATTGACATAGGCTTCCACTCACTTGCCCCAGTGGTCGGCTAAGCATGTCTGAATGGCTCTCTGGTAAGTTGCTCCTACGTTCTTGAGGGCGAACGACATGGAGGTATAGCAGAAAGCTCCAAATAGGGTGATGAAAGCAGTCTTCTCCTCATCTTCTTTTGCTAAGCTGATCTGATGGTATCCAGAATAACAGTCTAGGAAGGACAACATAGAACAACCAGTGGTCGAATCAACCACCTAATCTATTCTAGGGAGCCCGAAGGGATCCTTCAGATAATGCTTGTTGAGATCAGTATAGTCAACGCACATGTGCCAATCCACTTTATTCTTTTTTAGTACAAGAACGGGATTTGCTAGCCACTTGGGATGCGGCACCTCCCTAATGAACCCTGCAGTCATTAAGCGGGCTAGCTCGGTGCGAATAGCTTCTCTTTTGTCAGACGTGAAACGATGTAGCTTCTGTCGAATCGGCCTAGCTTGAGGATAGACCTTCAATTTGTGCTCGGCCAGTTCTCTCGGGACTCCCAGCATATCTGCAGGTTGCCATGCGAATACGTCTCGGTTATCTTGCAGGAACCGGATGAGCGCGCATTCCTATTTGTCGTCAAGGCTAGAACTGATGATAGCAGTCTTGCACTCATCGGCAAATCCTAGGTTGATCCTTTTAGTCTCCTTAGTCGGCCGTATAGAGGTCACTGCTTGAGCTTCATTAGCGGGTATTGTGAGGCCTTCCTCTGGCTTGGTGTCCTCCTGCATGAGAGGAGCTATCAGGGGCCTGGCGGTGAGGGTCGCTTGGATGGCTCCCCGAAAGCACTCCGCGGTGCCTTGGAAGTCAGCACGCATGGTGATGATTCCTTGAGGTCCTGGCATCTTCAATATCATGTACGAGTAGTGCGGAATGGCCATGAACTTCACCAGTCTCGGCCTGCCGATGATGGCATTGTATCCGCAGTCGAAACGTGCTACCTCGAACCTCAGGAACTCGGTTCTGTAGTTCTTCGGAGTTCTGAAGGTGACGGGCATGTAGATGTGTCCGAGTGGGTACTCCCCTTCAGTCGACACGATGCCGAAGAAAGGAGCATATGACTCAATGAGGTCTTTGAGTGCGACCCCCAAGGCTAGAAGCATTCGGGGGAAGGTAACGTTAATGCTACTTCCCCCGTCCACTAGTACTTTCTTTACCCTGCTCTCACAGACCACCGGATCAACGAGGAGCGGGTACTTGCAAGGATGGTCGAAGTTGAGCCACTGATCTGCTCGGCTGAAGGTTATTGCATGCTGCGACCACCAATAAGGAGTTGGGGCACTGGTGGTTGTTGCTAGGACCTGCCGGTCATTGAGCTTCTGTTGCCTTCTGTTCTCCTGCGACCCGTGTCCTCCGAAGATGACGTTGACCTCCCTGTCAACGCGTGGGAATGCTCCACCCCCTCGCCATTCTGGCTGCTGAGGCTGCCTGGGCTCGCCAGGCCCTCCTCGTGGTGGGGGAGCTGGTAGAGGCTAGAACGATCGGCCATGTCCGACGGAGTGCTTGAAGTCCTTGCAATTCCGTAGGGTGTGGCGCATGTCCTTGTGGTACAGGCACTGGGCGTCGAGGATGTCATCCAGCGTCCGCTCGCCTCCGCGGGGCGCCCCTCGGGCACGAGCGACGGGTGGTCCGGTGGCGTGTACCTCTTCACGTGGCCTTTTCTCCCAGCGCATGTCAGGTTGCTGATTCGCGTCGCGTCGTGGCACCGGTGGTGCAGGTTTCGTTCCTCCGATGAGGTCCTGGGCCTGCTCGTCAGTGGTGATGTAGAGGTCCACTTCTTGAACAACTGTTCAAAGGTGGTCGATGCTTTCTGTAGTATGGCTCGGACAAAGGCCGAGTCATTGGATCCCCGGTAGAAATCTTCAATCACCGCTGCCTCGGTGACTTCGGGGATACGATTTCTCATGGTATGAAACCTCTTGAGGTATGACCGAAGTGTTTCATCGCCCTGGCGCCTGATGGATTTGAGGTCCCATGGCTGCGCTGGCTTGTCAGAGAGAGACTAGAAGTTGGCAATGAAACGCCGACTAAAGTCACTCCAATCGTCGATGCAGTGTTAGGGAAAATGTCGTAGCCACTGCAGTGCATCTTGCCCAAGGACGATGGGCAAATATGCTGTCATCACGTCTTCTGTTGCCCCGGCGGCCCGGGCGGCGGTCGTGTAGATGGCCAACCAGCCCCCCGGGTCCTGCTTAGGCTCATACTTGTCGACGTTAGAGACTTTGAAGTTTGGGGGCCACTGGATGGCCCGGAGACGCGGAGTAAGCGTGGAGACTCCACATGTGTCTTCCTGTCGGCGTTCATGGTGCCGATCCCGGGGAGGGGAGTCGGTGATGTGTCGTCTCGACCGCCCCTGGATTGGGCCACTAGTTGAGGCTACAGCTGACTCAACTCGAGTGGCGTGACTTTGAGCCGGGACGCCGTGGTCCTGGTCATATTCCTCCCGGTGCCTTATCTTATTTTCATGTCGTCGGTTGCGCGAAGCGTTGATGGAGCTCCGCGCATCCCACCGACTGTTGATGGCGTGTCGTAAGCCGCTTGGGGGATGAGTGATAGGCAGAAGGTGGTTAGCTGCCCGAGTAAGTAGTTGCTGATAACCTTCAGCGTCCGGAGTTCGTGGGAGGCCATCAGCTATCTGAGCCAGCACTCCTCCAACTTCGCTCGGCGTGTTCATTGCATGAGCAAAGTCAGGGTTCAGGTTTCGAGCGAAGAGGGGATTCTCTCGGCGTAACCTTGTGCCCTACTTGGCTTGTTCTCGGTCTCGGTCCTGAGCTTGTCGGCGATCACGTCGGCGAGAGTTCCACTTTTCTCGGTGTACGCGCTCGTCGGGGGTCTCTCCCACTTCCGAAACATCATCTCGAGATACGGGCTGCGCTGGGTCCCGCTCCCTAGCTTCGTGATGTCGTCGAATATTCCGGCGTCTGTTCCTTCGTCGTCGAGCCTCTCGCTGGGGAGGTTCTTCCCCCGGCATGGTTGGCTCATCGTCGGAGACGAGAGACGATTCCAATCTCCCCCTGATGAAGAGGATGTCGGGGTAGAAAGGAGTTGCTGTGATGGTGAGTTCCTTTCCGTCCTCCTTTGAGGGCGAAGGTGTCGGAAAGATAACTCGGTGGAGCTCTGTCCTTTTTCTAAGAATGCTTGCTTATTTCTTTCTTGTAATCCGCGTCCACTCCCTTGTGGGCGAAGTGGGCAGCGGAGTCCTTTGGGCGGGTAAATTCCCGATTCTCGGCTTGCAAGCAGTAGTCTTCGCCTGAAGTACAGGAGGCCGCGTTGCCTATTGTCTTGTTCCGGTTTTCCTAGGGATTTCTGAGGAAAACTTCTTCCCCGGCGGATCTGCTATGCGGTGCAGAATTCCTTTCTCATCTGCTATGTACAAGATGGTCCCAAAGCAGAACACGGATCCAGGGCGAAGAGCGATCTTGCACTGGGAAGTAACAACCATTGAGCTAGCTTGGATCAACGACACACCCCCTACCTGGCGCGCCAGCTGTCGGTGTTTGGAGCCCGACCACACACTGTCACACCCGTTTCCCAGGGCAGAGCCGGGTGCATAGCATATGTGTGCCAGGATCTATTTTCACACATATGTTGACGTCACAAGTGTAATATATCAAAAGAACAATGCATAAAAGCGTAGATAACGATTATATTAACATATTACACTTTGAACAGACATAATGTCTTAACCTTTATTCATCAAAGTACAGTGAGACATGGACATCCATCCACAGGAAGATGACCAGGGGTATCACTAGACTAGCATCCATGGAGTTCAGCATCATAACTTCATCTGCAACTTCTGATCAAAATTAAGCAAGGGTGAGCTCACTTATGGTCGGGGCTCAGCAAGTGGGGGAAAATGCAAGGTAACAATGTAAGGCTAAAGTTAAATGTGGTTAGCATTTTAGTTGGTCAACATTTTATTAACAACACATGTCTTACTAATAAGTGTGAATCCCAAGTATTTCCATTAAACAAAGGTACAAGAGTATATCAAAAACACTTAAGTGAAACCACTTAAGCAAACCATTGGCAGATCATCGGATCTCGATTTATTTCCATCTTTAAGTTCAATTATCATATGAGGAGTCCAAGCTGCTCATAACCGTGAGCACAGCTGATATATCAGTTTTACACTCTGCAGAGGTGGTACAACTTTACCCACAAGCCGTGTATCCCCTCTAGCCTAGGTCGGCCAAAACCCGTAAACACTTCCGAGGTGAGTGGCTAGGGATCCACTATGAGGATTTCACAGAATACTCTTAATACTAAGCAACCCGCTAAGGTTTAAGTCGATGGTGGAGGCCCCCTGGGTGAGGTACCTTAGCCAAGAATACGTCCCCATGTTAACGTGGGCTGCCACCACCACCGGTCCCCCTCTTGCCCATATTTCAAGTAAGGTTGCTAGGCACTAAGCATATAAAGCTAATTACCAAAGCTAGAGCCATGATAGCACTCGTGGTTGCACTGTTTTCTCGGGTGGTCACTCCATGTTCCAATTATCACAATATGATCTTGTTTAATCATCGGATTAACAACAATAATATAAACTTACCATTTGGAACATTGATATCATCAGTTGGAGTAACATCATAAAGTTAAAGTTGTAGCAATAGCATAGCTACTTGATTAGATCAAAACTCAGGTTAACAAGGAATAAGGTTGCAAAGGTTAGGTGTATCTGAATAGGTAACACATCAAATTATGCATATATATATATCCAAGAATAAACTTTATTACATGTATTGTTTGGGATCAAACAGAATATGCAGAGGGAGAAGTCTACTTGCCTTGTTTATAGAAAACTTGAGGTTCTTGAATCTTGATTCTCAAATTTGGGATCAATCACTAAATATCACACAAACAAACAAGAAGAAACAAACACCACTCAATAACATACAACATTCACCATACGTAAAGCTAAAAGAAAGCCTAACGAAAAGAGCGTTCGCGTTTCAAAAACATTACACGCAAGGGTTATAATAAAAAGGTATTCTTTTCAAAAACGTGTGATCTATACTTTATAAAATAGGACATGAGCTTAAATATCTTAATTAAAATATACAAATATTAAGTTCACCTATTTAATCTTTTATAAAACGTCATACGCGATACGTCTAAGATAAAGGGTTTATAAGATGATAAAACACGTTATAACAATATTAAACCTTTTTATCTTTTTAGAAAAGATATATGTTATATATCTAAGGTTAATGCGTTATGAAATACATTATTAATTTTAGAAGCATTATGGAACGTATTATAAATATTGTTAACCAATCACTTATGATAAGTCTAAATAGGTTTTATATGAAAAAGATCATTATTATTAAACACATATTTATGGAAAGTTATGATATATGCCTTAAATGAACTTTTATGTAGGAGACAATGAACAAACAACTATATTTTATTTTTATTAGAAACTACATGTCCTATATTCTTTGTTAAGAAAGCTATATACAAAACAAATATGTAAACTAACATTTTAATTATAAAAAGGACATGAACACTAATTTTCTTTATTTTATCCTTTAGGGACCACTAAATGATATAAATAATATGGATTAAATGTGATGAACGGATTAATCATGCTTACATTACTAGTTATGGACAGATTGAAATATAAGTCTAATTATTAAATTATGAGAAAATATAAATAATCTATTGATTATATTTAGTTTCAATTTAGGGACATGTGACCTAAATCATTTGAAATGAATACTATATTCATTGGTATATTATTAACTATCATTTTAGTTATGACGGTGTGAGCACTTAATTAAGCCATTATTATTAGAATAGTTATGTGACATAATTCTATTGTAAAGCATATGATTATGAGTACTTAAACATGAGACTAAATGAGTTTTATGTGAAGGGATAATAAATAATTATCATTCTATTAAGAAAACACTAAATCTATATTTGTTGAGAAAACTATATTCAAACCGATATATCATCATTTTAAAGATATGAACACCAATTCTATTATTTTAGTATCTTTTTAGAAAACTCTATTCTTTATGTTTTCTCCTTTCTTTTCTAAATAGAATTTATACGTATAACTAAAAATTGTTTATTTATAATTCTTCTGATATTAATATACCAAAAATTAATTATAAATTACTAAATGGGACTTTTAATAACCTATTCATGGTTATTATGACATAAATGAGCATTTTACTATCCTAAGTAATTAAGTGCTATACTTATGAATATATTTATTATGAATAGTGAAATATATTTTTATCTGACTAAATATACGTGGCCTAGTTGTAATGACTTAACAAATTCTATAGAAATAAACTAAATATAACCTAGTTATTTAAACTATGAATAGTGATCTTCATTTTAGTTCTATCTTTTCTTTCTAAAGAAAATGTCATTAATAATCAAAACACCTAATAATACATTAAACCACTGTTTGTACTATAATATTTGTATTGTTATGAATTCTATACCACTTACTAATTATATGTTAAGAGAAGCTTTTATTATCTATTTAGTGGGTTTAAATGAACTTATGTATATAACTTTTAGAAAAAATAACTAAGATATTATTTATCTAGTGTTTTCATCACTAACACATGGTCTACTAAATTCCGTCATTCCTCTTTTAAATCTTAAATTCTAAAACAATTGGAAACAAATAATATGAATAAGGTTAATATACTAATTCATTGCACGGATACTAAAAATCAATCGTTCACATACATGAATTCTAAATCACAACAAATAATTACCAAATTAATGAATTAATTCAAACTGTGATTTTGGAGTTAATAAAAACATTTGGGTTGTCTTCAACCTTGTGGTGAACGGACGACGACGAACGGGCGTAAGGTGAAGGCTCGGTACGACGGGTGTGTAGCTCCGGCGTACCAAGAATGTCAATGGCAAGACGAGCTGAACGACGGCGAGCGATCTCCGAAGAGACGTGTCGGTGAGCCGATGTGTGGACAACAGGGGCTCGACGTGGTGTTCCGGTCGTGGAGGAGAGAGTCGCCCATACACCAGAGAGAAGCTTCGATGAGGCACACGACAGCGAGTATGGCTAGCAAAACTGAGCGCACAGCAGCAAGCAGGGCAGTAGAGGCTCCGGCACGGGGCGAGTTTCGTCGTTGCACGTCGATGTGGGCGCAGTCGTCGGTGAGGCACTGGCATCCGTGGACACAGAGCGACGGCGGCGCACAGCACGCACAACAAACACAGTATGCGAGAGGAGGGATGGCGAGCAGGGGAATGTAGAGGAAGGGCTTCGGCCGTGGCTTTATAGAGAGAGGGAGGGGAGAGGGAGAGACGGGGAGAGAAACGGCGGTCTTTAAAGCCATTAACGTCGCCATTATCACCACTAACGGGGAGAGGAATGGGGAGAAAGAGGAACGGACGAGTTAAATCTCCATTAAAGCGGACGGTCGCGCGGGACGGTTTGCAGCTCGGGCGAGCTCGGTGTCGCGGCGTCGGTGCAGGACAGCGCGCGGTAGGGGCTGCTCGGCGCGGCGGGGTCGTGGCTCCTGCGGGCGAGGCTGGGTGGCTGCGCGGCTCGGCCAGGCGTCGGGCTTCTGGCGGCGTCGGGGCTCGGTCTGCTCGCGTGCAGGGGCGCGCTCGGGGTGGGTGCACGGCCAGGCAGCTGCGCGCTGGGAGAGAGCAGGAGAGAGGGGAAGAGAGAGAAGTGGCAGCGGCCAGGGAGAGAAGCAGGGGCGGCGTGCGGCGGCTAGGTTAGGGAGCAGGGCGCGGCTCCCTCTAGTTGGGCCTAATGGGCCGATTAGATTAGGGTTAGTTAGGTTTTGTTGTTTTTTGTTTTTTTCCTTTTCTAATTTCGAAATACAAATATAAATAACCCTTAAAATTTATAAAAATTAACCCAAAATTATTTATAAATATAATATTTTTTTGATTAATAATTATATTATTTTTGTGAATTTTCATTTAAGAAGAAATATTATTAAATATTCAAAAACCAATCGTGCGCAATCAAAATTATTCCAAATGCAAATAAATGACACACAATTAAATGAAAAACTTATTACCCTAATTAGCATTATAAACTAAAATTATTAATATACATATTTTCCGTAAACCTTATTTTAGCAATTCATTATTGTTTTGAAAAATTAGATTTTCTTTACAAGATCAAATCTATAAATTGGATTTGCAAATCAATTCAAACAAAACATATGCTTCGGCATGATTGCAACAAACACTTGGTAATTTTATCTATTCAAGAAATCCTTCAAATCAATGCTTCCTTATTTGAAAATATAAATATTTCTCCTTTCTACTGAAATTTAACAATTCAAATAGGGTTGTTTGCATTTGCTAGATTTAGGGTGTTACACACACCCAGGGTTACCCCTTGCGGTGCTCTTAGGTAGGACGATGCTGTTGACTGTAACTTAATGGTTCGTGCGAGATGCACGAGGGACGACAGGCGATTTTCTACAGGTTCGGGCCGCTTGGAGAGGCGTAATACCCTACTTTCTGGTGTAGATCTTTATGTGGTGGGTTACAAGAAGAGTTCTCCGGAATGGAGAGAAACTAGTGAGATGGGTTGGTCACTGATTGAAAATGATGGAGTACCCCCTAGGCCTTATATATTCGACCGTGGGGCACTACATGCGTATGTGATGATGGTATGTTCCTAAATAATAGTGAACCGATTGAACTGATCTTCCTATAATCTTGCCGACTTATCCCTAATCTGTTACGATATTCAAGGGCGCTGCGCGCGGGAAAGTCGAGTGGGCGCTTTGGATAGCGCTTAAGTCTAGCAGATCGCTTGGGCCTGAGTCTGCTTCTTTCTCGTGTCGGCCCACTCCATCAGCAACTTCCTCCTAGCCCACGAAGGGATGGCCTAGCGAGATAACAGGACTAAAGCCTCTTGCAAGGTCTTCTTACCTTCTATTGGATCCAAGGGATATCTGTCCCCCACAAACAGACCAATCAAAACAATATCAATTATAATGTTCTTGGACTGCGCTTACAATGGTATGTGTTTTCGGGATCAGACAAATTTCCATAGTTATAGACAGTGAAATAGATTAATTACAAATACTCAGTTCGGTTCTAGTTATCTCGGTTCGATTTAATTTTGCATCAATATTGTTGTCGTCGAGTTCTAATAATATTTGCTTCGGACAACAATCACAAGAGTGGGTCGGGATTCCAAATTCATGTTCTCTTAATCCATAAATTTTAAATAGACACAAGACTCGACATATCGCGAAATAAATACGCGAGATCAATGCGGCATCGAAATTGTGATCCTTTCGGAAGCGACGTCACGCATCATTCACGTGGGCGAGAGGTTGTGCGTTGTCCAGACACCAGTTAGCACCTGCCATGTGCCACGATGCCAGGACACAGAGAGACACATGCAACACAAGCGTGAAAGAATTTCAAATGAAGTTTAAGGAGCCAGATCCGATTTCAAGGATTAGAGTTTGGGCAAGACGTCGATGGCTCAACCCAAACGATATTGGATTCAATATTTTGGAAGATTACTAAAGTCTGAATTTTGCAAAATAAATTAGGACAATTTAGACAGATGGAGACAGACACGATATCAAAATCGTGATAGACGAAGATAATTAGAACTTAGTGGCCCTTACATTCACCGATATCCCGTGCTTAAGTCTGTACTCGTCGTCGCACGAGAAATAAACACCTCAGGCGTTACATATAATACAATGCATGGGCATATGGAAGATAATGCATATGAGAGTATCACACATAAAACATATGTAAAATAAAAAAATAAATGTATTTCTCACTCATGACTCCCACTTTTTCTTGCACTCCCCCTCACATATACACTCTTCTCTCTCCCCTTTGACATCAAGCAACAAAATAGGTCAAAAACCTAAGGGTCCTAAGGTGGAGAAGATACATTTGTGCCAATAAATAGAGGGTGAGGTGTGAACTTGAACTGAGTCACTAGAGCATCCTCATCTAAATCTGATGAAGTATTCATATGTCTAGAAGGAGTTGTTTATGCCTCAAACGTTGATAGGCTAACTAGAGGAAGAGAAGGGATGTGTGTGGGGGGGTCTAATGAAGCCACCAAGGAAGGTAATGTCTTTGTGGTCTTAGCCACATGTGCTACTATATCTACAGGCCCTAACACTAAAGGTATGGCAACTATAGGTGCAATGGAACTCTAATCACTTGACTGATATACGCTATTGGTGCAGGTGGTGTAGCGATAATCATGCATCACAGAGATGGACGATGCCTAAAGTGTAATGACTAGATGAAAAACTAAAGCATTGAACGAAAAAGATGAAGCTTAGTTGCCTTTTTCTCTCAGCCGCTCACCCTTGTTTGAAATCTAAGTCTGGGGAGAAAGAAGGAAAGTGGAAGGAGACTTGAATGCTCTATAGGAGCTTTGAATTGAGGGTGGCCAAAGTAAATGTTCGAGGTGATACTTGAAAGGAGAGGGGAGAAGATATTTATACTCACCTTCGATTCTAACTGTTACTACGAAATTCAAGATTTCTAAAAATCTTGAAACTTCTAATGCCAAAAACCTCTTACACTAGACAAAGAGAACTTCCAACAGAGGGTCATAACTTCTGACCTGGCAGTGACTTAAAATCTAACGTGGCTTCTTCTAGGATTTTGACATACATCAGAGCTTCCAATCTAGGGTCAGGACTTCCAATATGGCAGACTTCCAAACACTAAACTAAGTGTCTAGTGCTAAGCTTTAGTGCTCTTTTAAGTATATTTTATTTGAGTTACTTGAGCACTATTTGCAACAAGAATTTGCACACGTCTTGGTGATACAAGTTTCTTAAACTCAAAAAAATATAACAAGCCTTCCATGCATTGAGTTTGAAGCCTTCAAATTCAGAACAATTGAGGACTCTCATTTGATGCACAAGTATACACAACTTTTCATGTGTGCCTGACAACTATAACTATGTATCATAGAACTTGTTAGATTCTAAATTGTGTGACATTAATACACCAAAATCCACTTGGGGCCAATGCAGTTTTAAGAAGAGATCAAATTGTTTTGTGGTGTTGAGGTGCTACCACACCACCTAGTTAAGACTGAAGCATTCACTACTAAGCTCTACACGACAATCAAGGCCTAAAGTCCACTAAGGTCTGGTTTGGTGACCAGGGAATTGAAGGGATCCATGAGAGAGGAAATCCCTTGCTATTCAAGACCCATTTGGGAACTCTGTTTCCCAAAACTATAGTTTATAATACCACATTTTATTGTATGTTATAACACATAACTATGGTATATTTTACATCAGTCCAATCCAACACCTGTTTGGAGACAATATTTCAGTTGTAGTGTAGGAGAAGAGAAGACTATAGCTGCGTGCAAGCCTGCAAGCCAAAAACTTTGGTCCAGACCAAAGTTTTTTTGACCCCAAAATAGTGTGGTATTGGTAAAACTATGGTTTAAAATACAGAGTTTTTAGATGTGCTTCCAAACACCTTTTGTTATAAAATACTGTGGTATGCATAAAAATCATGGTATTATCTTGGGACTAAGAAAATAAAGTGTTCCCAAACAAGGCCCTCAATTTTAAATAGCAAGTGATCTCCTCTCCATGGATCCCCTCCAATTCTCTGGTCACTAAATCAGTCCTAAGAGTATTCCTTGTCCATTCCTAGATTAGATAGGTTCAAACCACTCACAAAGCTTCTTGGACGTTCCAGTAATCGCCACAAAGAAAGGAACACTAGCCTCAAACACCAAGGCATCTGGGTGATGTTAAACACCAAGTAGTAACAAGCTTTGACATTCACTTTCCCATATTAACTACCCAAGAACTCAAAGACGCACACTTCTACTACGTTGCACTTGAATCCCTAGTCCTATAACTAATTACTCTCTCCGTTTTTTTATTTATCGTCGATTAGTTCAAAAATGAACTAGTGGATAATAAATATTCGGAAACAGACGTAGGGGGTGTTTGGTTTGCCCCAGCTAAAATTTAGCCCCTATCACATCGAATGTTTGAATCTCCGTTCGGGGTATTAAATGTAGTCGGATTATAAAACTAATTTCTCAGCCGAAGATTAAAAAGTGAGACGAATCTAGTACAGTTGGTTGGGTCTATATTTCATACTCCTATTTGAAAGTTAAACGCTTGATGTGACCCGGGCTAAACTTTAGTCCACAGAACCAAACACCCCCGTAGTACTTGACAATCTCTAACGTGCTCTCCTATGGCAAACCTAAGAGGTGTCTAACCAAGTCAACTACTAGATAGTTGAAAATGAGAAGAATAGAGAGAGGAGTCCACTAAGGAGTGGTTGCTGTTGCAAATGCAACTGTGCAAATGCAAACATCACATGATTATTTGGCGGCTGCACAGATTCTTGACCGGATAATGCTGTGAGCACTGAGAACACCAATGATTACTGTACGATCGAATACTCTGGCAAATACTCAATTTACGTTGTTGGGGGCGAGGAGTTCCCTCTCGTCGTAGTCTCGTGGGTCCCACCGGTTGCACTCCTCGCTGACGCGGTGACGCCTGCCGCGTGTAGTGTGTGCGCTCGGCCGCGCTCTGAAGTCGTGCCTCGCCGGCCGCTGTTGCTCGTCGCGCACGCCTTGATGCTGGTTGCTGGCCGCTACTATCCGCTCTGCTGTTGGCCGCTGCTCGCTCGCTGCACACGGCTATGCAGCCAAAGCCTCGCCAGCGGGCAGCGGCCGCTGCATGCATGCCGAGCGCGCGATCGCCCGCTCTGGCACGCCTTGGCGAACGCGCATCTCGTTGCTGGCTGGTGCTCCCCGTGCCGCCGCCGGTAGCTGCTCGTCACTACGCGGCGGCGGCGGCTCACTATCAGGCTGGTCAAGGAACTAAACGGATTGGACAGAAGATGAGGATGGACCCCACGTGGATAGTTTTAGGGTCGAATGTTGTATAGTTCCTGCACACGCGATTTCTTGGTGATGTGGAAAAAAACTCGAGTATTGTTGGCACTGCCCCTGCATTCTTACTCCGTAAGAAGCTTATTCCTTACGTCAGCGACGACGCTAATGCGGCATGGAATCGTGGCAAAATGGCGCGCATGCACAGAGCTAAGCTCCGCCGTCGTGCCCACGCGTCGACCGTGACGTCCGTGACGTCGTCCATGCCATACTACGCCGGCCGCACAGTGCGCGCAGCATGCTGTAAGCTGATGATCCGTCTCAGAATTGCGTGCGACCGCCGCGCGCTACGTACGTACGTCGTCGGAAACATGCACGCGGACGCGGGACGTGATCACGTGAATGATATATTATCGCTTCTGTTGTCGTGGTGGTAGTCGTTGGATGTTTGCCAGACTAGCGCCGTACCGTAAGGAAGCTTCTACACTCTAGTGCTCAACTGGTCATGGTTCCATTGGTCACTGCCGGCTCCGCCGCCGTCCGCCTTCTTCTTGGGTTTCTGAAATCGTCGATCAGGTATTCAGGTATATGGTCATTTGGTCAAGGATCACGTCGTCAGTATACAGAAAAGACATGTCTGCTACAGTTACAGTCCATACTGATGTTTGCTGGGTTTTAATACGTATAGGCTTCTACTTCTTATACAATATTTTTGTCTTTTTAGATTGCAGCCGCACCAGTCTAAATAGTTGTCTTTTTAGATTATAGCTGCACCAGTCTAAATAATGGGCTTTAATCTAAAGCAAATAGGCATGTCGATCGGCGCCATGGCTGCCACCATCAGTTCAAAGTGATCTGCAGCAAAGCTAACTAGCTAAGGGTAAATTGACGAGAGTTAGAGCCAGCCTAGCACGTGCATGCTAGTAATTTGAAGTGCGATATTATACTCCCTAACAAGGCGACGCACGGTGGCCCTTCCGCCTCCGAGGCGTTGCCACGGCGAGTTCTACAACCTTCTCCGCGCCACGGAGAGGTTCCGCGGCACCTTTTTAGGCGAGCTCGAGCGTGGCCAGTGGCCAGTGCCCCCACCATCTTTTCTCAGTCATATCAGTCACTACACGCACGAGTGAGTACACGATCGTAGCCAAACCACATTATCATGGAGAACTACTGCGAAAGCATCGACTACTATCAGAAGCCTTCCCATCCTCCCAACAAGCCAACGACCATGGACGAAGACAAGGACGACAACAATGACACGGGCAAGGGCAAGGCCGTCCTGGGCGCCGGTCCTTACCACCACCACCACCATGCTACCGCCGCTGACCAGCAGGAACCCGAAAGCCAGGAGGAGTTCTTCAGCGACTCCGAGTCGGGCTCCGAGTCCATCGAGATCGCTGACCTCAAGAAGCGCATGTGGAAGGACCAGCTGCTGCTCATGAAGCTCGAGGGCCGCTCGGGCCGCGACCGCGAGGCCCAGCTCCCGCTCCATCTCCATCCCTTTGCTGACGACCACCCGGCGACGGCGTCTGCCCTGCTCCAGCAGGCCAAGGACCACCAGGAGTCGCCCGAGAGCCGGTACCGGCGCAAGGCGATGCTCCGGGCGCAGGACGGCGTCATCCGGCACATGCTGAAGATGATGGAGGCGTGCAACGCGCGCGGGTTCGTGTATGGCGTGGTGAACGAGTCCGGCGTGCCCGTGTCCGGCTCCTCCGACAGCCTCCGCGGCTGGTGGAAGGACGAGGTGGGGTTCGAGCGGGCGGGCCCGCTGGCGCTGTCCGTGGCCGCCGCCGCCGGCCTGGACGACCCCGGGAGCCCGATGGCGGCGTCCTTCCTGCACGGCCTCCACGACATCCAGGACAGCACGCTGGGGTCCCTGCTGTCGGCGCTCATCCAGCACTGCGAGCCCCCGCAGCGGAGCTTCCCGCTGGACCGCGGCCTGGCGCCGCCGTGGTGGCCCACGGGGCGGGAGGCCTGGTGGGGCACGCAGGGCGAGGCGCAGGCGCACCAGGGCCCGCCGCCGTACCGCAAGCCCCACGACCTCAAGAAGGCCTGGAAGATCTCGCTGCTCAGCGCCGTGATCAAGCACCTCAGCCCGCGCTTCGACCAGATGCGCAAGCTCGTCTGGCAGTCCAAGCGGCTGCAGCACAAGATGAGCGCCAGGGACGCCGACACCTGGTCCAAGGTCATCACCCAGGAGGAGGCGCTGGACCGCCACGCGCAGCGCGCGCTGCAGATCACACCGCTCGAGGAGGAAGAGGACGACGACGGTGGCCCCGACACCGACGCCGGTGGCGATTCTCCGATGGCGGCAGCGCACGTCGAGAAGCGCAAGCGCAAGGTCGGCGGCCCCGGGCACACGGGCAGTAGCGGCGTCGACGTCGGCAAGGAGTTGCTGCCGCTTCCGGACATAGATTGCGTGCCCTACGCCGACCGCAGCTCGATCGAGGAGCTCATGAAGCTCTATTACCGCTGCCTGCAGGGGACCGATGATGGCGAGCACGAGGCGAAAGACGCGGTGGCAGTCCGAGACGGAGGGCAGCATAATAGCAGTATCGCCGTCGCTGAGACCACACAGCCTCCGCCGGTGGCGCACGATAGCATGCTCCAAGGTTTACAGCGCGGCGGGACCACGCTGCCCGACGGGTCGGCGGTGCACGACGATGACATGCTCAGCAGTCTTCTGGGAATCGCTGATGTCGTGGACATGACTGACTTCCCAAACAGTCCGATTTGGCAGTGGGGGGTTTACGACTGATGATTATAGAGCGGTGACTGGTGAGTCGGTTAGCAACTACTCCAGGTATTAGATTCGTACAAGTCTAGCTACAGCAAGTGTTGTGCTATGTTGATTATTTTATGCCTGTTTTAATTATTACCTCCAACAAATAAGTCGGATCTGTATATTACCGTGCTCTCTGTAAGAATCGACTAAAATCACTCCACCAGAAACTTTAAAACATTGGAACTGAAGAACCAGAAAACTCAAGCTCTACCGACTAATGCTATATTTGGACGCACTATTAGCTGTTTTTAGCTAGAGGTATCTAAACATCCTTATAGCCCGTTCGAGAGTAAAGGAACTGAGAGAGCTAAAATCCTCTTTCTATTTAAAATTAAATAACGGTGCGTTTGGATCCTGTCGGGGACCATAATTAGGGGTACCCTCAAGACTCCTAATTCTCAGCTGGTAACCCCCATCAGCATAAAGCTGCAAAGGCCTGATGGGTGTGATTAAGTCAGGGATCAGTCCATTCGAGCGACTCGATCATGCCTCGCCTGAGCCTAGCCTCGGACAAGGGCAGCCGACCCCGGAGGGTTTCCGTCTCGCCCGAGGCCCCCCTCCAACGGCGGACACATCTCCGGCTCGCCCGAGGCCCTGCCTTCGCTAAGAAGCAACCCTGACTAAATCGCCGCACCGACCGACCGAATCGCAGGATCATTTAACGCAAAGGTGGCCTGACACCTTTATCCTGACGCACGCCCCCCGGCAGAGCCGAAGTGACCGCCGTCACTTCGCCGCTCCACTGACCGGCCTGACAAAAGGACAGCGCCGCCTGCGCCACTCCGACTGCAGTGCCACTTGACAGAGTGAGACTGACAGGCAGTCAGGCCCTACCAAAGGCACCATAGGAAACTCCGCTCCGCCCGACCCAGGGCTCGGACTCGGGCTAAGTCCCGGAAGACGGCGAACTCCGCTCCGCCCGACCCAGGGCTCGGACTCGGGCTAAGTCCCGGAAGACGGCGAACTCCGCTCCGCCCGACCCAGGGCTCGGACTCGGGCTAGGTCCCGGAAGACGGCGAACTCCGCTCCGCCCGACCCAGGGCTCGGACTCGGGCTAGGTCCCGGAAGACGGCGAACTCCGCTCCGCCCGACCCCAGGGCTCGGACTCGGGCTCAGCCCCAGAAGACGACGAACTCCGCTCCGCCCGACCCCAGGGCTCGGACTCGGGCTCAGCCCTAGAAGACGACGAACTCCGCTTCGCCCGACCCCAGGGCTCGGACTCCGCCCTGGCCCCTGCCGAACGACCTCCGCCTCGCCTGACCCGGGGGCTCGGACTCGGCCTCGGCCATGGAAGACAGACTCGACCTCGGCTTCGGAGGAGCCTCCACGTCGCTCAGCCTAGGGCGCAAGCCAGCCACGTCAACAGGAAGCGCCATCATCACCCTACCCCGAGCTGACTCGGGCCGCAGGGAACAAGACCGGCGTCCCATCTGGCTAGCTCCGCCAGATAGGCAATGATGGCGCCCCGCATGCTCTGTGACGACGGCGGCTCCCAGCTCTCTTACGGAAGCGAGAGGACGTCAGCAAGGACTCAACCGCTCCGACAGCTGTCCCTCCGCCAGGCTCCGTCGCTCCTCCGACGGCCACGACATCACACCAGCTGGGTGCCAAAATCTCTCCGGCTGCCACATCGGCATGTACTTAGGGCGCTAGCTCTCCCCCGCTAGACACGTAGCACTCTGCTACACCCCCATTGTACACCTGGATCCTCTCCTTACGCCTATAAAAGGAAGGACCAGGGCCCTCTTAGAGAGGGTTGGCCGCGCGGGGACGAGGACGGGACAGACGCTCTCTTGGGGCCGCTCGCTTCCCTCTCCCGCGTGGACGCTTGTAACCCCCTACTGCAAGCGCACCCGACCTAGGCGCGGGACGAACACGAAGGCCGCGGGATTTCCAACTCTCTCACGCCCATCTCCGGCCACCTCACTTCCCCCCTTCGCGCTCGGCCTCGCGTCGACCCATCTGGGCTGGGGCACGCAGCGACATTCACTCGTCGGCTTAGGGACCCCCCGGTCTCGAAACGCCGACAGTTGGCGCACCAGGTAGGGGCCTGCTGCGTGTTGACGAACAACTTCCCGTCAAGCTCCAGATGGGCAGTCTCCAGCAACCTCTCCGACCCGGGACGGTGCTCCGTTTTGGGAGTCTTGAGTTCATGTCCTTCGACGGCAGCTACGACATGATACTCCTTCCACCGCCGCGCGACAACGACAATGGCGGCCGACAGCCCGCCCGCCGGCGGCGGAATCGACGACGTCTTCCCCGCGTGGTGGAAGAACAACATTCGAGCTCGCCCCGTCCTCTCCCCCGCCAACGGAGGAGGAGGCGGGGCAAACAAGGCCAAGCGGGAGGCCGCGCCTCGTCGGCTGTCGAGCGAGTCGACGTCCCCAGCGCCCCAACGGGGAGCGCGTCGGGCGTCGACCTCGCGTTTGAGACGAAGGCGAGCGCCGTCTCCCCGCGACACGCCAATCCCGAGCAAGTGGACGACGCCAGTGCGCTCGCGGAGAGCTTGCAGGACGTCGCCCTCGTACCCGAGACGGCGGTGCAATCAGTCCCCGACGTGACTATGTCGCTGCTCGTCGACCGAAAGGTACCGACCGATTCCCATCCTACGTCATTTGGACTCAGCTTCAACCCGCCTAGCGACCTTGCTTTGGCGGGCGCTCTCGTAGAGGCGAGTTCAAACCCTCTGGGGTTTCGCATCCGGTCGCCTTGGGACCGGCTGACGGACGTCTCGACCTACGGGCCCTCTGGGCCCGAGGAAGATGACGACCCCAACATCTGTTGGGATTTCTCTGGATTTGGCAACCCCAGTGCCATGCGGGACTTCATGACCGCATGTGACTACTGCCTCTCCGACTGTTCCGACGGTAGCCGTAGCCTCGACGACGAGGACTGCGGCCCAAGCCGCGAATGTTTCCACGTCGATCTAGGGGATCCCTCCGAAGGCAATCATCTCGGCATGCCGGAGGACGGTGATCTCCCTAGGCCGGTGCCTCGCGCTGACATCCCACGGGAGCTAGCTGTGGTCCCCGTTCCGGCGGGGGGTCATGACCCACAGCTCGAGCAAGTCCGCGGGGCACAGGCCAGGCTCGACGAGGGAGCAGGAGCGCTTGAGCCGATCCGCCGGGATGTCGGGCAGGCATGGGCGGGCCAACCCCCGGCCGGAGAAATACGTCACCTGCCCTAGGGTCTCCAGCACCGCGTCACCAACGATGTCAAGGTCAGGCCGCCACCCGCATCCAGTGGGGTCGGTCAGAACCTGGCCGCAGCAGCGATGCTTCTCCGCGCGATGCCGGAGCCATCAACCACCGAGGGTCGGCGAATCCAGGGAGAGCTCAAGAATCTCCTGGAAGGCGCTGTGGTCCGACGGGCCGAGAGCTCTGCCTCCCGAAGGCAGGGATACCCCTCGGAACCTCATGCCGCGACTTCCCGATTCATGCGGGAAGCCTCGGTCTACACCGGGCGCACGCGCAACACCGCGCCTGCGGCCCCGGGCCACCTCGGCAACGAGCACCATCATCGTGACCGTCGGGCCCACCTCGACGAGAGGGTGCGCCGAGGTTACCACCCCAGGCGTGGGGGACGCTACGACAGCGGGGAGGATCGGAGTCCCTCGCCCGAACCACCCGGTCCGCAGGCCTTCAGCCGGGCCATCCGACGGGCGCCGTTCCCGACCCGGTTCCGACCCCCGGCTACTATCACAAAGTACTCGGGGGAAACGATACCGGAACTGTGGCTCGCAGACTACCGCCTGGCCTGCCAACTGGGTGGAACGGACGACGACAACCTCATCATCCGCAACCTCCCCCTGTTCCTCTCCGACACCGCTCGTGCCTGGTTGGAGCACTTGCCTCCGGGGCAGATCTCCAACTGGGATGACCTGGTCCAAGCCTTCGCCGGCAATTTCCAGGGCACGTACGTGCGCCCCGGGAATTCCTGGGACCTCCGAAGCTGCCGGCAGCAGCCGGGAGAGTCTCTCCGGGACTACATCCGGCGATTCTCGAAGCAGCGCACCGAGCTGCCCAACATCACCGACTCGGATGTCATCGGCGCGTTCCTTGCCGGCACCACCTGCCGCGACCTGGTGAGTAAGTTGGGTCGCAAGACCCCCACCAGGGCGAGCGAGCTGATGGACATCGCCACCAAATTCGCCTCTGGCCAGGAGGCGGTCGAAGCTATCTTCTGGAAGGACAAGCAGCCCCAGGGCCGCCCATCGAAAGATGCTCCCGAGGCGTCTACTCCGCGCGGCGCCAAGAAGAAAGGCAAGAAGAAGTCGCAAGCGAAACGCGACGCCGCCGCCGAGTACAAGAACCCTCGGAAGCCCCCCGGAGGTGCCAACCTCTTCGACAAGATGCTCAAGGAGCCGTGCCCCTATCATCAGGGGCCCGTCAAGCACACCCTTGAGGAGTGCGTCATGCTTCGGCGCCACTTCCACAGGGCCGGGCCACCCGCGGAGGGTGGCAGGGCCCGCGACGACGACAAGAAGGAAGATCACCAAGCAGGAGAGTTCCCCGAGGTCCGCTACTGCTTCATGATCTACGGTGGGCATGCGGCGAATGCCTCGGCTCGGCATCGCAAGCAAGAGCGCCGGGAGGTCTGCTCGGTGAAGGTGGCGGCACCAGTCTACCTAGACTGGTCCGACAAGCCCATCACCTTCGACCAAGCTGACCACCCCGACCACGTGCCGAGCCTGGGGAGATACCCGCTCGTCGTCGACCCCGTCGTCGGCGACGTCAGGCTCACCAAGGTCCTTATGGACGGGGACAGCTGCCTCAACATCATCTACGCCGAGACCCTCAGGCTCCTGCGCGTCGATCTGTCCTCCGTCCGAGCAGGCGCTGCGCCCTTCCACGGGATCATTCCCGGGAAGCGCGTCCAGCCCCTCGGACGACTCGACCTTCCCGTCTGCTTCGGAACGCCCTCCAACTTCCGAAGGGAGACTCTGACGTTCGAGGTGGTCGGGTTCCGAGGAACCTACCACGCGGTACTGGGGAGGCCATGCTACGCGAAGTTTATGGCCGTCCCCAACTACACCTACCTGAAGCTCAAGATGTCGGGCCCCAACGGGGTCATCACCGTCGGCCCCACGTACAAACACGCGTTCGAATGCGACGTGGAGTGCGTGGAGTACGCCGAGGCCCTCACCGAGTCCGAGGCCCTCATCGCCGACCTGGAAAGCCTCTCCAATGAGGTGGCAGACGTGAAGCGCCATGCCGGCAACTTCGAGCCAGTGGAGACGGTCAAGGCCGTCCCTCTCGACCCCAGTGGCGACACCTCCAAGCAGATCCGGATCGGTTCCGGGCTCGACCCCAAATAGGAAGCAGTGCTCGTCGACTTTCTCCGCGCAAACGCCGACGTATTTGCGTGGAGTCCCTCGGACATGCCCGGCATACCGAGGGATGTCGCCGAGCACTCGCTGGATATTCGGGCCGGAGCCCGACCCGTCAAGCAGCCTCTGCGCCGATTCGACGAGGAGAAGCGCAGAGTGATAGGCGAGGAGATCCACAAGCTAATGGCAGCAGGGTTCATCAAAGAGGTATTCCATCCCGAATGGCTTGCCAACCCTGTGCTTGTGAGAAAAAAAGGGGGGAAATGGCGGATGTGTGTAGACTACACTGGTCTCAACAAAGCATGTCCGAAGGTTCCCTACCCTCTGCCTCGCATCGATCAAATCGTGGATTCCACTGCTGGGTGCGAAACCCTGTCCTTCCTCGACGCCTACTCAGGGTATCACCAAATCAGGATGAAAGAGTCCGACCAGCTCGCGACTTCTTTCATCACGCCCTTCGGCATGTACTGCTATGTCACCATGCCGTTCGGTTTGAGGAATGCGGGCGCGACGTATCAGCGGTGCATGAACCATGTGTTCGGCGAACACATCGGTCGCACGGTCGAGGCCTACGTCGATGACATTGTAGTCAAGACGAGGAAAGCTTCCGACCTCCTCTCCGACCTTGAAGTGACATTCCGATATCTCAAAGCGAAAGGCGTCAAGCTCAATCCCGAGAAGTGTGTCTTCGGGGTGCCCCGGGGCATGCTCTTGGGGTTCATCGTCTCCGAGCGGAGCATCGAAGCCAACCCGGAGAAGATCGCAGCCATCACCAGCATGGGGCCCATCAAGGACTTAAAAGGCATACAAAGGGTCATGGGATGTCTCGCGGCCCTGAGCCGCTTCATCTCACGCCTCGGCGAAAGAGGTCTGCCTCTGTACCGCCTCTTAAGGAAGGCCGAGTGTTTCGCTTGGACCCCTGAGGCCGAGGAAGCTCTCGGGAACCTGAAGGCGCTCCTCACAAAGGCGCCTGTCTTGGTGCCTCCAGCTGACGGAGAAGCCCTTTTGGTCTACGTCGCCGCGACCACTCAGGTGGTTAGCGCCGCGATTGTGGTCGAGAGGCAAGAAGAGGGGCATGCATTGCCCGTTCAGAGGTCGGTTTACTTCGTCAGCGAGGTACTGTTCGAAACCAAGATCCGCTACCCACAAGTTCAGAAGCTGCTGTATGCAGTGACCCTGACACGGCGGAAGTTGCGACACTACTTCGAGTCTCATCCGGTAACTGTGGTGTCATCCTTCCCCCTGGGGGAGATCATCCGGTGCCGAGAGGCCTCGGGCAGGATTGCAAAGTGGGCGGTGGAAATCATGGGCGAGACAATCTCGTTCGCCCCTCGGAAGGCCATCAAGTCCCAGGTATTGGCGGACTTCGTAGCCGAATGGGTCGACACCCAGCTACCGACGGCTCCGATCCAACCGGAGCTCTGGACCATGTTTTTCGACGGGTCGCTGATGAAGACGGGAGCCGGCGTGGGCCTACTCTTCATCTCGCCCCTCGGGAAACACCTACGCTATGTGCTACGCCTCCATTTCCCGGCGTCCAACAATGTGGCTGAGTACGAGGCTCTGGTCAACGGGTTGCGGATCGCCATCGAGCTAGGGGTCAGGCGCCTTGACGCCCGCGGTGACTCGCAGCTCATCATCGACCAAGTCATGAAGAACTCCCACTGCCGCGACCCGAAGATGGAGGCCTACTGCAATGAGGTTCGGCGCCTGGAAGACAAGTTCTACGGGCTCGAGCTTAACCACATCGCTCGGCGCTACAACGAGACTGCGGACGAGCTGGCAAAAATAGCCTCGGGGCGAACAACGGTTCCCCCCGGACGTCTTCTCCCGGGATCTGCATCAACCCTCCGTCAAGATCGACGACACGCCCAAGCCTGAGGCGCCCTCGGTCCAGCCCGAGGTACCCTCGGCACAGCCCGAGGCACCCTCAGCTCGGCCCGAGGTGCCCTCGGTTCAGCCCGAGGTACCCTCGGCCTCCGAGGGCGAGGCACTGCGCATCGAGGAGGAGCGGAGCGGGGCCACGCCTGATCCAAATTGGCAGACCCCGTACCTGCAATATCTCCGCCAAGGAGAGCTACCCCTCGACCGAGCCGAGGCTCGGCGGGTAGCGCGACGCGCCAAGTCGTTCGTCTTGCTGGGCGATGAGAAGGAGCTCTACCACCGCAGCCCCTCGGGCATCCTCCAGCGATGCATCTCCGTCGCCGAAGGTCAGGAACTCCTGCAAGAGATACACTCGGGGGCTTGCGGCCATCACGCGGCGCCTCGAGCCCTTGTCGGGAATGCCTTCCGGCAAGGCTTCTACTGGCCAACGGCGGTGGCTGACGCCACTAGAATTGTCCGCACCTGCGAAGGGTGCCAAATCTATGCGAAGCAGACCCACCTGCCCGCTCAGGCTCTGCAGACGATACCCATCACCTGGCCCTTTGCTGTGTGGGGTCTGGACCTCGTCGGCCCCTTGCAGAAGGCGCCCGGGGGCTACACGCACCTGCTGGTCGCCATCGACAAATTCTCCAAGTGGGTCGAGGTCCGACCTCTGAACAGCACCAGGTCCGAGCAGGCGGTGACGTTCTTCACCAACATCATCCATCGCTTCGGGGTCCCGAACTCCATCATCACCGACAACGGTACCCAGTTCACCGGCAGAAAATTCTTGGACTTCTGCGAGGATCACCACATCCGGGTGGATTGGGCCGCCGTGGCTCATCCCATGTCGAATGGGCAAGTAGAGCGTGCCAATGGCATGATTCTACAAGGGCTCAAGCCTCGGATTTACAACGACCTCAACAAGTTCGGCAAGCGATGGATGAAGGAACTCCCCTCGGTGGTCTGGAGCCTGAGGACAACGCCGAGCCGAGCCACGGGTTTCACGCCATTCTTCCTGGTCTACGGGGCCGAGGCCGTCTTGCCCACTGACCTGGAATACGGCTCCCCGAGGACGAGGGCCTACAACGATCAAAGCAACCAAGCTAGCCGAGAAGACTTGCTGGACCAGCTGGAAGAGGCTCGGGACAAGGCCTTACTACACTCGGCGCGGTACCAGCAGTCCCTGCGACTCTACCACGCCCGAGGGGTCCGGCCCCGAGACCTCCAGGTGGGCGACCTAGTGCTTCCGCTGCGGCAAGACGCCCGAGGGAGGCACAAGCTCACGCCCCCCTGGGAGGGGCCATTCGTCATCGCCAAAGTTCTAAAGCCCGAAACGTACAAGCTGGCCAACAGTCAAGGCGAGGTCTATAGGCAACGCTTGGAACATCCAACAGCTACGTCGTTTCTACCCTTAAGATGTTTTCAAGTTGTTCATATACCTCGCACCCACGCAAAGTTTAGTCATCAAGGAAGGGTCGGCCTCGCCTCGGCAAAGCCCGACCCTCCCTCGGGGGCTAAAAGGGGGGGAACCCCCTCTGCGTTGAAATTTTCCTTGAAGCCGAACGATGGCTGAAAGGTACCAACTCCCACAGAGTTGCGTTCCTCCAACGATGAGGCGAAAAGACGGCGGGTATCCCCCATCTGGGGGCTTGGAAGGTGGAAAGACGCGATGCATAAGGGAGCGAGAAGACATGGTCGCCTTCCGAAAGGGGTCGCCCTCCTTTTAAAGGCAACTCTCCCTACTTGCGCCCCCATCCGTCACGGGCTGAGTCTCCTCCAACACGCTCCAAGGCCCTCCCCTGCGACGCGGGGGCTGGGTCCCGCATGTCATGCAAACCGGCTCGGAGCAGGAGAAGCCAAACCGCCGCGCGTGGTGCACACAACCGCCCAGCGGTTACAAGTGACCCTCCACTTTTGCCCAGACCAACGGGCGAAAGAGGCGGGCAGCCATGCAGGCGGCATGCAACCGCGCCAAGTGGACGCGCTTCTCCGGCTCCCAACGCGCCCAGCCTGGAGGCCCAGGCCCACGCGTCACGCAACCGGCGCGCCGGATGCTTCATGCAAGCAACTGCACCGCCGCTTGCGCCACCACCTCGCCTCCTCGATTGCGGAACCAATACCGCGACTCGAGGCGACCCAACAGCGCCAGCCTGGCGCGGCGGTCAATGCGGCCGAAAGTGGGCCGGCAGTAATGACGGTGGCAGGCGGGCGGGAGCAGCGGTCACGTCGTCAGCCAAGCTCACGTCCCATCCGGGGGCAGCAAGAGAACCCCCTCTCACGGCGTGAAGACAACGCGCCCGTGATCCATTCCTCGAACGGCTCGCGCACGCGCAACGGCCGCCCCGCCAACAACTCGCCCCGTCGCATTAACTCCGCGGCGGGACAGGCGGCGCTTCTGGCAGGAGAAGCGGGCGACGCTTCACCTTCGCCGTAATAACCGCGCCAAAAAAGGTACGCCGCGTCGTTCGATTTCGTATCCTTTTCCTTTTTTCCTCTTTCTCTATCTCTTGCAACAGGGACCGGGGAAAGGGGGATACCCCGAAAAGGATCCTTCCCCGTGAAGGAACCGGGCTCCGAGCCTCCCTACTGATCAGAGGTTCGAAGGCTGGCCCCCCGAGGGGTTCAACAGCCGCCTCAGATCGCGTGGGCCCTACACCCACTACTGGTCAGAGGTTCGAAGGCCGGCCCCCCGAAGGGTTCCACGGCCGCCTCAGGCTACTCGGGCTCCGCGCCCATTACTGATCAGGGGTTCGAAGGCTGGCCCCCGAAGGGTTCACAGCCGCCTCAGACGCCGAGCGAGGGATGACCAGGGGTACGTTCGATACATAACCAAGGCTCGGGCTGCGCTCCCGAGGTACCCTAGGACATTTCCGAGACTAGCGGGAGCGATCTTGTAACGGAATCCCATCAGAGGGAGGCATCGAGCCCTCGGACCCCGTCGCCAGGGGACCGGGTCCGGCAGATCACCCGCAGGTACTTTTGGGCGTGCCTCTGGGCCCCTAGCCGACTTCTAACGAACGGGGCACGGACGTCCACTCGGATTACCCGCTTGCAACTCACTGGAGACACCATGTTCGGCGCCCATCGAGGGCAACATGGCGCTTTCCCCCCCTCCTCCTTGCGGAAAGGCGACGCAGGGGCGTATGTAAAAAAGCCGAGTCTGTCCCTGATCGCCCTCTCGCCCTGTGCAGAGGCTCGGGGGCTGCTCTCGCAAACCCGGCTCTGGCCGAACCGTTGACAGCGTCAACATACCAGCCCAAGAACTTGGGCCCCGACCGTACACCCGGGCTACGGCTAGTTCGCATGAGGGAACAACCAGGCCGGCCGAAGCGTTACGCAAGGCATTAAGACCTCGGAGGAGTGAAACCACTCCTCCGAGGCCTCGGGGGCTACACCCGGCGGGTGCGCTCGCGCGCACCCACCGGAACAAAATGCAACCGAGAAAGGCTGGTCCCCTTGCAAAAAAGAGCGACGAAAGCCTCCAAGCGAGTGCTAACACTCCCTTCGAGGCTCGGGGGCTACTGTCGGGGACCATAATTAGGGGTACCCTCAAGACTCCTAATTCTCAGCTGGTAACCCCCATCAGCATAAAGCTGCAAAGGCCTGATGGGTGCGATTAAGTCAGGGATCAGTCCATTCGAGCGACTCGATCATGCCTCGCCTGAGCCTAGCCTCGGACAAGGGCAGCCGACCCCGGAGGGTTTCCGTCTCGCCCGAGGCCCCCCTCCAACGGCGGACACATCTCCGGCTCGCCCGAGGCCCTGCCTTCGCTAAGAAGCAACCCTGACTAAATCGCCGCACCGACCGACCGAATCACAGGAGCATTTAACGCAAAGGTGGCCTGACACCTTTATCCTGACGCACGCCCCCCGACAGAGCCGAAGTGACCGCCGTCACTTCGCCGCTCCACTGACCGGCCTGACAAAAGGACAGCGTCGCCTGCGCCACTCCGACTGCAGTGCCACTTGACAGAGTGAGACTGACAGGCAGTCAGGCCCTGCCAAAGGCACCATAGGAAACTTCGCTCCGCCCGACCCAGGGCTCGGACTCGGGCTAAGTCCCGGAAGACGGCGAACTCCGCTCCGCCCGACCCAGGGCTCGGACTCGGGCTAAGTCCCGGAAGACGGCGAACTCCGCTCCGCCCGACCCAGGGCTTGGACTCGGGCTAGGTCCTGGAAGACGGCGAACTCCGCTCCGCCCGACCCAGGGCTCGGACTCGGGCTAGGTCCCGGAAGACGGCGAACTCCGCTCCGCCCGACCCCAGGGCTCGGACTCGGGCTCAGCCCCAGAAGACGACGAACTCCGCTCCGCCCGACCCCAGGGCTCGGACTCGGGCTCAGCCCCAGAAGACGACGAACTCTGCTTCGCCCGACCCCAGGGCTCGGACTCCGCCCTGGCCCCTGCCGAATGACCTCCGCCTCGCCCGACCCGGGGGCTCGGACTCGGCCTCGGCCATGGAAGACAGACTCGACCTCGGCTTCGGAGGAGCCTCCACGTCGCTCAGCCTAGGGCGCAAGCCAGCCACGTCAACAGGAAGCGCCATCATCACCCTACCCCGAGATGACTCGGGCCGCAGAGAACAAGACCGGCGTCCCATCTGGCTAGCTCCGCCAGATAGGCAATGATGGCGCCCCGCATGCTCTATGACGACGGCGGCTCCCAGCTCTCTTACGGAAGCGAGAGGACGTCAGCAAGGACTCAACCGCTCCGACAGCTGTCCCTCCGCTAGGCTCCGTCGCTCCTCCGACGGCCACGACATCACACCAGCTGGGTGCCAAAATCTCTCCGGCTGCCACATCGCCATGTACTTAGGGCGCTAGCTCTCCCCCGCTAGACACGTAGCACTCTGCTACACCCCCATTGTACACCTGGATCCTCTCCTTACGCCTATAAAAGGAAGGACCAGGGCCCTCTTAGAGAGGGTTGGCCGCGCGGGGACGAGGACGGGACAGGCGCTCTCTTGGGGCCGCTCGCTTCCCTCTCCCGCGTGGACGCTTGTAACCCCCTACTGCAAGCGCACCCGACCTGGGCGCGGGACGAACACGAAGGCCGCGTGATTTCCAACTCTCTCACGCCCATCTCCGGCCACCTCACTTCCCCCCTTCGCGCTCGGCCTCGCGTCGACCCATCTGGGCTGGGGCACGCAGCGACATTCACTCGTCGGCTTAGGGACCCCCCGGTCTCGAAACGCCGACAGATCCCTTCATTTTAAAGGAATTGGAATTCACTTAATAAAATAACTTATTTAGTTTGGAATTTGGCATTCCATCACTTTCCAAAGTTCAGATATAAGACTATCTCAAATTCATAGGATGGAGGATAGGAAATGATTTTATGCATTACTAGAATTTGTTTCTACTCTAGTACTTATATGACAGTCTTCGTTCCACTCATCTATAATAAAAATATAGCACATAAATATCTTCGATATCTTGCTAATAATAATATATAAATATATTTTGCATAAAAACGAATTAGCTTAATTGATATATGACTAAATTACTATTATTAGAATGGAATTCAATTCTAATGATCCAAACGGGGCGTAAGGGAATTTCGGCTCCCTCAATCCTCTTAATTCTCTTCTTTCAAACTAGCCCTTAGATAGTCCATCGAACTATTAGTTGTACTCTAAGTGTCTATTACTTTAGTGCTGGTTCAACTTAGCTAAAATCAACTAATAGTTAACCAACTAACTATTAATTCTAGTGTATTCAAAGAAGTCCAAAATTTACATGCTAGTAACTACATACATGTTGGTTATGGCCGAAAATGGCTCAGTGACTAAACAGGCCCGGCTCGATATTGGCTCACAAGCCGGCTCGACTCGGCTCACGAGCCATTTCTTATTTAGTAAATTAACATTATATAAATTTTGAAATATAGAATTATTATTCAACATTATGAGTAATTTAAATTATAATAATAATATATTTATCATCAAAAAGCTAAAAAACAAGCTATTATTTATAAAATAATCTAATATTCGTCATTATTCTATAAATTAGTTGATTTGACACGGCTCGCGTGTTAAAACGAGTCAGCTGGATTCGGTTCGCTAAAAAACGAGCTCGACAAATAGGCTCGAATTGGCTCGTTTGAGGGTCGTGAGTCGCTTTGAGTTCGAACCGGCTTGGAAGCGGAGCTCCCAGCCCTATGTTGGTTGTGAAGGCAAAAGGAAATGGAGTGATGTCGCATGCAACATGGGTATCGCTGGCATGTATTTTATAATCAAATTGTAGTCGGTTCAAACAGTCTACCATCTACACTTTAGTATTTAAAAGTTTGCTCGTTCCAAAGTGTCAGAATAAACCTGGGATCTTGTCAGGTACCAGAAGAAGCGCCAGTTCGGTAAACTCTGACATATTTTCGCGATCAAATAAACAATATAAATAATCTCCCTGCTGGACGTTTAGGACAACGCTTCGTACCCAACTTTCGGATACATCAATCATACATGCAACTAGCAGGAGTACCCCTGGCAGTGAGAAACGGGATATCGCACACACAAGTATCAGTGATACCGTATCATTTTTTTTTCTCATATCTGTTTTTTTAATCATATCTCGAGACTAGATAGGGGTCATATTAGATATGTCAAATATTGATATGTGTCTTAATTATATACATATCAGAAATCCGATTTTAAGTATTCTGATATAAATGTTAAATGTTCAGATATGGGTTATCCAAGATTCCATGTAGTTCTTTTGTCCCATAAAGAAGGAACTAATATCGGTAAATATATGTGTCTTATTTTCACCACACCTTGCAGAGTTCCAGGTTCAGAGTATACCCCCTCCATTTGTGTAGAGGCTAGGCTAAATCTGAGAATGCCAAACAGTTTTATGCTACACTGGTTTCACGAAGTGATTTTCTCGAATGAATTAAGGGCCAGAAATAAAAAAATTCTCATTTTACTCCACACATAGAGATTATCTTAAATATATATATATATATATATATATATATATATCAGTTAAAGAATTATTTGCACAAAAACTGGAATATAAAGAGTTCTACCTGGGGCGGAGCAAGTATTACAACATAGAAGCGAGGGGCCGAACAATTTATCAAATATTATAGGTGGGAAAATATCATAGGATATATACACATGCGTATACTAATGTAGCATATATAATAAATTAATAAAAAAACTTGCACCATATAATTGTATATTAATTAACTTTAACAGAAAAATAATTTGCTTCTACAATGATCAACCAAATCAAAAGCTTCGATTATATCATGAGAGTTGATCATAGCTATCAATTCTATATCATTATAGATGGTCAAGTAACTTCACATAAAATCACCTCACATTTTATTTCGTAGATGTGTTTTGATAAGTTTTGTAGCTAAAAGACTGTCTCAGTGGATCCAGTAAAGACCGGAAGGGTGACCATTAATCTTAATAATCCGTAAACCATTTGATACATGGAACTTTTACATAATTTGATGTTCAGGTGTTTATAATATTGAATATAAATTATACATATGTATATATGATTTTTTTGTAAAATTAAAAAATAATCGTGTCGGGCCGGGTCAGCACTACGGGCCGAGGCTACGGCCCAAGCACCATACGACGCTCGTGAAGGGTTGGCCCAGACACTATTAAATGAGTCGTTTCTCGGGCCGGCTCGCTAGACACGGCCCATTTGGTCATCTATACCTCCACACGATAATGATGGTCCTCGCCTCAGTTGCCACCAACTCGTTCTCCATTCTACTTATTTTCTCTCTCTCCTCATGCATCCACCTCTACGCTACCCCATTCTCGGCAAAGGTCATAGGAGCAGGTGCCTCATCCCCGTATTCGTCCGACACCAGCCCCGTGTCACACCCGGTTTTGAAGGTAAACCGAATGCGAACCATGTATGTGCCAGGATCAGAAATTCACGTACACAACGATTACATAAATGACTCATCATAGCACAATGCTTCGAATAACAATAAAGAGTAAGTAATAATATGAAAGACTAGAGTCATTTACATAATATAATCAAAATACACAGGATAGAAACGTAGCCAACGTAAACAAACCCACCACAGGCAGCTGACTCGGGGAGGTCGCTAGCCTAATCCTCGAACTCGTCGAAGTCCTGGAATTCCTGGAGATCCGCCTCGACGCCTTCTTTACCTGAGCATAGATTGCACCAAAGGCAACCTGGTGTTTTGTGAAAGCAAGGATGAGTACACATCAACGTACTCAACAAATGTCCCATTTAGCTGAGGTGGACTAGCTTTATGTAGGGTTAAGGTCAAAGCAATTGCTTTTAGTTGGTCAGGTATTTATTATTAGTGGACGCCAAGTTTTAGTAATAGCCAACCCGTGAACCATTTCCTCATCGAGGAAAAACATTATCATCATCAAGCCAAAACCATAAATAAAACCATTTTATCTCAGATCATCTGTATCTCGAACAATCTGTATCTCTAATCAAAGAGGATCCCAAGGCCGCTCATAACTGTGAGCACGACTGATATATCAGTTTCTAATCCCTCTGCAGAGGTCACACACTTTACCCACGAGTCATGATTCCCTTTCTGTCCAGAGAGAGCTACTCTCCATTGACCACTACCTAGGTGGCCTGGCAGGATATCACTACGTAGCCTTTATAAAGACTCCCCTGGTGCATAGCTGCTCGTTAGGTTTCGCCAGTCGTACAAACGCAGTACACCTCCCCAAGGTGGGTGACTAACAAAACCAAATCGAATGAACCTCTGCACCCCAACCTTGGCAGAGCGAGCACTACGCCCCGCCCCCCATTGACGGTCCTCTGGCAAAGCCAACTACACCCCCAGGTTCATCTAATTAATCAGCTAAGGGCGTCCAATTCCACCCTCATGGCTGCACTGTTATCCCGGGTGGTCACTCCACGAACAGGTCCTTACGAAGAGGTACTTAGGGAAAATGGCTCGAGTCCCATAGAGTATCACAATATCATCATCGGGATAATATCATCGTATCATAAATATTCATATCATGTTCATTGATTAAAGTAAAGCAATAGCATGAAGCTAACCATGATAACACAAAAGGTAAACAAGGATGAGTAAATAGAAAGCTAGTCAATCCTTATTTTTCAATTAAGTAATGCGGGACAGGAATTATAAGTAAATAGAAAGCTAGTCAATCCTTATTTTTCAATTCTAAGTAACCTTTACACTTACATTATGCAAACTAGTTCAATTATGCACTTCTATACTTGCTTTGGTTTGTGTTGGCATCAATCACCAAAAAGGGGGAGATTGAAAGGGAATTAGGCTTACACCTATTTCCTAATTAATTTTGGTGGTTGAATTGCCCAACACAAAGCTTTGGACTAACTAGTTTGCTCTAGTCTATAAGTTCTACAGGTGCCAAAGGCTCACAATAAGCCAATAAAAAGACCAAGAAAAGGGTTCAAATAAGAGAGCAAAAGACAACCCGAAAGGCACCCTGGTCTGGCGCACCGGACTGTCCGGTATGCCACCGGACAATGTCCGGTGCACCACCAGACAGTGTCCGGTGCACCAGGGCACTCGAGGCTGAACTCTTCACCTTCGGGAAATTCAGAGGGCGCTCCTCTATAATTCACCAGACTGTCCGGTGAGTCACCGGACAGTGTCCGGTGCACACCGGACTATCCGGTGTGCCAGCGGAGCAACGACTACTTCGCGGAGCAACAGTCGACTGCAACGCATTAAATGCGCGCCTGCGCGCGCAGAGGACAGAGCAGCGCCAGAGGGCGCACCGGACAGTCTACAGGACCTGTCCGGTGCACCACCGGACACCCGGAGGCCCCACAAATCAGAGCTCCAACGGTCTGCTGACGTGGCTGGCGCACCGGACAGTGTCCGGTGGCGCACCGGACTATCCGGTGCGCCATGCGACAGCACACTTCCAACGACCATTTTTGGTGGTTGGGGCTATAAATACCCCAACCACCCCACATTCAATGACATCCAAGTTTTCCACTCTTCTACACCTTACAAGAGCTAGCATTCAATACAAGACACACCAAAGTGATCAAATCCTCTCCCAACTCCACACAAAGCTTTAGTGATTAGAGAGAGTGATTTGTCGTGTTCATTTGAGCTCTTGCGCTTGGATTGCTTTCTTCTTTCTCATTCTTCTTGTGATCAATCTCATTTGTAATCGAGGCAAGAGACACCAATTGTGTGGTGGTCCTTGCGGGAACTTCGTGTTCCGGTTGATTGAGAAGAGAAGCTCACTCGGTCTAAGTGACCGTTTGAGAGAGGGAAAGGGTTGAAAGAGACCCGGTCTTTGTGACCACCTCAACGGGGAGTAGGTTTGCAAGAACCGAATCTCGGTAAAACAAATCATTGTGTCTCGCTCTTTATTCGCTCACGATTTGTTTTGCGCCCTCTCTCTCGGACTCATTTCTATTTCTAACGCTAACCTGGCTTGAAGTTGTGCTTAAGTTTATAAATTTCAGATTCGCCCTATTCACCCCCCCTCTAGGCGACTTTCAATTGGTATCAGAACCCGGTGCTTCATTAGAGCCTAACCGCTCGAAGTGATGTCGAGAGATCACGCCAAGAAAGAGATGGGGACCGGCGAGAAGCCCATTACAAGCCACGGGAAGGCTCCACCGGGAGAGTCCTACAACAAAGGGAAGGGGAAGGAAAAGGAATCCTCTTCACACAAGTCGTGTCGGAGCGGTGACAAAAAGAAGAAGATGAGGAAGGTGGTCTACTACGAGACCGACTCCTCGTCGCCATCCACCTCCGGCTCCGACACGCCATCCGTAACTTCTAAGCGCCATGAGCGCAAGAAGTTTAGTAAGATCCCCCTACGCTACCCTCGCATTCCTAAACATACGCCATTACTTTCCGTCCCATTGGGCAAACCACCAACGTTTGATGGTGAAGATTATGCGAGGTGGAGTGATATGATGCGATATCACCTAACCTCACTCCACAAAAGTATATGGGATGTTGTTGAGTTTGGTGTACAGGTACCATCCGTAGGGGATGAAGACTATGATGAGGACGAAGTAGCCCAAATTGTGCACTTCAACTCCCAAGCCACCACTATACTCCTCGCCTCTCTAAGTCGAGAGGAGTATAATAAGGTGCAAGGGTTGAAGAGCGCAAAGGAGATTTGGGACGTGCTAAAGACCGCACACGAAGGAGACGAGGTGACCAAGATCACCAAGCGGGAGACGATCGAGGGGGAGCTCGGTCGCTTCCGACTTCGCCAAGGGGAGGAGCCACAAGACATGTACAACCGGCTCAAAACCTTGGTGAACCAAGTGCGCAACCTCGAGAGCAAAAAGTGGGATGACCACGAAGTGGTTAAGGTTATTCTTAGATCACTTGTTTTCCTTAACCCTACTCAAGTTCAATTAATTCGTGGTAATCCTAGATATATACTAATGACTCCTGAGGAAGTAATAGGGAATTTTGTGAGCTTTGAGTTGATGATCAAAGGCTCAAAGAAAATCAACGAGCTAGATGGCCCCTCCACGCCCGAAGCACAACCGGTCGCATTCAAGGCGACAGAGGAAAAGAAGGAGGAGTCTACATCAAGTAGACAACCCATCGACGCCTCTAAGCTCGACAATGAGGAGATGGCGCTCATCATCAAGAGCTTCCGCCAAATCCTCAAGCAAAGGAGGGGGAAGGATTACAAATCCCGCTCCAAGAAAGTTTGCTACAAATATGGTAAGCCCGGTCATTTTATTGCAAAATGTCCACTATCTAGTGACAGTGACAGGGGCGACGACAAGAAGGGAAAGAGAAGAGAAAAGAAGAGGTACCACAAGAAAAGAGGCGGCGATGCCCATGTGTGCCGTGAATGGGACTCCGATGAAAGCTCTAGCAACTCCTCCTCCGACGAGGACGCCGCCAACATCGCCGTCACCAAGGGACTCCTCTTCCCCAACGTCGGCCACAAGTGCCTCATGGCAAAGGACGGCAAAAGGAAGAAGGTAAAATCAAAATCCTCCACTAAATATGAAACCTCTAGTGATGAGGATAATGCTAGTGATGAGGAGGATAATTTGCGCATCCTTTTTGCCAACCTTAACATGCAACAAAAGGAAAAATTGAATGAATTAATTAGTGCTATTCAAGAGAAGGATGAACTCTTGGATACCCAAGAAGACTTCCTAATTAAGGAAAATAAGAAGCATGTTAAGGTTAAAAATGCTTATGCTCTAGAAGTAGAAAAATGTGAAAAACTATCTAGTGAGCTAAGCACTTGCCATGACACTATTGCCAACCTTAGAAATGAAAATGTTAAATTAATTGCTAAAGTTGATTCTAATATTTGTAATGTTTCAATTCCCAATCTTAGAGATGATAATGTTAACTTACTTGCTAAGATTGAAGAATTGAATGTCTCACTTACTAGCCTTAGGATTGAAAATGAAAAACTAATTGCTAAGGCTAAAGAACTAGATGTTTGCAATGCTACCATTTCCGATCTTAGAGATAACAATGATATTTTACGTGCTAAGATTGTTGAACTTAATTCATGCAAACCCTCTACATCTACCACTGAGCATGTTACTATTTGCACTAGATGTAGAGATGTTAACATTGATGCTATTCATGATCATATGGCTTTAATTAAACAACAAAATGATCATATAGCAAAATTAGATGCTAAAATTGCCGAGCATGACTTAGAAAATGAGAAATTTAAATTTGCTAGAAGCATGCTCTATAGTGGGAGACGCCCTGGCATAAAGGATGGCATTGGCTTCCAAAAGGGAGACAATGTCAAACTTAATGCCCCTCCTAAAAAAGTGTCCAACTTTGTAAAGGGTAAGGCTCCCATGCCTCAGGATAACGAGGGCTACATTTTGTACCCTGCCGGTTATCCCGAGAGCAAAATTAGGAGAATGCATTCTAGGAAGTCTCACTCTGGCCCTAATCATGCTTTTATGTATAAGGGTGAGACATCTAGCTCTAGGCAATCAATCCGTGCTAAATTGCCTAAGAAGAAAACTCCTAGTGCATCAAATGATTCCAACCTTTCATTTAAAACTTTTGATGCATCTTATGTTTTGACTAACAAATCCGGCAAGGTAGTTGCCAAGTTTGTTGGGGGCAAACACAAGGGATCAAAGACTTGTGTTTGGGTACCCAAAGTTCTTGTATCTAATGCCAAAGGACCTAAAACCGTTTGGGTACCTAAAACCAAGAACTAAACTTGTTTTGTAGGTTTATGCATCTGGAGGCTCAAGTTGGATCATTGATAGCGGGTGCACAAACCACATGACAGGGGAGAAGAAGATGTTCTCCTCCTATGAGAAAAACCAAGATCCCCAACGAGCTATCACATTCGGGGATGGAAACCAATGTTTGGTCAAAGGATTGGGTAAAATTGCTATATCTCCTGACCACTCCATTTCCAATGTTTTTCTTGTAGATTCTTTAGATTACAATTTGCTTTCCGTTTCTCAATTATGTAAGATGGGCTACAACTGTCTTTTCACAGATGTAGGTGTTACTGTCTTTAGAAGGAGTGATGATTCAATAGCATTTAAGGGAGTGTTAGAGGGTCAGCTATACTTAGTAGATTTTGATAAAGCTGAACTCGACACTTGCTTAATTGCTAAGACTAACATGGGCTGGCTCTGGCATCGCCGACTAGCACATGTTGGAATGAAGAATCTTCACAAGCTTCTAAAGGGAGAACACATTTTGGGACTAACAAATGTTCATTTTGAGAAAGACAGGATTTGTAGCGCATGTCAGGCAGGGAAGCAAGTTGGTATTCATCATCCACACAAGAACATCATGACGACTGACAGACCACTCGAGCTCCTACACATGGACCTATTCGACCCGATTGCTTATATAAGCATTAGCGGGAGTAAGTACTGTCTAGTTATTGTGGATGATTATTCTCGCTTCACTTGGGTATTCTTTTTGCAGGAAAAATCTCATACCCAAGAGACTTTAAAGGGATTCTTGAGACGGGCTCAAAACGAGTTCGGCTTAAGGATCAAGAAAATTAGAAGCGACAATGGGATGGAGTTCAAGAACTCTCAAATTGAAGGCTTCCTTGAGGAGGAGGGCATCAAGCATGAGTTCTCTTCTCCCTACACGCCACAACAAAATGGTGTAGTGGAGAGGAAGAATAGAACTCTATTGGACATGACAAGGACCATGCTTGATGAGTACAAGACATCGGATCGGTTTTGGGCCGAGGCAGTCAACACCGCCTGCTACGCCATCAACCGGTTGTATCTCCACCGAATCCTCAAGAAGACATCATATGAACTCCTAACCGGTAAAAAGCCCAATATTTCATATTTTAGAGTCTTTGGTAGCAAATGCTTTATTCTTGTTAAAAGAGGTAGAAAATCTAAATTTGCTCCTAAGACAGTAGAAGGCTTTTTACTAGGATATGATTCAAACACACGGGCATATAGAGTCTTTAACAAGTCCTCAGGACTAGTTGAAGTTTCTTGTGACGTTGTGTTTGATGAGACTAACAGCTCTCAAGTAGAGCAAGTTGATCTTGATGAGATAGGTGATGAAGAGGCTCCGTGCATCGCGCTAAGGAACATGTCCATTGGGGATGTGTGTCCTAAGGAATCCGAAGAGCCTCCAAATGCACAAGATCAACCATCCTCCTCCACGCATGCATCTCCACCAACTCAAAATGAGGAAGAGGCTCAAGTTGATGAAGGAGAAGATCAAAAAGATGAGCCACCTCTAGATGACGGCAATGATCAAGGGGGAGATGCAAATGATCAAGACAAGGAGGATGAAGTTCCAAAACCGCCACACCCAAGAGTCCACCAAGCAATTCAACGAGATCACCCCGTCGACACCATCCTCGGCGACATTCATAAGGGGGTAACCACTAGATCTCGTGTTGCACATTTTTGTGAGCATTACTCTTTTGTTTCCTCTATTGAGCCACACAGGGTAGAGGAAGCACTACAAGATTCGGATTGGGTTGTGGCGATGCAAGAGGAGCTCAACAACTTCACTAGGAACGAGGTATTGTATTTGGTTCCACGTCCTAATCAAAATGTTGTAGGAACCAAGTGGGTCTTCCGCAACAAGCAAGATGAGCATGGTGTGGTGACAAGGAACAAAGCCCGACTTGTGGCCAATGGTTATTCACAAGTCGAAGGTTTGGATTTCGGTGAAACCTATGCACCCGTAGCTAGGCTTGAATCAATTCGCATATTACTTGCCTATGCTACTTACCATGGCTTTAAGCTTTATCAAATGGACGTGAAAAGTGCCTTCCTCAATGGACCAATTGTTGGGGGCCTTCGGCTTCCGAAGGTCCTCAAAAACATGATTTAACAATGTTTTCCAAGTGAAATGTGTGAGCAGGTATCTTCGGAATTGGATTACGAGTATATAAGATTATGGTCAAGACGAAGCTTGAGTGGGACGGAAGGCGATTGTGACGAAGGAAAAGATCATTACGAAGCTATGCGCAGATAAGCTTTGGCATGACAGTAGAAAAGGGGAACAGACTTAAAGATGAAAAGCCAAATTAGACCCTGAAGAATTACTGTAGAGTTATTGATAGATGTAAAGGGCACTAATGTAATTTTACACGGGCTGCGTCCCGTGCCTATAAATAGATGAACAGTACTCCCGTACTGTTCACGCTGACTTGGCATTCGCTTTTGGCGTTACACTTGTATTCTCACTCCTTCAAGCCGAAGGTACATTTGTAATCTAATATTGTTTGTACAAATAATATAAATGGAAATAGATTAATAATAATGTTTACAAGAGATTATGTTACTTTCTGTACTTTGTATGAATGTTCTTCATCTTTTATCATGATCATGAAGGCATGCCTTTCATAACCTTCGTCCTAGATTCATTATATCCGAAGGGAAATAATGACCCGAAGGACGAAGGGCTTTGACATTTAACATTTTATGTTGCCTTGTTCTTGATTCATAGCATTTGAGAACAAGTCCCCAACACCAATCAAAGAGGAGGTCTATGTTGAGCAACCTCCCGGCTTTGAAGATAGTGAGTATCCTAATCATGTGTATAAACTCTCTAAGGCGCTTTATGGGCTCAAGCAAGCCCCAAGAGCATGGTATGAATGCCTAACAGATTTTCTTATCACTAATGGCTTCAAAGTCGGAAAGGCCGATCATACTCTATTCACTAAAACTCTTGACAATGATTTGTTTGTATGCCAAATTTATGTTGATGATATTATATTTGGGTCTACTAACGAATCTACATGTGAGGAATTTAGTAGGATCATGACAAAGAAATTCGAGATGTCGATGATGGGGGAGTTGAAGTACTTCTTGGGATTTCAAGTGAAGCAACTCCAAGAGGGCACCTTCATTAGCCAAACGAAGTATATTCAAGACATTCTAAACAAGTTTGGAATGAAGGATGCCAAGCCCATCAAGACACCCATGGGAACCAATGGGCATCTCGACCTCGACACGGGAGGTAAATCCGTCGATCAAAAGGTATATCGGTCGATGATAGGCTATTTACTCTATTTATGTGCATCTCGACCGGATATTATGCTTTCCGTATGCATGTGTGCAAGATTCCAAGCCGACCCTAAGGAAGCTCACCTTACGGCCGTAAAACGAATCTTGAGATATTTAGTTTATACTCCTAAGTTTGGGCTTTGGTACCCTCGGGGATCCACATTCGATTTAATTGGTTATTCAGATGTCGATTGGGCGGGGTGCAAAATTAATAGAAAGAGCACATCGGGGACTTGCCAGTTCTTGGGAAGATCCTTGGTGTCTTGGGCTTCAAAGAAGCAAAATTCCGTAGCTCTTTCTACCGCTGAAGCTGAGTATATTGCCGCAGGTCATTGTTGCGCGCAATTACTTTGGATGAGGCAAACCCTTAGGGACTATGGTTACAAATTAACCAAAGTTCCTCTTCTATGTGATAATGAGAGTGCAATCCGCATGGCGGATAATCCCGTTGAACATAGCCGCACTAAACACATAGCCATTCGGTATCATTTCTTAAGGGATCACCAACAAAAGGGAGATATCGAGATTGCATATATTAACACTAAGGAACAATTAGTCGATATCTTTACCAAGCCACTAGATGAACAATCTTTTAACAAACTTAGGCATGAGCTCAATATTCTTGATTCTAGGAATTTCTTTTGATGTTTTGCACACTTGGCTCATCAATATACCTTTGATCATATCTCTTTTATATGCTATGACTAATATGTTTTCAAGAGAATTTCCAAACAAGTCATAGGTGTATTGAAAGGGAATTGGAGTCTTCGGCGAAGACAAAGGCTTCCACTCCACTCCATCACTCATCCTTCGCCGTCGCTCCGAGCAACGCTCCGTCTTTGGTATAATCTTCTCTCATATTTTGTTTGCCAAAGGAGGAGAAAGTAGTTAAACGGGCTTATATTTCACTCAAAGTATCCGTTTTTGGCGATTCATGCCAAAGGGGGAGAAAGTATTAGCCCAAAGCAAAAGGACCGCACCACCACCTAATTTTAAACGAATGATTTTCAAATTGGTATGTTATTGTGTTCAAAAGGGGGAGAAAGTAATATTTTCAAAATTGATATCTTAAAACCCTCTTGAACACTAAGAGGAAGATTTTATCAAAAGGGGAGTTTTGTTTAAGTCAAAGGAAAAGCATTTCAAACAGGGGGAGAAAATTTCAAATCTTGAAAATGCTTCTCAAAATCTTATTCATTTACCTTTGACTATCTGCAAAAGGACTTTGAAAAGGATTTACAAAAGAACTTGCAAAAACAAAACATGTGGTGCAAGCGTGGTCCAAAATATTAAGAATATAAAGAAACAATCCATGCATATTCTATGAGAATTTCTATTGGCTCAATTCTAAGTAACCTTTACACTTACATTATGCAAACTAGTTCAATTATGCACTTCTATACTTGCTTTGGTTTGTGTTGGCATCAATCACCAAAAAGGGGGAGATTGAAAGGGAATTAGGCTTACACCTATTTCCTAATTAATTTTGGTGGTTGAATTGCCCAACACAAAGCTTTGGACTAACTAGTTTGCTCTAGTCTATAAGTTCTACATGTGCCAAAGGCTCACAATAAGCCAATAAAAAGACCAAGAAAAGGGTTCAAATAAGAGAGCAAAAGACAACCCGAAAGGCACCCTGGTCTGGCGCACTGGACTGTCCGGTGTGCCACCGGACAGTGTCCGGTGCACCAGGGCACTCGAGGCTGAACTCTTCACCTTCGGGAAATTCAGAGGGTGCTCCGCTATAATTCACCGAACTGTCCGGTGAGTCACCGGACAGTGTCCGGTGCACACCGGACTGTCTGGTGTGCCAGCGGAGCAACGGTCGACTGCAACACATTAAATGCGCGCCTGCGCGCGCAAAGGACAGACCAGCGCCAGAGGGCGCACCGGAGGACAGAGCAGCTGTAGACTGTCCGGTGCACCACCGGACAGCCTGGAGGCCCCACAAGTCAGAGCTCCAACGGTCTACTGACGTGGCTCACCGGACAGTGTCCGGTGGCGCACCAGACTGTCCGGTGCGCCATGCGACAGCACACTTCCAACGACCATTTTTGGTGGTTGGGGCTATAAATACCCCAACCACCCCACATTCAATGGCATCCAAGTTTTCCACTCTTCTACACCTTACAAGAGCTAGCATTCAATACAAGACACAACAAAGTGATCAAATCCTCTCCCAACTCCACACAAAGCTTTAGTGATTAGAGAGAGTGATTTGTCGTGTTCATTTGAGCTCTTGCGCTTGGATTGCTTTCTTCTTTCTCATTCTTCTTGTGATCAATCTCATTTGTAATCGAGGCAAGAGACACCAATTGTGTGGTGGTCCTTGCGGGAACTTCGTGTTTCGGTTGATTGAGAAGAGAAGCTCACTCGGTCTAAGTGACCGTTTGAGAGAGGGAAAGGGTTGAAAGAGACCCGGTCTTTGTGACCACCTCAACGGGGAGTAGGTTTGCAAGAACCGAATCTCGGTAAAACAAATCATCGTGTCTCGCTCTTTATTCGCTCACGATTTGTTTTGCGCCCTCTCTCTCGGACTCATTTCTATTTCTAACGCTAACCCGGCTTGAAGTTGTGCTTAAGTTTATAAATTTCAGATTCACCCTATTCACCCCCCCTCTAGATGACTTTCACGCGACCAGCGCGAACGGCGCGCGAACAACACGCCACCACGTGCGGAACAGCACGCGCGACAGACGAGAAAACTAAATACACCTATTAAATAAATCAAAATAAGTTAAGCTAATATTAGCCAGGTTAATGTTTATTATAAAAGCGCGAGATAAACACCACATTTAATCTAATTGAAATATTAGTTTAATAAATAATCTAACATATATAACTTGACGAATTAACGTTACTAACATGGGTGTTTATAAGTGGCAAAATATTTATTATCATGCGCAGACATCGTGCGACACACGCGAACAGCGCGCGACGGCACGCGCGAGCGATGTGCGACGAAGCGGACGAACAACATGTGCGATATGCGCGAACAACGCGCAGCAGCGCGCGAAACAGCACGCGACAACACGCGAAGCAGCACCGCGCGTGAACGACGCGCGGCAAGGCGCGTGACCCACGCGAACGGCACGCGACGATGTGTGATAATCGCTAACAGATAACGCGATTATACTAAATAAGTATTACATTAAAACATTTGTGTAGTCACTAATCACATTAACATGTATTTATAAATTGTAAATTAAAACTATAAATTAGTTATTTTAATAACCAAGAGGTAAACAATTAATTCATTAATTACATAAAACATGTGTCGCGACCAAACAATGTTACTAATAAGAATGTGACGTTATTACAGAGTTGGCGCGACCGAAACGAGTCAAAACAGGTTTTGTGACGCATAATCTCTACTAACTATTAAGATAGGAGTGTAGACTGCCCCGCCTCCCTACCCCGCCCGCCCGCCCGCGAACGCCAGGATTTTTGCATCCGCCATTTTCGCCGCCGGAGGGACGCCATGCCCCGGAAGGACGGGAGCGCGCCAGAGAGGCTGTTCCCCTGAAGACTGAGGTCGCGCAGCGCCGTGAGCGAGGGGAGCGACGGCGGGAGCGTCCTCGCCAGGCCGGCGTTCTTGAGGTCGAGGTTGTCGACGCGACCCTCTTGCCCCAGCTCAGATCCGCCTGGGCGCGCCACGGCACCGCCCTCGCCGACACGGTGCTCGTCCTCACCGAGCTCGCCGCGCTATCCTACACCCCCTCCGGATCCGCCAAGTGGATGAAGCATCCCCTCTCTCAGCCGTCCAAGCCGTGGAGCCCCATACTGGCCTCCGACGCCGTCTTCGTGCTCTGTGATGTCGGCACACCGTGGCGCAGCCAGTGGAAGCTCTTCTCCTGCCCGCTTGCCATGCTCACGGGGGGCTGGGCGCCCGTGGAGCGAGCGGCGTGGGGAGACGTCTTCAAGGTCCTCAAGCGTCCCCGGCTCCTGGCTGGGGCCGGCGGCCTCTAGGTCCTTATGATCGGCGGGCTCAGGTCCTCCTTCGCCATGGACGCATCATGCTCCACGGTCTTAATACTCCGCCTAGATCTGGCCACCATGGAGTGGGAGGAAGCTGGGCACATGCCGCCCAATATGTACCGCTGCTTCACTGGCCTATGCGAGGCTGCCTCGCAGGGAGGCGCCATACCGGTTGCTGCTGCCAGGGGTAACAATAAGGTCAAAGTTTTCAAAGGCGATGGGAAGGTGTGGTTCGGAGGTAAGCGAGTGCGCGGGAAGCTTGCAATGTGGGAGGAAGATGAGATGGAGAGCAGTGGCAAGTGGGATTGGGTGGATGGTCTTCCTGGCTACGGTGATGTAGAGAGTTTATTTTAGTACAAATAGCAACCGTATGTCCTGCCTGATCTAAACCGCAACACTAATTTTATTATGTGATGTTTTCCACTTATTATGTGATGTTCCACTATGCGAGGTTGTTGGTATAGACTTTATGTTGTATATTTGATCAAATAATTTGTGTGTCCTTGCAGCGTATGGCCATTGTACAGGCTCTTTGGCTCGTGTGTTGCGACAGTCGTGATGGCTACTGCGCAAGTCACCAAACATGATGGCACATTTTTTCGTTGTACCGGTAAACACTAATGACTAACCCAATGGCTTAGATTACTTGATTTGTTTTCCGTGCTTTGTGCTGAAGGTGTTTCTTAATTCTAGCATGGCAGACAGGGAGTGAATGTGGAGTTGAGGTAGGAAGTTGATGTATGGGATATGATGTTGTTTGTGTGAAGTTTCCGATAGTGAGTATATTGGTAGTTTCTTGTTTTTTTTGTTTTCTATATATGACATCTTTGCCATTTTAAATTTTCATGGATGACTGGTAAATATAACTGGTAAAATTTCATATGTGTTCATGTCCTTATCTGATTGTGTCAGCTCTCTTAATCATGCAAATTCTAAAATGATCATATCATATAACTTTGATTCCTTTCAAATAATTTAATTTATTAAACAACTATGTTTATAAATGGATATATTGATTCCGTAGCAATGCACGGACATATATCTAGTATATTAAATAACGTAACAATTTGTGGCTGATGAACGACGCGTCCTACGAATACTACTGAATTATGATTAAACGCGTAAAACTATATTTCCATGTTAATTAGCGAAATTCTTTTACGGGAGGTTCTTCAAAGAAACGTCCCTTCCAGTTTTAATCTGAATCCTAACCCGAATAGAAAGCACATTATAAACTCGACATCTATAAGTTGTTACGTAGAATCCGTAATGACTAAAGAATTAATTCAGAACGAACGCGATAGGCAGAAACACTTAACCGACATTTCGTCAAACATAAATTAAGATACTTTGAATTAGCACAATCACATGAACATATACTTAGTATGACTAAGATTATCAATTTGTTTCCGATTGAACAATTACTTTATTAGTCGACAATTGAACGAGAATTAATTACTTAGTTAATACGAGCAGCTAACGCGGAACCATTTAATAATACGTGCGGCAATGCGCGCGACATACACGAAACAATGCTCGTGGCACGCGCGAACGACGCGAACAGCACAGCGACGACGTGCGAACGACACACGGATCAGCACTAACCACGTGCAACACGTGCGCGCGATACACGAGATAAACTAAATAAATGTCGCATTTATATTAAACGAACATTAGGGCAAAACGTTTGAGTTATTATTGTTTGACACGGATTTATAAAGCGTAAGTTAACTACTACAAATTAGTTTAATTAAAAGGTCTAATTAATTAACGTTAGTTAAACAAAAGTGTAATTGATTATCCAAAACGTGCGATACAGTGAAACAAGATTACTAATGCGTCGACGATGCAACGACGACACGCCGGGTGGCTCTACACAGCAGCACTGGCAAGGCGCACAACACGACGGGACGAAGGTCAGCAGCGCACAGGCTATCCCGGACACTACTTAACGAGGACGAGCGCGCTCGGAGCCGAGCCGCCGGGCTAACCACTAGGCAACGCCGACGAGGGTCGGGTCGACCGCTGCCGCACACAGGGGCCCCGCCGACCTGCACGGACGTCGCGCAAGCAAGCTACATGCCGCCGAGCAGGCGGGCTGCGCGCCGGGCCGGCTACCGAGCCACGGCCGGACGATCGCATGGAGGGGAGAGGTAGAGAGAGATGGGAGGGGAGGGCTCACCACGGGACGACCGATGACAGTGGGGCGAGGCTGCTCCGGGCGATTCGGTGACAGTGGCGAGGTCGAGACGCGACGACGACGATGAGCGCGCGGGCTGCTAAGAGAAAACAGGGCGGCTGGGAGCGGTTCGTGAGGGAGAGAGGGGAGAGACTACGTCTAGAGAGAAGACTGTAGGGGCAGGCAGGGTCATGAGCAGCCACACGTCTGCGCGACGTGGTCGTAGTCGGCGGCAGGAAACGCGGCTGCCGCGCGCAGGGCGTCATGGTCGCGTGTGGCTGGCTGCTAGCATGCGGCTGGGGGCGCGAGTGGGCGGCGCGCGTGCGGCTGCGCGGGCAGGCGAGCGAGCGAGGGTTGGGTGAGCGCGTGGGCCAGCGCGCATGCGTCTAGGACGCTGGGCTGGGGACACAGGGCAGCGGCTGGGCTACGCGAGCGCGCCTACGGGGCCGAGCGGGTGGGCAGGGGTGCGGCACGCGCGAGGTGGGCTGCGCGGCGCGCTGGGCCGCGGGACGCGAAGAGGGTCGCGGGTAGGCCGAGGGGGGTGCTGGCCTGGTGGGCCAGGGTGGCGAGCTGGGCTGGCCAGGAAGGAAGGGAGGGATGGGCCTTTTTCGTTTTCTCTCCTATTTTCTTTATCTTCTCTTCTTTCTTTTATTTCTTTCTCTTCTCTTTATTTGAAACTTGGTCTAGTTTTAATTCAAATTCAACCACACTCACGATTTTAGATAGATGCACATCAAAGCAACACCTCATACAAAAATAGATGTATTCCGGCATGATGCAACAATCATTATTCCTTTATGGTTTTATTTTACTAAACTTATAAATATGCAAAACAACAGAACTCCCCACTATCTAGGAAAAAGAAAAGAAAATTAAGGAAAAGAGAGGGTAATACCTGAATTTGGTGGATATTAGAAAAGAAATTTTATACCCCCAAATTTCGGGTGTTACAGATCTGACCCCCTTAACAGGAATCTCGCCCTCAAGATTCAAGAAGAGGCTAGCAAGAAAAATGAGATTGGTTCATCGGTCTTTCATGGCTTCTTGTAACTCAACTTTGACTCTGGCAACTTTAATTTGTGCACTTGTTGCTTTGACCTTCAGATGTTCACGGTCCACTGAGATAATTCTAGAGGATCCCTTGGACTTGTGAGTTAGGACCCACACATGCTTCAGCTACACCACTCTGATCTAGTTGGTTAATGTTGATATCATTGTCTTCATCGGGATTAGCGGCTAACCCCCTTAATAGGAGCGTTGATACGCACTTGGTGAAGATGGTGCTGACTCTGATCTGAACTGATTAAGAGAGCTTGTATGATGCTAACCAGGCAGGTGTAAGAGGAAAGGGTATAGATAGAAAAGGTAAGATAGAAAAGGTAAGCATAGATGGATTAAAGAGAGAAAAGGGAGAGCACCCAACTAGTAAACTGATGTCATTGCGGACCAAGGGCCACAACACAACAACACTCATCGCAAATAAGCAAATCAGTCATCACACAAAGACAAACATCACAAGCATACAACAACAAACATCTCGTTGCTATACGTTAATGTTAACTAGATAGGGGTCTTTCTTGAAAAGGGAATAACTACTTTAAAGCCGTCAAAAGACAAGGAGGGTGGTAAGACATGCAGGATGGGGCATGAGCATAATAAAGGATGAAGCTAAAGCAAGAATTGTAACCGGCAAGGGAGAAAATGCAACCAAGGTCAGGATAGGTAAAACACCATTCTCAAATCGAGATGGGAAAGATGATATTTCAAAAGGTAGGCATAGGATAAGCATCATGGAAGGATCTAGATATTAGCAAGGTAAGGGAGGTAACCAGCAAAAGCACACCAAAATATCGAGTTAAGGCCAGGCTTGCAGCGCAACCGGGGAAAAGGGAACAAACAAGAGCGGGTGGATAAGACAACACTTTTGAACTGAAATGGGAGAAGCAGCTTTAAAATGCAGGTACAAGATAAGCATCAAGGTAAAGATTAATGGATGACAAGGGTTATGGTGATAACGGACAAACTTACAACAAAGGATGTATTTTAGACAAAACTTGCAAGGCGTCAAAGAAGAGGAAGCAACCAATGGTGAAGTGGGGGAGGCATTATCCCCGAACAAGGATGGAAAAGAGGAGGCTTTAAAAGGTAAGTTCAAAGTGACATGAAGGTAAGGGTATGGATATTACAAGAATTAAAGGTGATAACAGACAATGATGAATAAGGGGTGGTAAATGGGCATAAGAACAGGGGATATAAGTACCAAAAAGGATGAAGTTAAGACAGGACCTGCAAATGGAAAAGGAGAGGGTACGTCCAAGGGCCAGATAGGTAAACTGCCCCTCTCCAATTAAGGTGGAAGAGAGGAGATTTTTTAAAGAGCCGGAATAAAGAGGAGTATTGGGGCAGGATCGATGGATGAGAAGGTGATGGTGATAGTAAATAAAAACACAACAAAGGATGGAATTAAGACAAAACTTGTAAGGCAACAAGGAGTAAAAAGAAATCAACGGACAGATTGGTAACTCACAGCTCTCAAACTGGGTTAAAAGAAAGTGGAGGCTTCTAAAGGATAAGTTCAAGGTAAGCGTTTAAGTAGAAGAGATAAATATCGCAAGGGTCAAATGCGATAACGGACAAGGGTACGAGATAAAAGATGATGGCGTTAGAGAGCCAGTGGTATGAGTACAACAAAGAATGGAGTTACGTCCAGGCTTCCACACGGTAAAGAAGAGGATATTGCTAAGGGTAAGATAAGTAAAACACTGCTTTCAAACTAGGATAGGATATTGGAGATTTTAGAGAACAAACATAATGTAGTCACCAAGGTAAGATCGAGAGATGAGAAAGGTACAGGTAATACCCAACAGGAGCACAACAAAGGATGGAGTTGAAAACTCGCAAGTGACAAGGAAGATGATACGACCAATGGAAAATAGGTAAAATACAACTATAAGATTGAGATGGAAGAGAGAAGGTTTTAAAGGACAGGTATAACATAAGCATCAAGGTAAGATATAGAGGTGACAAGGGTAAAGAAGATAATCGTGAAAAGCATAACCAAGGATAGAGTTAGGGCAAGACTCGCGAAGTGACGAAGTGGAGAAAACAAACAAGGATAAGATAAGTGAGGTTCCGACAGAAGAGTTGAAGTAAATAATTCATTACTGAAGGAAGTTACAAGGAATTAACGAGATTGCCAAGGATGTGCAAAATAAAATGACCGCTCATGGATCGTCAAGAAACAAGGGTGGTCAAGGACAAGTAATATAAAATATCTTAACCAGACCTTGGGATATAAAGGTAAACATAAAAATGAGAGTATGAGAGATTTCAAGGAGATGAGCATACCAATACCAAGAGACAAGAAATTGCCGAAAGACAACAACTTAACAACAGAAGAGGAAAGGGTCTCAAAAGACAAGAAGGTCATGGATATATAAATTGAAATATTTAAGTAAGCAGTAGAAATTTAAAGGCAAGTATTTGAAACAAGAGTATTGAAGAATCTAATGGTATGAGCATGTCAATACTAAGGGAATAAAGATAGTCAAAAGGTAGTGATTTAATGACGGAAGGGGGAAGACAAAAAGGTTATGGTCAGGGGGCATCTACAAAGATGTCGCAAGCACAAGAGTGAGATCAGATCTAATAGATTGAGAAAAGTATGGATCATACTAGAATAAAATAGTTTGGCAAGGGAGCATATAGGAGCACAACATAGAATTAGTCAAAGTGACTAATATTTTGAAGCAGAATCAAGGATGAGGTGAAGTAATAGTCAATAAATCCTTAAAACGGCCAATGCTACTCTAGGATAGCGGTCCTACAGTCAGCAAGGCTTTGATACCACTTATGTCACACCCGGTTTTGAAGGTAAACCGAATGCAAACCATGTACGTGACAGGATCAGAAATTCATGTACACAATGATTACATAAATGACTCATCATAGCACAATGCTTCGAATAACAATAAAGAGTAAGTAATAATATGAAAGACTAGAGTCATTTACATAATATAATCAAAGTACACAGGATAGAAACGTAGCCAACGTAAACAAACCCACCACAGGCAGCTGACTTGGGGAGGTCGCTAGCCTAATCCTCGAACTCGTCGAAGTCCTAGAACTCCTGGAGATCCGCCTCGATGCCTTCTTTACCTGAGCATAGATTGCACCAAAGGCAACCTGGTGTTTTGTGAAAGCAAGGGTGAGTACACATCAACGTACTAAGCAAATGTTCCGTTTAGCTGAGGTGGACTAGCTTTATGTGGGGTTAAGGTCAAAGCAATTGCTTTTAGTTGGTCAGGTATTTATTATTAGTGGAAGCCAAGTTTTAGTAATAGCCAACCCGTGAACCATTTCCTCATCGAGGAAAAACATTATCATCATCGAGCCAAAACCATAAATAAAACCATTTTATCTTAGTTCATCTGTATCTCGAACAATCTGTATCTCTAATCAAAGAGGATCCCAAGGCCGCTCATAACCGTGAGCACGACTGATATATCAATTTATAATCCCTCTGCAGAGGTCGCACACTTTACCCACGAGTCATGATTCCCTTTCTGCCCGGAGAGAGCTACTCTCCATTGACCACTACTAAGGTGGTCTGGCAGGATATCACTATGTAGCCTTTACAAAGACTCCCCTGGTGCATAGCTGCTCGTTAGGTTTCGCCAGTCGTACAAACGCAGTACACCTCCCCAAGGTGGGTGACTAATAAAACCAAATCGAATGAACCTCTGCACCCCAACCTTGGCAGAGCGAGCACTACGCCCCGGTCCCCATTGACGGCCCTCCAGCAAAGCCAACTACACCCCAGGTTCATCTAATTAATCAGCTAAGGGCGTCCCATTCCACCCTCATGGCTGCACTGTTATCCCGGGTGGTCACTCCATGAACAGGTCCTTACGGAGAGGTACTTAGGGAAAATGGCCTGAGTCCCCTAGAGTATCACAATATCATCATCGGGATAGTATCATCATATCATAAATATTCACATCATGTTCATTGATTAAAGTAAAGCAATAGCATGAAGCTAACCATGATAACCCAAAAGGTAAACAAGGATGAGTAAATAGAAAGCTAGTCAATCTTTATGTTTGAACTAAGTAATGCGGGACAGTGAATTATAAGTAGATAGGACATAATGGGTCAGAGGACACTTGCCTTCACCAAACAGATGCTCAGGATCTTCAACCTCATAGAACTCAGAGAGCTTGATCACTTGGTCGTCGAAGCTTGACCGTCGATTCCTTGAAGCTTAGAGATGGATCGCACTCTAATCGCAACGCGAAACGAAGACAAACAGACACAAGCAAGAAAACACATATATGCATAAGAACATTACACCATACAAATAAAAACATAGTAAAACATGCAAAACGAAATAGAGCGCGTTACTACGGTCACGCGAGAAAAAAGAAATGTCGAATTCGAAGCGACGGTCGGGAAAATATCGCGTTTACGCTAAACAAGTATTAACACTAACAATTAATTTGAACTTATCAATTATAAATTATATCTACTATTTAGTTTGATTAATAGGCTACACTAACAGCTGTCAAATAAATAAGTAATTTAATTAACACAAGAGATTCTAAGCGAGACGAATTTATGACAAGCGAAACAACACGACATCGTGCAAATGACGCGCGGACACGCGCGACATAGCACGCTGACGACACACGAAACAGTGCGCGCGACCAGCGCGAACGGCGCGCGAACAGCACGCCACCACGTGCGGAACAGCACGCGCGACAGACGAGAAAACTAAATAGGTGACACATTTATACTAAACACCTATTAAATAAATCAAAATAAGTTAAGCTAATATTAGCCAGGTTAATGTTTATTATAAAAGCGCGAGATAAACACCACATTTAATCTAATTGAAATATTAGTCTAATAAATATTAGTCGAGGGAACCTTAAGTTAATTATCTAACATATATAACTTGACGAATTAATGTTACTAACATGAGTGTTTATAAGTGGCAAACTATTTATTATCACGCGCAGACGCCGTGCGACACACGCGAACAGAGCGCGACGGCACGCACGAGCGATGTGCAACGAAGCGGACGAACAACATGTGCGATATGCGCGAACAACGAGCGGCAGCGCGCGAAACAGCACGCGGCAACACGCGAAACAACACGACGCGTGAACGATGCGCGGCAAGGCGCGTGACCCACGCGAACGGCACGCGACGATGTGTGATAATCGCTAACAGATAACGCGATTATACTAAACAAGTATTACATTAAAACATTTGTGTAGTCACTAATCACATTAACATGTATTTATAAATTATAAATTAAAACTATAAATTAGTTATTTTAATAACCAAGAGGTAAACAATTACTTCATTAATTACATAAAACATGTGTCGCGGCCAAACAATGTTACTAATAAGAATGTGATGTTATTACAGAGTTGACGCGACCGAAACGAGTCAAAACAGGTTTTGCGACGCATCATATATTAAATAACTTAACAATTCGTGGTTGATGAACGACGCGTCCTACGAATACTACTGAATTATGATTGAAAGGGAAATGTGCCCTTGGGCCATTTCTATAATGTTTTGGTGATTAAGTGTCCAACACATAATGAGTGAGTTGATTATGTGCCAAACAAGCAAAAAGTGCAAATCATATAACAAGGTATGTTTCTAGACTTAGTAGTTGGTTTTTGTATACTAATATATTTGTCTAGCTGTTAGAAACAAAGAAAAGAAGAAAAGAAAAGAATTGCAAAAGACTTGGCTGGGTGCAGCCGAAGTCCAGCTCGGCCTGGCACACCGGACTGTCCGGTGGTGCACCGGACAGTGTCTAGTGTGCCAGGCTGGTTTCCGGTGAACAGGCCGCTCTCGAGAAATGTTTGGCGGCGTACGGCTATAATTCACCGGACTGTCTGGTGGTGCACTGGACTGTCCGGTGAGCCAACGGTCGTCTGCGCCAATGGTCGGCCGCGCAATCCGCGGGCAACGCGTGGCAGCTCCAACGGTCGGCAGCGGGCACCGGACTGTCCGGTGTGCATCGGACAGTGTCCGGTGCGCCAACTAGCCCACAGCTGCAACGGTCGTCTGTGCCAGAAAAGGAAGGAGATCGGCACCGGACAGGCTACAGTAGCTGTCCGGTGGTGCACCGGACTGTCCGGTGCACCACCCGACAGAAGGCAAGTTTGGCCTTCCATGTTGATCTTCAACGGCTCCTAGCTGCCTTGGGGCTATAAAAGGGACCCCTAGGCGCATGGAGGAGCTACACAAGCATTCACTAAGCATTCTAAGGCATCCAAACTCTGCTCCCGCGCATTCGATTTGTTGTGTTAGAGATTTGAGCTCCATTCGAGTCGAGAACTCCCTGTGTGTCATTTGAGCTCAAGTCTTCACTTGTGTGCATTGGTGTGCTGCGTTTTTGAGTCTTGTGTGCGTTGCTCTTCCCAACCTTACTCTTGTGCGTTCTTTGTGATCAATCTTGTAAGGGCGAGAGGCTCCAACTTGTGGAGATTCCTCGCAAACGGGATAAGGATATAAGGAAGAAAAGCCGTGGTATTCAAGTTGATCATTAGATCACTTGAAAGGGGTTGAGTGCAACCCTCGTCCATTGGGACGCCACAACGTGGAAGTAGGCAAGTGTAACTTGGCCGAACCACGGGATAAAATCGCGTGTCTCTTGTGATTGCTCTCTCTTTGATTGTCTGTGTTCGCAAGAGCTCGTCTCTTTGACTTGATTAACCCGCACTAATATCTTTATAATCAAGGTTGTTGGAATTTAGTGTTGAATTTTATAGGATCACCTATTCACCCCCATCTAGGTTCTCTCAATTGGTATCGGAGCCGTACTCTTCACATAAGGGACTAATCGCCCGAAGAGATGGATCCTAAGAGAAAGGGGATGGTGGTCAACGACAAGGAGAAGGAGTCCCTCTTCAACGAGCCAAGGGACGACAAGCCCACTGACTTAGGATCAAGTCATAAGAAGAGGGATGGGAAGAAGAAGAGGCACATCAAGAAGATCATTTACTACGACAGCGACGCCTCCTCTTCTTCACCAAGAGACGACGATGACTCGTCTAAAAAGAAACCGGTTAATCAAAACTATTCATTTGATTATTCTCGTATTCCATTCAATTGTAATGCTCATTTGCTATCAATTCCACTTGGTAAACCTCCACACTTTGATGGAGAAGACTACTCTTTTTGGAGTCACAAAATGCGTAGTCACTTATTTTCTCTCCATCCTAGTATTTGGAAGATAGTTGAAAATGGAATGCATTTCGATAGTACGAATAACCCTGTGTTTATTAATGAGCAAATTCATAAGAATGCACAAGCTACCACTGTTTTGCTAGCATCTTTGTGCAGGGATGAATACAACAAGGTGAGCGGCTTGGACAACGCAAAGCAAATCTGGGACACCCTCAAGATATCTCATGAGGGAAACGACGCCACCATGATCACAAAAATGGAGTTGGTGGAAGGCGAGCTGGGGAGATTTGCGATGATCAGGGGAGAGGAGCCAACGCAGACCTACAATAGGCTCAAGACCCTCATCAACAAGATTAGAAGCTATGGAAGCACAAGATGGACGGACCACGACGTCGTCCGACTTATGCTAAGGTCATTCACGGTAATCGACCCCCATCTTGTAAACCTTATTCGTGAAAATCCCAGGTACACCAAAATGACGCCCGAGAAGATACTCGGAAAATTCGTAAGCGGTCGTATGATGGTAAAGGAAGCGCGATACGTGGATGATGCTCTTAATGGCCCTCTACCTGTCTACGAGCCTCAACCCGTTGCTCTTAAAGCAACAAGCAGCAGGGAGGCGCTATTAAGCAAGGTGGCACAAGTTGAGGCTGCCGGGCTAAACGAAGATGAGATGGCCCTAATCATCAAGCGCTTCAAGACCGCACTGAAAGGACGCAAGGAGTACCCCAACAAGAACAAAGCAAGGGGAAAGCACTCCTGTTTCAAATGCAGTAAGACTAGTCATTTCATAGCATAATGCCCCGATAATGATAATGACCAGGAACAAGAAAAGCATGGGAAGAGGGAGAAGAAGAAGGTTTACAAGAAGGTGAAGGGCGAGGCGCACCTTGGCAAAGAATGAGATTCGGACTGCTCTTCATCCGACTTCGACGATGAAGGACTGGCAGCCTCGGCCTTCAACAAATCTTTGCTCTTCCCCAACGAATGCCACACTTGCCTCATGGCCAAGGAGAAGAAGGTAAGTGTTCGAGATTCCCCTATGTACACTACTTCTAGTGATGATGATTCTTTCGATGATGAAGTAGATTAGTCTAGCTTATTCAAAGGTTTAGATAGAGCTAAGGTAGAAAAGATTAATGAATTAATTGATGCTCTAAATGAAAAGGATAGATTGTTAGAAAAACAAGAGGATATTTTATATGAGGAGCATGATAAATTTGTTAGTGTGCAAAAATCTCTTGCTTTAGAGACTAAGAGAAATGAAATGTTATCCTCTGAATTATCTGCTTGCCATGAATCTATCTCTAGTTTAAAGATTTTGAATGATGATTTAAATGCTAAGCTAGAGGAAGCTAATAAATCTAGTTCATGTGTAGAGCATGTTAGTATTTGTAATAGATGTAAGGACTTTGATGTTGATGCTTGTAATGAACATCTTATTGCTATTACAAAATTGAATGATGAAGTGGCAAGTCTTAATGCTCAACTTAAGACTTGCAAAATTAATTTTGATCAATTAAAATTTGCTAGGGATGCCTACACCGTTGGTAGACACCCCTCAATTAAGGACGGGCTTGGCTTTCAAAGGGAAGCCAAGAACTTAACAAGCCATAGGGCTCCCGTTCTCAACAAAGAGAAAGGAAAGGCCCCTATGACTAGTAGTCCTCAAAGGAACCATGCCTTTATCTATAATGAAAAAGTTGCTAGTCGTTCTCATTATAATAGAAATTATGCTCATATTCCTTATAATGATTCACATGCTACGTTTGCATCAAGTTCTACTTTTGTGCATGGTAGAAGTAGGCCTAGGAGAAGTAATGTTGTACCTCATGTGCCTAGGAGAATGTGCAATGAACCTTATACCATTTACCATGCTTGCAATACTTCTTTTGCGCTTTTATGTAAGAATGAAAAAGTTGTTGCTAGAAAGTTGGGATCCAAATGCAAGGGAGACAATACTTGTATTTGGGTTCCAAAGGCTATTGTGACTAACCTTGTAGGACCCAACAAGAGTTGGGTACCTAAAACCCAAGTGTAAATTACCTTGCAGGTTTATGCATCCAGGGGCTCAAGCTGGATTATCGACAGCGGATGCACAAACCACATGACGGGGGAGAAGAAGATGTTCACCTCCTACGTCAAGAATAAGGATTCCCAGGATTCGATCATCTTTGGAGATGGGAATCAAGGCAAGGTTAAAGGACTGGGAAAGATAGCCATTACATCTGAGCATTCTATCTCCAATGTGTTCTTAGTTGAATCGCTTGGGTACAACTTATTGTCTGTAAGTCAATTATGTAACATGGGTTATAATTGTCTATTTACAAATATAGATGTGTCTGTCTTTAGAAGGAGTGATGGTTCATTAGCATTTAAGGGTGTATTAGATGACAAACTCTACTTAGTTGATTTTTTGAAAGAGGAGGCTGATCTAGATGCATGCTTAATAGCTAAGACTAGCATGGGCTGGCTGTGGCATCGCCGTCTAGCACATGTTGGGATGAAGAACCTTCATAAACTTCTAAAGGGAGAACATGTGTTAGGACTTACCAATGTCTGCTTCGAGAAAGATAGACCTCGTGCAGCTTGTCAGGCAGGGAAACAAGTGGGAAGCACTCATCACAGCAAGAATGTGATGACAACATCAAGACCACTAGAGCTTCTTCACATGGACCTCTTCTGACCTGTTGCCTACCTTAGCATCGGGGGAAGTAAGTATGGTCTTGTAATTATTGATGACTTTTCCCGCTTCACTTGGGTGTTCTTTTTACATGATAAATCAGAAACCCAAGGGACCCTAAAGCGCTTTCTAAAGAGGGCTCAAAACGAATTTGAGCTCAAGGTGAAAAAGATAAGAAGCGACAACGGGTCCGAATTCAAGAATATGCAAGTGGAGGAGTATCTTGATGAAGAAGGCGTCAAGCACGAGTTCTTCGCTCCCTACACACCACAACAAAACGGTGTGGTAGAGAGGAAGAACAGGATGCTCATCGACATTGCGAGGACGATGCTTGGAGAATTCAAGACGCCCGAGCAGTTTTGGTCGGAAGCTGTGAACATAGCTTGCCATGCCATAAACCAGCTATATTTGCATCGTCTCCTCAAGAAGACCTCCTATGAACTCCTTACCGGTAACAAACTCAATGTCTCTTACTTTCGTGTATTTGGGAGCAAATGCTACAATTTGGTGAAGAAAGGTAGGCATTCCAAATTTGCTCCCAAAGCAGTAGAAGGGTTTTTACTAGGGTATGACTCAAATACAAAGGCGTATAGGGTCTTCAACAAATCATCGGGTTTGGTTGAAGTCTCTAGCGACGTTGTATTTGATGAGACTAATGGCTCTCTAAGAGAGCAAGTTGATCTTGATGAAATAGATGAAGATGATGTTCTGACGGCCGTAATGCGCACGATGGCGATAGGTGAGGTGCGACCACAGGAAAAACAGGAGCAAGATCAACCATCTTCCTCTACAATGGTGCATCCCCCAACTCAAGATGATGGACAGGTTCATCAAGAAGAGGTGTGTGATCAAGGGGGAGCACAAGAAGAACAAGCTATGGAGGAAGAAGCACCACTGGCCCCTCCAACTCAAGTCCAACCGACGATCCAAAGAAATCATCCCGTTGACCAGATTCTGGGTGACATAAGCAAGGGAGTAACTACTCTCTCAAGATTAGCTAACTTTTGTGAGCATTACTCGTTTGTCTCTTCTATTGAGCCTTTCAGGGTAGAAGAGGCCTTGCAAGATCCGGACTGGGTGTTGGCCATGCAGGAAGAGCTCAACAACTTCAAGAGGAATGAAGTTTGGAGCCTGGTGCCACGTCCAAAGCAAAACGTTGTGGGAACCAAGTGGGTGTTCCGCAACAAGCAAGACGAGCACGGAGTGGTGACAAGAAACAAAGCTTGACTTGTGACAAAAGGTTATGCCCAAGTCGCAGGCTAGAGTCCATTCGAATATTATTATCCTATGTCGCTCACCACTCTTTCAGGTTGTTTCAAATGGATGTGAAGAGCGCTTTCCTCAACGGGCCAATCAAGGAGGAGGTGTACGTGGAACAACCCCCTGGCTTTGAGGATGACAGGTACCCCGACCATGTGTTCAAGCTCTCTAAGGTGCTCTATGGACTTAAGCAAGCCCCAAGAGCATGGTATGGATGCCTTAGAGATTTCTTAATTGCTAATGCTTTCAAGGTTGGGAAAGCCGATCCCACCCTTTTCACTAAGACTTGTGATGGTGACCTTTTTGTGTGCCAAATTTATGTCGATGACATAATATTTGGTTCTACTAACCAAAAGTCTTGTGAGGAGTTTAGTAGGATGATGACTCAAAAGTTTGAGATGTCGATGATGGGCGAGTTGAACTACTTCCTTGGGTTCCAAGTGAAGCAACTCAAGGATGGCACCTTCATCTCCCAAACGAAGTACACACAAGACCTTCTCAAGAGGTTTGGGATGAAGGACGCGAAGCCCGCGAAGACACTGATGGGAACTGATGGGCATGTCGACCTCAACAAAGGAGGTAAGTCCGTTGATCAAAAGGCATACCGGTCTATGATAGGGTCATTACTTTATTTATGTGCTAGTAGACCAGATATTATGCTTAGCGTATGCATGTGTGCTAGATATCAATCCGACCCGAGGGAATGTCACCTTGTGGCCGTTAAGCGAATTCTTAGATATTTAGTTTCTACGCCTTGCTATGGGATCTGGTATCCAAAGGGGTCTACCTTTGACTTGATTGGATATTCAGACTTCGATTATGCTGGATGCAAGGTTGATAGGAAGAGCACATCGGGGACGTGCCAATTTCTAGGAAGGTCCCTGTTGTCTTGGAGCTCAAAGAAACAAACATCCGTTGCCCTATCCACCGCTGAAGCCGAGTATGTTGCCGCAGCATAGTGTTGCGCACAACTACTTTGGATGAGGCAAACCCTCCGGGACTTTGGCTACAATCTGAGCAAAGTCCCACTCCTATATGACAATGAGAGTGCAATCCGCATGGCGGACAATCCTGTTGAACACAACCGCACTAAGCACATAGACATCCGACATCACTTTCTGAGAGACCACCAACAAAAGGGAGATATCGAGGTGTTCCATATTAGCACCGAGAACTAGCTAGCCGATATCTTTACCACGCCGTTGGATGAGAAAACCTTTTGCAGGCTGCGTAGTGAGCTAAATGTCTTAGATTCGCGTAACTTGGATTGATCTATAGCATACATGTATTCTATGCCTTTGATCATGTTACTTCATGTATTTATGTGATTTGTTTATGGTGCTCAAGTTGTGCAAGGGATCCCCGGACCTCAAAGTCCATGTGTGACTGATGCACATATTTAGGGGGAGATGTGCTACAACTTGACCCTTTGAGACTAACCTTTGTAGTTGAGTATACTTGATGTAGTCTCAAAGGTGAATTGAAAGGGAAAGGTGAATTTGGACCATGCGAAGACTTCCACTGCACTCCGGTATTAGTGTACTCACCTCCAAGTTTATACTTATGCTCTCATTGCCTTTTTGCTCTTAATTGACATTTTTGGTGAGACAATGGGGTTAAAGGGCCAAGAATGATCCCGTTTTGGTGCTTAATGCCAAAGGGGGAGAAATTAAGGCCAAAGCAAAATGGATCAACTACCACTTGTGAATTTTGAAAACAATAGAGTTAGAACTTTTGATTTGTCCAAAATACTCTTATTGCAAAATTTGGTCTTTTGTGGGGGAGAATTTATGATTATGGGAAAAGGGGGAGTTTTTGGTTCTTGATCAATTTCACTCTTAGAATATCTATCTTTATGCCCAAACAAGTGAGTTTGAATTATAGATAGGAAAATGAATTTGATTTGCAAAAACAAACCAAGTGGTGGCAAAGAATGATCCTAATATGCCAAATTATAGTCAAAAACAATTTGGTCCTTATTTGCATCGATGTTGCGCTTATTTTTGTTGCTTTTTGATGTGTTGGCATAAATCACTAAAAGGGGGAGATTGAAAGGGAAATGTGCCCTTGGGCTATTTCTATAATGTTTTGGTGATTAAGTGTCCAACACATAATAAGTGAGTTGATTATGTGCCAAACAAGGAAAAAGTGCAAATCATATAACAAGGTATGTTTCTGTAACACCCCAGGTGTTACTCAGGGTGTCCATCCCAAGGTTACCCCTTTTTACCCATTATCACATGAAGACTGATTTGGGCAAAGTATACCAAACTTGGAATTCAAGGTCCTAAGCAAGTGTAATCCACCTTGGATGTCATGCCCTAGCTTATCATGCACATCTAAGTGGGGATCTCCCAAAACCTTAAAGCAAAACCCCCATAGGCAATGGGAACCCTAATTGAAGCCATGATCAAAAGATCATGTAAACCTTATGATCATGGTTTGGGCCAAATATAAAAGTTGTAGTACACTTGATAACCTACAATTAATAGTAAGGAAGTACCCCCAAAAAGTTTTTAGAAAAGCCCTAAACAGTTCACCTAAGATTTAGCACAAGGGAAAATTCAGTTTTTGCCTAAGTACAAAAACTAACCCTTGCACAAAGACTCCACATGTTCACCTTAATCCCCTTTTCAAAACCCTTCGACCCAATTGACAAAATGGCGCCAAATTAACCCTAGAACACCCTGGAAAGAGATGACACCTACCCTAGGGCGCTAGACACGACTTGACACCCCTTTTGTCTCGGTTCGGGCTTGGCTGACACAGCAAACTTCTCCCCTCTCTATCTCCCTGCCCCGACCATATCTCGACTTGGAACTCACAGCGAAAAGATAGGATTTGGAGCAGAGAAGCGACCGTACACAGTGACTTTGCCAAGATACGCACGCTATGGCGCTCTAATCGGCCGTTGAACCATGGTAGAAGCAAGCTTCCACGTGTTCGACGCGAGCTGGCATCCGGGGGCGCGCTCAGAGCACGCCCGTGCGCGAACCCCCGCGCACCCGCGGCCGCCCGTGACCACGCCCGCGCCACGGCTATAAAGCCCGCCCCAGTGCTTGGCTGCCTTCCCCGTTACCTCCTTCGTACCTCGCCGGACTCGCCCGAGCCAGCCATTAACTCCGGCGACCTCCCCGCGACCCGCCATTGCCGCCCGAGAGCAACCACCGTGGCCAGCCCCTCTCCCGTCCTCCTCCGTGCGATCCAAGCCCTCAGAGAGCTTCCTGGTGAAGCCGTGAGTCTTGCTCAAGCTTGACCCAGGGACCCGCATCACCGGAATAGCCCAATCGCGCTCACCGGAGTTCAAGAACCCGCCGGCGCACGTGGACCGGGTAAGCCCCTGCACCGTTTTCCAATTCCTTGCGCGTATGGCCTCTGTGTCACCCCGTGAAGCTCCTCGTGCACCCTAATTGATCTATGCCGCCGTGGTTTGGCCGGAGCAGGAGCCGCCGACGACCCCCGCCGCCTGTGCTCGTGGCCAGGGTAGCTCCGACCACCTCCGACACCGACCCGCACCTCGGCGTGACCGTTGCGACCTCCCGGACGTCACTGACCACCCCTTAGTTTTTTGTGATTTTTAGCACAGAAATCTATTATTACCATAGGATGCCAACAAAAATAACCTTTAGGGCAGAACCCACCCCTAACTAAGAGGTGTAGTGTGAAGTGGCCCATTTTGCCTAACTTTTGTTATTTTTGTTTAAAGCCTAACTTTTATACTTTAAGCCTCAAATTCTTAAAACAAGCTAGAATAGCCAGTGATAACCCACTGAAATTTTTACAGAATTTTTGGAAATTTTTAAAACCCTGTTGTAGTTCAAACCTACCCTAGAAACCCTAAATGGAAATTAAGGAAAGGAAAATGAATAATGGAAATTTATGCCATCTTAAGACCTTTGTAAATTGTCCACTGAAATCTATAAAGACAACACCAATCCACTATAATAATCTAAAAGAAAACCTAATCTTAAAAGGTAATAAGTCTATATCTATGTATACCACTGGAAGCCCAGCGTGACTAAGAACCCTAAGTTACTTCTTAACTTAGTTTCCTTAGCTTATTGTTCTTAAATCCTGCATAATCATGACATACATGTTCATTGCATTTCGATAGACTGTAATCTTGCTGACGGAGAGTACATCCTCGTGCCGGAGCAAGGAGCTGCTCAGGAGGTAGCCCCAGATCCAGCACCCGAGCCTGCACCAGAGGACCTGCCTGCCACAGCTTTGGAAGGCAAGCCCCGGTTTTATGCATAACCTGTTATTTATGCTATTTTACTTCACTTAATGATTGTAGGATTGATTGTGCACTTAAGTGTAGGAATTGTTTGAAACCCTAGTTGCATGATCTCAGGAATCCTATTGAGATGAATACTAGTATGATAAGTCGAGTAGCTGCTTTATTAAGTAGGATCTCAGTAGAAGACGAGTGATTTTTCTAGCACTCGCGCGAGGTCAGGGCATTGATTGTACCCACTTTCATATCGTACTGATGTTGGTTGTGGGCAACAATCCATGGGGATTAGTTGTCTACGAGATGAAATTTGAATAAGGATTAAGGTGTGGTACCGTGAGTCAAGCGTTTGAACGTACTAAACACATACCGAGAAATATGGTAAATCGGTAAGCCTAGTACCTGAGTGAACCTGCCCGCAGATTGCCCTCCTCACGCGACCTGAGACGAGGTCTCCCATTCCGGTTATGGTGGGTACAAGTGCGGTCACTGCACGACGGCCAGTCGGGGTCAGTGAGGCATTGTACGCCAAGGCGGTGAGCCCCTTTCTGTTGCCAGGGAATCGATGGGGACGGTTGATGTGTGTGGGGACGGAGTGCCCCTACATGTCGTGTGTTTAGGTTTACCTTGCAAGGATAAAAACTCGATTCGAATCGTCTGCTTCTCGCAGCTAATGAGACTGCTTGATCCATGCTGCTACATTGAGTAACAAGTGGAATGATGCGGAGATGATATAAGATGTCGATTGCTAAAATGTTTGCTACTTTGTATGAATAGATAGTACATTTTTAGCCTTAAGAGAGTCACACTTAACTTTGACGAAGTTAAAATCTTGATTTAGAAACTCAGCTAGTGCTTTTGGCAACCAAACCCCCACAGCCAAACAGCTGCATGTCTAGAGGTAGAGGAGTAGACTCCTCACACCGGGTAAGTCTAGCTGAGTATTAGTGTACTCAGCCTTGCTTGTGGCATAATTTTTACAGGTTCTCTGGAGGAGATGGTTGCTGGGATAACTTGGCCGTCCACCTTGCCACCGGGTTGGACTGTTGAGTGGGACCCTGCCTCAGCCGAGGAGGAGCATGAGGAGTGATGGGACAGGCTTCCCCATCTCTCTGTTTGATTACCATTAGTTTTATTCCGCTGCACTTCGAACAATGATGGTTACTTTTGCAAAAACTCCGATGATGATGATGGTGATGTAATAATTTAACATTGTGACGTGAATGGTTTTATGCTTTATTGTATTTGCTCTGTGACTCACCTTCGAGTGAGATTGTGGTACTTGATCCTGTCAGTGGCCGTGTCGGACTAGATCCGAGGGATTGACGGGTTATTCCCATTTAAGTGTGGTCTAGCCTCTAAGGCGGGGCTTGGGCACTTAAGTTGGAATAATTCGGGCAGTTCCGCCACAGCTGGTATCGGAGCTTATACCACCACAGAGGAATCAATAAAATGTAAATACCATAAATTTTCTACATAAAACTTGATAGAAACAAGGTTGGATAGATAGTAGGACGAGCAGGATAGACCTAGGACGCGAAGCCTTAGGATAATAGAGGGGTAGCTAGGTGGCTAAGTAACTAGGCCCTACATGCCACTTTTACAGGATGGGGGTTCCTCCCTATTCCTTTTATCTTGTGGAGAGGTCGTTCAGGACGAGCATGCATGCATTCATAATTAAGCAAATGGATAACTGAGTAAAGGACTTAAAAACAAGATAACAACCAACTAGGTCCCTAGTGCCTTTTTACTTAACTAGAGAAGGGCTGAGTTTTACTTTTCCTTGTTCTTTTTATAATTCTTTTTCTTTTACTTACGCTTAACCATACACAGATGACTTCCCATGGATCCTCCGATGACGAAAATGCACTGACCCACACTGACGGACTTGCACGAGAGGGCTTTCCCCGCATTCTGTGGGAGGTACTTCAGGGGGCTGGATACACGACACCCCCTCAGTACGCGGTGCAGCAGTTCGAGAAGCACCGGGTGCCCCGCTGTAGGGTGAGGATGACCTTGGAGCCTCATCCCCTGCAGCCAGGCTGGCGCTCCTTGGACTCCGAGTCTTTTGGGTACCGGGCAGAGGACACGATCGAGGCGATCGCTCTGCATGGGTTGACTACCTTCTGCGGATTCCATCCCTTGGAGCTGGCTACCCACCCCATTGGCTTGTTCCCCGCTGAGAAGGAGGACGACCCAATGTGGAAGGATCGGGTGGAGCACGCCAAGGACATCTGGGCCATCTACCCAGGACAGACTGCGCATTTGACAGTACGGTGCATGAATGCCCTGTACCGTCTGCAGGTGATGCGCGGTGAGGCAATGTCCCATCTGATGGCACTGCTGGAGGCAACAAAGATCACGCTGGATAACAGAGAGGAGCTCGTGGTTGACCTATCACAAGAAATGGTGGAAAAGGACTTGCAGGTGGAGCAGCTATCCACTGATATTCAGGAGTTGGAGGAGCTGGTAGGCACCAGGGAGAACACCATCGAGGTTCTCGAGGATCAGCTCATTAACACTCAGCAGCAGCTTGCTGAGGCTAACGAGCACCTGGACATGCATCACCAAGAGATCCAGGACCAGGAGGCCAACGAGGACGTCGACATTGAGGGAGGAGATGAGCCTGCCTCCAGTGTGGACACCGCTGGCTCGGGAAGACCACCTTCCCCCGAGTCAAGTGTTGCTTCGTTCGCTCACTAGGTGTCCAGGGTAGGCTTAGAAGTTGGACAGTCGGACTCCTCGCAGCTAGCTTAGCTTTTGCACCCTTGGGGTACTAGGCTAGGTAGAGTTGAGTCATTTTGGAACAATTTGATGTAACCGTGTTAAACTCTCTTGGGAGCTTGTTTGATAGGTGCTATTATCAGTTTAAATTTGGAAGGAAAACTTTATGCCTCTTTAAACTCCCTTTTGTTGAAGTTAGAGCCTATCATGCTGTTTTAACTTTTTCCCCGTGATGAAATCTTGAAATTGGAACTGTGGTGTTAAGTAAGTATGTGGTTTTTCAGATGGCCGGAAGGCAGCTTTTAGAGGACACCATATACCAGCCGGGATCATGTACAGGAAGCTCAATGAGTTCTTGGCACTCACTCAGGGCAACAGGACAGTGTTGCAGTATGCCCAGGCCTTTAATGACTTGTGCCAGTACGCGGGATATCATGCAGATACAGATGAGAAGAAGAGGGACAGATTCAGAAGGGGGCTCAGCACTAAGCTCCGGGATCGTCTCAACACCATCAGGGCCAACAGCTACAATGAGTTGGTCAACATGGCTATCTCCCAAGAGGACTGCATTACAGCTAGGCAGGCAGAGAAGAAGAGGAAGACCCCTGTGGCGGGACCCTCAGCTCAGCCACAGCGCTTCAGGATTGTGTCCGACACCCAGGGCAGGGGGCCCCAGCAGCAGCAAGGGCGATGGGTAATCCGACCTCAGCAGCAGCAGCAGCAGGGACCCAACCGCACCCAATTTCCAGCTCAAAGGGGCAATCAACAGCAGCAGCAGTACCGCCAAGCCAATGACAACAGGTGCTTCACTTGTGGCAACACTGGGCATTATGCCAAGAATTGCCCCAGGAACCAGCAGAGGCAGGGGCAGAATGTCAATCAGAACCAAGGCAAGAGACAGAAGGTGCAAGTGAGGCAAGGCAGGCTGAACTTCACCACCATGGCTGATATTCCAGAGGGAGCACCCGTCATGACTGGTATCTTTACAGTTTTAAATTATCCCGCTATTGTTCTTTTTAATTCCGGTGCTTCACATAGTTTTATCAGTGCCAAGTTTAGTGCCAAATGCCAGTTGCCCTTTCACCATACCGATGGGGGCATTACAATTTCAACACCAGGAGGCAGAGTTGCCACTTATCAAATCAACAGGCAAGTGCCTATAAAATTTGGTAGTCTGGTGATTAGAACCACCCTTCTCGTCTTAGGATTGGATAGCGTGGATATTATTTTGGGAGCTGACTGGTTGACCAGGCATCAGGCAGTATTGGACATTGCAACCAGAGCCATTGAAATCCATTCCCCTGCTTATGGCAAGACTGTTTTGTATTTACCCAACCAGGGTTGTACCCGTTCTTGTGCCTTTGTTATGATAGAATCCCCAGTGGAAAAGATCCCAGTGGTCTGTGACTATCCGGATGTTTTTCCGGATGAATTGCCAGGAATGCCACCTGACCGAGATATTGAGTTCGCCATCGAATTGCAACCCGGGACCGCTCCTATCTCCAAGAGACCCTATAGGATGCCTCCCGCGGAATTGGCAGAATTGAAGAAACAATTGCAAGAGTTGTTGGACAAGGGGTTTATTCGTCCAAGCACTTCACCATGGGGATGTCCAGCATTATTTGTGAAGAAAAAGGATGAGAGTTTGAGGATGTGTGTTGACTACCGCCCTCTCAATGCGGTGACCATAAAGAACAAATACCCGTTGCCTCGCATTGATGTTCTGTTTGATCAATTGGTTGGAGCCAAGGTATTCTCCAAGATAGACCTTCGCTCAGGATACCATCAGATCAAGATCCGCGCTAGCGATATTCCCAAGACGGCTTTCTCTACCAGATATGGACTGTATGAGTTTCTGGTGATGTCTTTTGGGCTGACCAATGCCCCGGCTTATTTCATGTACCTGATGAATTCAGTGTTTATGCCAGAATTGGATAAGTTCGTGGTTGTCTTCATTGATGATATTCTGGTTTATTCCAAGAATGAAGCCGAACACACCAAACACTTGCATACTGTACTTCAGAGACTGCGTGATCATCAGTTGTATGCTAAGCTGAGTAAATGTGAGTTCTGGCTGAAGGAGATTAAATTCTTGGGTCACACAATTTCTCAGGATGGGATATCAGTTGATCCTGAGAAGGTGCAAGAGGTAATGGAATGGAAACCCCCGGCTACAGTGAAGCAGATTCGGAGTTTTCTGGGATTGGCAGGGTATTATCGACGATTTATTCCGGATTTCTCCAGAATTGCCAAGCCAATGACTGAGCTGTTGAAGAAGGGAGTCAAATTTGAGTGGAGCCAAAAGTGTGAAGATGCCTTCCATACCTTGAGGCAGCATTTGACAATAGCCCCAGTGCTGGCCCAACCTGACAACACCAAGCCATTTGAAGTTTATTGTGATGCTTCTGGTACTGGTTTGGGATGTGTCTTGATGCAAGAGAGCAGAGTGATTGCTTATGCTTCTCGGGCACTCAGGCCCCATGAGCAGAACTACCCTACACATGATCTAGAATTGGCAGTTGTAGTTCATGCTCTGAAGATTTGGAGACACTACCTGATGGGAGCTCACTGTAACATCTACACTAGTCACAAGAGTCTCAAATACATCTTCACTCAGGCAGATCTGAACATGAGGCAAAGGAGATGGTTAGAGCTGATCAAGGACTATGATTTAGAAGTGCATTACCACCCGGGTAAGGCCAATGTTGTGGCAGATGCCTTGAGCAGAAAGGCCCAGTGTAATTGTATGAGCATGGATGTGGGAGTAACCACCCTGTGTGATGAGTTGTGCAAACTGAACCTGGAAGTTGTTTCTTCGGGTAAACTAAGCTATATCTCGGTGGAGCCCACATTGCAAGAACAGATTGTCAGGGCACAGGTTGGGGATAAGGGTGTTCAGGTTATCAAAGATATGATCAAGCAAAAGGCAGAAAAATACAAGTGTTTCCGACAGGATAGCAAGGGAATTCTATGGTTTGGAGATCGATTGGTTGTTCCCAAGGACCCTGAGCTTAGAAAGAAGATACTAGATGAAGCTCACCTTTCAAAATTCTCCATGCACCCTGGTAGCAACAAGATGTACCATGATCTCAGATCTCTATATTGGTGGACTAGAATGAAAAGGGAAATTGCCAAGTACATATCCGAGTGTGATACTTGCCAGAGGATAAAGGCTAGTCACTTGAAGGCAGCAGGCCCTTTGCAACCCCTTCCCATACCATCTTGGAAATGGGAGGACATTTGTATGGACTTCATAGTGGGATTACCCAATACCTCCAGGCACCATGATTCTATTTGGGTTATCGTGGACAGGTTGACCAAGACTGCTCATTTCTTGCCAGTGCATACCACCCACAGGGCAGAGAAGTACGCTGAAATTTATGTTGATCAGATAGTAAGGTTGCATGGTATTCCCAAAACCATTATATCGGACAGAGGAGCACCATTTGTGGCACGATTTTGGGAGCAACTACAAGAGTCACTTGGGACCCATGTCATCCGAAGCTCAGCATACCACCCCCAAACAGATGGCCAGACAGAAAGGGTGAATCAAATTTTGGAAGACATGTTGCGAGCTTGTGCACTACATTATGGAAAGGATTGGGACAAGTGTCTGTCTTTGGCAGAATTCTCTTACAATAACAGCTATCAGTCCAGTTTGAAGATGGCACCTTTTGAGGCACTATATGGGAGAAGGTGTAGGACCCCACTTAATTGGTCTCAAGCAGGAGAAAGGGAAATTTTTGGGCCAGACTTGGTACTCGAGGCAGAGGCAAAGGTCAGGGTGATTACCAAAAACTTGGAAGCTGCTCAGGCTAGGCAAAGGAGCTATCATGATAAGAGGCGGAAGCCTCTACAGTTTGAGGTGGGAGATCATGTCTATCTTAAGGTATCACCCACCAAGGGTGTTCAGAGATTCGGGATCAAGGGCAAGTTAGCTCCTCGCTATATTGGGCCCTACGAGATCAAAGAGGCTTGTGGACCCGTAGCCTATCAAGTGGAATTGCCACCTCACATGTCAGCAGTTCATAATGTGTTCCATGTATCTCAGCTGCGGAAATGCGTTCGTCTACCCACCTAAGTACTCCCGGAACCAGACATTGAGATAGAACCAGACTTATCCTACCAAGAGTACCCCATCAAGGTATTAGATCAAAAGGAGAGATCAACCCGAGCAAGGTCGGTCAGAATGTATAAGGTTCAGTGGAGTCACCATTCGGCAGAAGAAGCAACATGGGAAACTGAGGATTTTCTACGCTCTCGCTTCCCCGACTTTCTACCCAAAGGAGTCGGTATGTAACCCCACCCCCACCTGCCCTTTGAATTCAATTATAAGAAAAACTTAGATAACAAGGATAGTCTAAGTTGTGGATTTAACTTAAGAAGGGCTTCCTTCTGAAGTTGCAAAGAGGATGACATTCGAAGAGCAGTTAATAAGAGAAACTTAAGTGTGAAGGAAAAACAACACCAGCACACCTTCAAGCACCCTCCAAGGGACTCTACCTAAATCTCGGGACGAGATTCCTTTAAGGGGGGAGGGCTGTAACACCCTAGGTGTTACTCAGGGTGTCCATCCCAAGGTTACCCCTTTTTACCCATTATCACATGAAGACTGATTTGGGCAAAGTATACCAAACTTGGAATTCTAGGTCCTAAGCAAGTGTAATCCACCTTGGATGTCATGCCCTAGCTTATCATGCACATCTAAGTGGGGATCTCCCAAAACCTTAAAGCAAAACCCCCATAGGCAATGGGAACCCTAATTGAAGCCATGATCAAAAGATCATGTAAACCTTATGATCATGGTTTGGGCCAAATATAAAAGTTGTAGTACACTTGATAACCTACAATTAATAGTAAGGAAGTACCCCCAAAAAGTTTTCAGAAAAGCCCTAAACAGTTCACCTAAGATTTAGCACAAGGGAAAATTCAGTTTTTGCCTAAGTACAAAAACTAACCCTTGCACAAAGACTCCACATGTTCACCTTAATCCCCTTTTCAAAACCCTTCGACCCAATTGACAAAATGGCGCCAAATTAACCCTAGAACACCCTGGAAAGAGATGACACCTACCCTAGGGCGCTAGACACGACTTGACACCCCTTTTGTCTCGGTTCGGGCTTGGCTGACACAGCAAACTTCTCCCCTCTCTATCTCCCTGCCCCGACCATATCTCGACTTGGAACTCACAGCGAAAAGATAGGATTTGGAGCAGAGAAGCGACCGCACACAGTGACTTTGCCAAGATACGCACGCTATGGCGCTCTAATCGGCCGTTGAACCATGGCAGAAGCAAGCTTCCACGTGTTCGACGCGAGCTGGCATCCGGGGGCGCGCTCAGAGCACGCCCGTGCGCGAACCCCCGCGCACCCGCGGCCGCCCGTGACCACGCCCGCGCCACGGCTATAAAGCCCGCCCCAGTGCTTGGCTGCCTTCCCCGTTACCTCCTTCGTACCTCGCCGGACTCGCCCGAGCCAGCCATTAACTCCGGCGACCTCCCCGCGACCCGCCATTGCCGCCCGAGAGCAACCACCGTGGCCAGCCCCTCTCCCGTCCTCCTCCGTGCGATCCAAGCCCTCAGAGAGCTTCCTAGTGAAGTCATGAGTCTTGCTCAAGCTTGACCCAGGGACCCGCATCACCGGAATAGCCCAATCGCGGTCACCGGAGTTCAAGAACCCGCCGGCGCACGTGGACCGGGTAAGCCCCTGCACCGTTTTCCAATTCCTTGCGCGTATGGCCTCTGTGTCACCCCGTGAAGCTCCTCGTGCACCCTAACTGATCTATGCCGCCGTGGTTTGGCCGGAGCAGGAGCCGCCGACGACCCCCGCCGCCTGTGCTCGTGGCCAGGGTAGCTCCGACCACCTCCGACACCGACCCGCACCTCGGCGTGACCGTTGCGACCTCCCGGACGTCACTGACCACCCCGCCGGAGCTCTACTGCCGCCGGTAAGCCTCACCGCCGTAAAATGTGCCGCGGGCACTGTTTAAGCCGGTCAGGGAGCGCGGGTTAGATTTTAGTTAAATCCAGGGGGCTTTGCGCAATGTCAGTGACTCAAGCCAATAGTGGACCAAGGGCTGTTCTGTGAGAAAAGAAAAGGAAAAACCCCAGGGGCCTCGGCGTAAACACGTTTTCTTTTTCTATTTTCGAATTTCTTTTCTTTTGTTAAAACAGATAGCTAAGTAAATGCATAACTTGCAGAATAATCATCCAAAAATGTTCAAACCAATTTTGCTAGATTCAGAAATTTATGAGCTACCAGAGAAAAATAATAGAACCCATAGCTTCTGTATTTCTTTCTGAAGTTTAGAATTAAATAAGGAAACCACTCAAAACCCAATATTAGGAGGAAAAATAGGAATATTGTTTGACCAGGGTTAGAAAAATTTGGAGAAACTTATATCTACCTACTAGACCAAGTAAAAATGTTAAACCTCTCTGTCCACTCCATTTAAGTTAGTTTTACCCTTTGTTCTATAATATGCTTAAGGATAAGAAAAATAGAAAATGTAATTAAATTAATGAACCAGAGAGTACCTCTATTTTTGTTAGGTTACTTCTTCCATATAGTTCACTGGAAAAATATATCATACCCTGTTTTAGTGTAAAATAAGTAAGATATCTTTTATTTTAATAAAACAAGTGAAACTTAGAAAAATTCTACAAAAATAACCCCAAGGTAAAAACACCCCCACCCTTGGGATGACTATTGTTTTATTAGAGAGAACTTAGGAAAAATATGAAATCTGCTGTTTGACATTTTTCAAATAATAATGTAGTAGAAAGTGCCTTTTTGGCATTAAAATTAAGAAAAGCATAACTAAATAACCACCCCTTAGTTTTTTGTGATTTTTAGCACAGAAATCTATTATTACCATAGGATGCCAACAAAAATAACCTTTAGGGCAGAACCCACCCCTAACTAAGAGGTGTAGTGTGAAGTGGCCCATTTTGCCTAACTTTTGTTATTTTTGTTTAAAGCCTAACTTTTATACTTTAAGCCTCAAATTCTTAAAACAAGCTAGAATAGCCAGTGATAACCCACTGAAATTTTTACAGAATTTTTGGAAATTTTTAAAACCCTGTTGTAGTTCAAACCTACCCTAGAAACCCTAAATGGAAATTAAGGAAAGGAAAATGAATAATGGAAATTTATGCCATCTTAAGACCTTTGTAAATTGTCCACTGAAATCTATAAAGACAACACCAATCCACTATAATAATCTAAAAGAAAACCTAATCTTAAAAGGTAATAAGTCTATATCTATGTATACCACTGGAAGCCCAGCGTGACTAAGAACCCTAAGTTACTTCTTAACTTAGTTTCCTTAGCTTATTGTTCTTAAATCCTGCATAATCATGACATACATGTTCATTGCATTTCGATAGACTGTAATCTTGCTGACGGAGAGTACATCCTCGTGCCGGAGCAAGGAGCTGCTCAGGAGGTAGCCCCAGATCCAGCACCCGAGCCTGCACCAGAGGACCTGCCTGCCACAGCTTTGGAAGGCAAGCCCCGGTTTTATGCATAACCTGTTATTTATGCTATTTTACTTCACTTAATGATTGTAGGATTGATTGTGCACTTAAGTGTAGGAATTGTTTGAAACCCTAGTTGCATGATCTCAGGAATCCTATTGAGATGAATACTAGTATGATAAGTCGAGTAGCTGCTTTATTAAGTAGGATCTCAGTAGAAGACGAGTGATTTTTCTAGCACTCGCGCGAGGTCAGGGCATTGATTGTACCCACTTTCATATCGTACTGATGTTGGTTGTGGGCAACAATCCATGGGGATTAGTTGTCTACGAGATGAAATTTGAATAAGGATTAAGGTGTGGTACCGTGAGTCAAGCGTTTGAACGTACTAAACACATACCGAGAAATATGGTAAATCGGTAAGCCTAGTACCTAAGTGAACCTGCCCGCAGATTGCCCTCCTCACGCGACCTGAGACGAGGTCTCCCATTCCGGTTATGGTGGGTACAAGTGCGGTCACTGCACGACGGCCAGTCGGGGTCAGTGAGGCATTGTACGCCAAGGCGGTGAGCCCCTTTCTGTTGCCAGGGAATCGATGGGGACGGTTGATGTGTGTGGGGACGGAGTGCCCCTACATGTCGTGTGTTTAGGTTTACCTTGCAAGGATAAAAACTCGATTCGAATCGTCTGCTTCTCGCAGCTAATGAGACTGCTTGATCCATGCTGCTACATTGAGTAACAAGTGGAATGATGCGGAGATGATATAAGATGTCGATTGCTAAAATGTTTGCTACTTTGTATGAATAGATAGTACATTTTTAGCCTTAAGAGAGTCACACTTAACTTTGACGAAGTTAAAATCTTGATTTAGAAACTCAGCTAGTGCTTTTGGCAACCAAACCCCCACAGCCAAACAGCTGCATGTCTAGAGGTAGAGGAGTAGACTCCTCACACCGGGTAAGTCTAGCTGAGTATTAGTGTACTCAGCCTTGCTTGTGGCATAATTTTTACAGGTTCTCTGGAGGAGATGGTTGCTGGGATAACTTGGCCGTCCACCTTGCCACCGGGTTGGACTGTTGAGTGGGACCCTGCCTCAGCCGAGGAGGAGCATGAGGAATGATGGGACAGGCTTCCCCATCTCTCTGTTTGATTACCATTAGTTTTATTCCGCTGCACTTCGAACAATGATGGTTACTTTTGCAAAAACTCCGATGATGATGATGGTGATGTAATAATTTAACATTGTGACGTGAATGGTTTTATGCTTTATTGTATTTGCTCTGTGACTCACCTTCGAGTGAGATTGTGGTACTTGATCCTGTCAGTGGCCGTGTCGGACTAGATCCGAGGGATTGACGGGTTATTCCCATTTAAGTGTGGTCTAGCCTCTAAGGCGGGGCTTGGGCACTTAAGTTGGAATAATTCGGGCAGTTCCGCCACAGTTTCTAGACTTAGTAGTTGGTTTTTGTATACTAATATATTTATCTAAGTGTTAGAAACAGAGAAAAGAAGAAAAGAAAAGAATTGCAAAAGACTTGGCTGGGTGCAGCCGAAGTCCAGCTCGGCCTGGCACACCGGACTGTCCGGTGGTGCACCGGACAGTGTCCGGTGCGCTAGGCTGGTTTCCGGTGAACAGGCCGCTCTCGCGAAATGTTTGGCGGAGTACGGCTATAATTCACCGGACTGTCCGGTGAGCCAACGGTCGGCCGTGCAATCCGCGGGCGACGCGTGGCAGCTCCAACAGTCGGCAGCGGACACCGGACTGTCCGGTGTGCATCGGACAGTGTCCGGTGCGCCAACTGGCCCAGAGCTGCAACGGTCGTCTGTGCCAGAAAAAGGAAGGAGATTGGCACCGGACATGCTACATTAGCTGTCCGGTGGTGCACCGGACTGTCCGGTGCACCACCGACAGAAGGCAAGTTTGGCCTTCCATGTTGATCTTCAACGGCTCCTAGCTGCCTTGGGGCTATAAAAGGGACCCCTAGGCGCATGGAGGAGCTACACAAGCATTCACTAAGCATTCTAAGGCATCCAGACTCTGCTCCAGCGCATTCGCTTTGTTGTGTTAGAGATTTGAGCTCCATTCGAGTCAAGAACTCCCTGTGTGTCATTTGAGCTCAAGTCTTCACTTGTGTGCGTTGGTGTGCTGCGCTTTTGAGTCTTGTGTGTGTTGCTCTTCCCAACCTTACTCTTGTGTGTTCTTTGTGATCAATCTTGTAAGGGCGAGAGGCTCCAACTTGTGGAGATTCCTCGCAAATGGGAAAAGGATATAAGGAAGAAAAGTCGTGGTATTCAAGTTGATCATTGGATCACTTGAAAGGGGTTGAGTGCAACCCTCGTCCATTGGGACGCCACAACGTGGAAGTAGGCAAGTGTTACTTGGCCGAACCATGGGATAAAATCGCGGTCTCTTGTGATTTCTCTCTCTTTGATTGTCTGTGTTCGCAAGAGCTCGTCTCATTGACTTGATTAACCCACACTAATATCTTTATAATCAAGGTTGTTGGAATTTAGTGTTCAATTTTACAGGATCACCTATTCACCCCCTCTAGGTGCTCTCAATGATTAAACGCGTAAAACTAGATTTCCAAGTTAATTAGCGAAATTCTTTTACGGGAGGTTCTTCAAAGAAATGTCTCTTCCAGTTTTAATCCGAATCCTAACCCGAACAGAAAGCACATTATAAAATTGACATCTATAAGTTGTTACGTAGAATCCGTAATGACTAAAGAATTAATTCAGAACGAACGTGATAGGCAGAAACACTTAATCGACATTTCGTCAAACATAAATTAAGATACTTTGAATTAGCACAATCACATGAACATATACTTCTAAATAGTATGACTAAGATTACCAATTTGTTTCTGATTGAACAATTACTTTATTAGTCGACAATTGAACGAGAATTACTTAGTTAATACGAGCAGCTAACGCGGAACCATTTAATAATACGTGCGGCAATGCGCGCGACATACACGACGCGAACAGCACAGCGATGACGCGCGAACAACACGCGGATCAGCACGTAACCACGTGCAACACATGCGCGCGATACGCGAGATAAACTAAGTAAACGTCGCATTTATATTAAACGAACATTAGGGCAAAAGGTTTGAGTTATTATTGTTGACACGGATTTATAAAGTGTAAGTTAACTACTACAAATTAGTTTAATTAAAAGGTCTAATTAATTAACGTTAGTTAAACAAAAGTGTAATTGATTATCTAAAACGTGCGATACAGTGAAACAAGATTACTAACGCGTCGACGATGCAACAACGACACGCTGGGTGGCTCTGCACAGCGGCACTGGCAAGGCGCACAGCACGACGGGACGAAGGTCAGCAGCGCATAGGCTATCCCGGACACTGCTTAACGAGGACGAGCGTGCTAGGAGCCGAGCCGCCAAGCTAAGCACTAGGCAACGCCGACGAGGGTCGGGTCAACCGCTGCCGCACACAGGGGCCCCACCAACCTGCACAGACGTCGCGCAAGCAAGCTACGTGCCACCGAGCAGGCGGGCTGCGCGCCGGGCCGGCTGCCGAGCCACGGCCGAACGGCCGCATGGAAGGGAGAGGTAGAGAGAGATGGGAGGGGAGGGCTCACTGAGAGCACCTAGAGGGGGGGTGAATAGGTGATCCTGTAAAAACTTAAAACTTAAAGACACAAAACTTGATTAAGAGTTAGCACAATGAAATCAAGTGGCTAAAGGAGAGCTCTTGTGAAACACAATAAGCACAGTGAGAACCAACACAAGAGACACGAGGATTTATCCCGTGGTTCGGCCAAGTATAACACTTGCCTATTCCACGTTGTGGCGTCCCAATGGACGAGAGTTGCACTCAACTCCTCTCAAGTGATCCAATGATCAACTTGGATACCACGGTGTTCTTCTTTCTTTCACTATATCCCGCTTGCGAGGAATCTCCACACTTTGGAGCCTCTCGCCCTTACAAATGATGATCACAAAGAAGCACAGATGTAAGGGAGGGAAAAGCAACACACACAAGTCTCAAAAGCAACAGCTCAACCAGGCACACTAGTCACAACTTGAGCTCCAGGTTCACACACGGAGTTATCAACTCAAGAGGAGCTCAATTGCTATCACAAAGAATCACACACTGTCCGGTGCTGATTTCTTTCCTATTCTGGCACAGCCGACCGTTGAAGATTTGGAGTCGTTGGCGCACCAGACACTGTCTGGTGCGCACCGGACACTGTCTGGTGCACACCGGACAGTCCGGTGCCCCCATCAGACCGTTGGCCCGGCCACGCGTCACGCGCGGATTGCGCGGTCGACCGTTGGCTTGGCCGACCGTTGGCTCACCGGACAGTCCGGTGCACCACCGGATAGTCCGGTGATTTTTAGCTGTACGCCGCCGATGAAATCCTGAGAGCGGCCTTTTCACCAGAGCCAGCCTGGCGCACCAGACACTGTCCAGTGCACCACCGGACAGTCCAGTGCACCCACACTGAACAGCAGTTGGCTGTACACAACCAACTCTTTTTCCTTTTGTATTTTCTCTGATTCTAGCACTTAGACAAATATGTTAGTACTCAAAAACCAATGTACTAAGTCTAGAATCATACCTTTGTGTTGATTTGCACTTCTTCCACCATTTGGCATAGTTTCATACTTAAACCATTTGTGTTGGCACTTGATCACCAAAATACTTAGAAATGGCCCAAGGGCACAATTCCCTTTCAATCTCCCCCTTTTTGGTGATTTATGCCAACACAACAAAAAGCAACTTCAATGCGAATGCGTACACAAATTTATTTTGATTCAAATTTGGCATATTTGGATCATTCTTTGCCACCACTTGGTTTGTTTTTGCAAATCAAACTCAATTTCCTATCTCTAAGTCAAATTCACTTGTTGAGGCATAGAGAGAGGTATTCCAAGAGAAATTGATCAAAGATTCAAAAACTCCCCCTTTTCCCATAATCAAACATTCTCCCCGCAAGAGACCAATTTTTGATAATTAGAGACCATAAGAGTATTTTGACAAATCAAAAGCTTTAACTCTACTATTTTCAAAATTCTCAAGTGGTAGCTGATCCATTTCTTGCTTTGGCCTTAATTTCTCCCCCTTTGGCATCAAGCACCAAAATGGGATCATTTTTTGCCACAAAACCCCATTGCCTCACCAAAATCTTCAAACAAGAGTAAAAGGCAATAGAAGTATGGAGATGAACTTGGAGTAAGTTACCCTCTCGTCGGAGTGCAGTGGAAGTCTTGTATGGTCCAAGTTCACCTTTCCCTTTCAGTCCCCTTTGAGACTAAATCAAGCAAGCTCAAGCACACAGTCAGTTTCAATGGGTCAGGTTGTAGCACATCTCCCCCTAAATATGTGCATCACTCACACATGGACTTGTGAGGGCCGGGGAGTGCTTGTACACCTTGAGCACCATATATATAAACAACAAAATGCATAAGGAACATGATCAAAGGCATAAAACACATGTATGCTATCAATCCAAGTTCTGCGAATCTAAGACATTTAGCTCACTACGCAGCCTACAAAAGGTCTTCTCATCTAAAGGCTTGGTAAAGATATCGGCTAGCTGGTTCTCGGTGCTAACATAAAACACTTCGATATCTCCCTTTTGCTGGTGGTCTCTCAAAAAGTGATGTCGGATGTCTATGTGCTTAGTGCGGCTGTGTTCAACAGGATTGTCCGCCATGCGGATAGCACTCTCATTATCACATAGGAGTGGGACTTTGCTCAGATTGTAGCCAAAGTCCCGGAGGGTTTGCCTCATCCAAAGTAGTTGCCGCGCAACACTGTCCTGCGGCAACATACTCGACCTCAGTGGTGGATAGGGCAACGGAAGTTTGTTTCTTAGAACTCCAAGACACCAGGGACCTTCCTAAGAATTGGCACGTCCCTGATGTACTCTTCCTATCAACCTTGCATCCAGCATAATCGGAGTCTGAGTATCCAATTAAGTCAAAGGTTGACCCTTTTGGATACCAGATCCCGAAGCAAGGCATAGAAACTAAATATCTAAGAATTCGCTTAACGGCCACAAGGTGACACTCCCTTGGATCGGATTGAAATCTAGCACACATGCATAAGCTGAGCATAATATCCGGTCTACTAGCACATAAATAAAGTAAAGACCCTATCATAGACCGGTATGCCTTTTGATCAACGGACTTACCTCCTTTGTTGAGGTCGACATGTCCATCGGTTCCCATTGGAGTCTTTGCGGGCTTGGCATCCTTCATCCCAAAACGCTTGATCAAGTCTTGCGTGTACTTCGTTTGGGAAATGAAGGTGTCGTCCTTGAGTTGCTTCACTTGGAACCCGAGGAAGTAGTTCAACTCGCCCATCATCGACATCTCAAATTTTTGAGTCATCACCCTGCTAAACTCTTCACAAGACTTTTGGTTAGTAGAACCAAATATTATGTCATCGACATAAATTTGGCACACAAATAAATCGCCATCACATGTCTTAGTGAATAAAGTTGGATCGGCTTTCCCAACCTTGAAAGCATTAGCAATTAAAAAGTCTCTAAGGCATTCATACCATGCTCTTGGGGCTTGCTTAAGTCCATAGAGCGCCTTAGAGAGCTTACACACATGGTCGGGGTACCGTTCATCCTCAAAGCCAGGGGGTTGCTCTACGTACACCTCCTCCTTGATTGGCCCGTTGAGGAAAGCGCTCTTCACATCCATTTGGAACAACCTGAAAGAATGGTGAGTGGCATAGGCTAACAATATGCAAATAGACTCTAGCCTAGCCACAGGAGCAAAAGTCTCCTGAAAGTCCAAACCTGCGACTTGGGCATAACCTTTTGCCACAAGTCGTGCCTTGTTCCTTGTCACCACCCCGTGCTCGTCTTGTTTGTTGCGGAACACCCACTTGGTTCCCACAACATTTTGCTTGGGACGAGGCACCAGTGTCCAAACTTCATTTCGCTTGAAGTTGTTGAGCTCTTCCTGCATGGCCAACACCCAGTCCGGATCTAGCAAGGCCTCTTCTACCCTGAAAGGTCAATAGAAGAGACAAAAGAGTAATGCGCACAAAAATTAACTAATCTAGAGCGAGTAGTTACTCCCTTGCTTATATCACCCAATATTTGGTCGACGGGGTGATTCCTTTGAATCATCGCACAGACTTGAGTTGGAGGGGCCTGTGGTGCTTCTTCTTCCATAACATGATCATCTTGTGCTCCCCCTTGATCACACGTCTCTTCGTGATGAACCTGTTCATCATCTTGAGTTGGGGGATGCACCATTGTTGAGGAAGAAGGTTGATCTTGCTCCTTTTGTTCCTGTGGTCGCACATCTCCAATCGCCATGGTGCGTATTGCGGCCGTTGGAACATCTTCTTCATCTACATCATCAATATCAACTTGCTCTCTTGGAGAGCCATTAATCTCATCAAATACAATGTTGCTAGAGACTTCAACCAAACTCGATGATTTGTTGAAGACTCTATACGCCTTTGTATTTGAGTCATAACCTAACAAAAACCCTTCTACAGCTTTGGGAGCAAATTTGGAATTCCTACCTTTCTTCACTAGAATATAACATTTACTCCCAAATACACGAAAGTATGAAACGTTGGGTTTGTTACTGGTTAGAAGCTCATACGAAGTCTTCTTGAGGAGTAGATGAAGGTAGACCCGGTTTATGGCATGGCAAGCCGTGTTCACAGCTTCCGACCAAAACCGCTCGACCGTCTTGAACTCTCCAAGCATCGTCCTCGCCATGTCTATGAGTGTCCTATTCTTCCTCTCTACCACACCATTTTGCTGTGGTGTGTAGGGAGCGGAGAACTCGTGCTTGATTCCTTCCTCCTCAAGGTACTCCTCCACTTGAAGGTTCTTGAACTCGGACCCATTGTCGCTTCTTATCTTTTTCACCTTGAGCTCAAACTCGTTTTGAGCTCTCCTTAGGAAGCGCTTAAGGGTCCCTTGGGTTTCAGACTTATCCTGCAAAAAGAATACCCAAGTGAAGCGGGAAAAATCATCAACTATAACAAGACCATACTTACTTCCCCCGATGCTGAGGTAGGCGACGGGTCCGAAGAGGTCCATATGCAGCAACTCCAGGGGTCTTGATGTGGTCATCACGTTCTTGTTGTGATGTGCATTTCCCACTTGTTTACCTGCTTGACAAGCTGCACAAGGTCTATCTTTTTCGAAAGTCACATTTGTTAGACCTAACACATGTTCTCCCTTTAGAAGTTTGTGAAGGTTCTTCATCCCCACATGAGCAAGACTGCGATGCCACAGCCAGCCCATGCTAGTATTAGCAATTAAGCATGCATCTAGACCGGCCTCTTCCTTTGCAAAATCAACTAAATAGAGTTTGTCGTCTAGTACACCCTTAAAAGCTAATGAACCATCGCTCCTTCTAAAGACAGACACATCTACATTTGTAAATAAGCAATTATAACCCATATTACATAGTTGACTAATGGACAACAAGTTATACCCGAGCGACTCAACTAAAAACACATTAGAAATGGAGTGCTCGGATGAAATAGCAATCTTTCCTAGTCCTTTAACCTTGCCTTGTTTCCCGTCACCGAATATGATTGAATCTTGGGAATCTTTGTTCTTGACGTAGGAGGTGAACATCTTTTTCTCCCCCGTCATGTGGTTTGTGCATCCGCTGTCGATAATCTAGCTTGAGCCCCCGAATGCATAAACCTGCAAGGCAAATTAGGCTTGGGTTTTAGGTACCCAACTCTTGTTGGGTCCTACAAGGTTAGTTACTATAGCCTTAGGGACCCAAATGCAAGTCTTGTCTCCCTTGCATTTGGCCCCCACCTTTTTAGCAATTACTTTTTCATTTTTACATGAAAGAATAAACTTAGTATTGCAAGCATGAAAGACAGTGGTAACTCCATTATACACTTTCCTAGGCATATGATTAACAACTTTTCTCCTAGGCATATGATGAATGACATTTTTCCTAGGCATATCTCTACTATGCATAAAGGAAGAACTTGAAGCAATCATGACATTTGAATTATAAGCATTACAACTCCTATCATGATGAACATTTCTAGAAAATTTCCTATCATAAATAAATGCATGATTCTTTTGATTACTACTAGCCATAGGAGCCTTCCCTTTTTCCTTGTTGAAAATAGGAGCTCTTTGGCCTGTTAAGTTCTTGGTTTCCCTTTGAAAGCCAAGACCATCCTTAATCGAGGGGTGTCTACCAATAGTGTAGGCATCCCTTGCAAATTTTAGTTTATCAAAATCATTCTTGCTAGTCTTAAGTTGGGCATTAAGACTAGCCACTTCATCATTTAATTTAAAAATGGAAATTAAGTGTTCACTACAAGCATCAACATTAAAATCCTTACACCTATTGCAAATCACAACATGTTCTACAAGAGAGCTTGATTTATTAGCTATTTCTAACTTAGTATTTAAATCATCATTAATACTCTTTAAGCTAGAAATAGATTCATGGCATGTAGATAGTTCACATGAAAGCATTTCATTTCTTTTAACTTCTAGAGCAAGAGAATTTTGCGCACTAACAAATTTATCATGCTCTTCATATAAAAGATCCTCTTGCTTTTCTAACAATCTATTCTTCTCATTCGAAGCATCAATTAATTCATTGATCTTATCAATTTTAGTTCTATCTAAACCTTTGAATAAGCTTGCGTAGTCTACTTCATCATCACTTGAAGAAGCATATGTATGGGTACTTCGAGTACTTACCTTCTTCTCCTTTGCCATGAGGTAGGTGTGATGCTCGTTGGGGAAGAGAGATGACTTGTTGAAGGCTGTGGCGGTGAGTCCTTCGTTGTCGGAGTCGGATGAGGAGCAATCCAGATCCCACTCCTTTCCAAGGTGTGCCTCGCCCTTCGCCTTTTTGTAGGTCTTCTTCTTTTCCCACTTTCCGGTCTTTCCTTGTTCCTGGTCACTATCATTATCGGGACAGTTAGCAATAAAGTGACCAATCTTACCACACTTGAAGCAGGAGCGCTTTCCCTTTGTCTTGCTCTTGTTTGGATGCTCCCTATGACCTTTGAGCGCCGTCTTGAAGCGCTTGATGATGAGGGCCATTTCGTCCTCATTCAGCCCGGCCGCCTCAACTTGCGCCACCTTGCTAGGTAGCGTCTCCCTGCTACTTGTTGCTTTGAGAGCAACAGTTTGAGGCTCGTAGATCGGCATTGGGCCATTCAATGCATCATCAACATATCTTGCCTCCTTGATCATCATTCGCCCGCTTACGAACTTTCTGAGTATTTTCTCGGGCGTCATCTTGATGTACCTAGGATTCTCACGAATATAGTTTACAAGATGAGGATCAAGGACAGTGAAGGACCTTAGCATAAGTCGGACGACGTCGTGGTCCGTCCATCTCATGCTTCCATAGCTTCTTATCTTGTTGACCAGGGTCTTGAGCCTATTGTACGTTTGAGTTGGCTCCTCTCCCTTCATCATCGCGAACCTTCCTAGTTCGCCTTCCACCAACTCCATCTTAGTGAGCATGGTGGCGTCGTTCCCCTCATGCGAGATCTTGAGGGTGTCCCAAATCTGCTTGGCGTTGTCCAAGCCGCTCACTTTATTGTACTCTTCCCTGCACAAGGATGCTAAAAGAACAGTAGTAGCTTGTGCATTTTTATGGATTTGTTCATTGATAAACATGGAGTTATCCGAACTATCAAATCGCATTCCATTTTCTACTATCTCCCATATACTTGGATGAAGAGAGAACAAGTGGCTACGCATTTTGTGACTCCAAAATCCGTAGTCCTCTCCATCAAAGTGGGGAGGTTTACCAAGTGGAATGGAAAGCAAATGAGCATTGGAATTATGCGGAATACGAGAATAATCGAAAGAAAAGTTCGAGTTAACCATTTTCTTTTTCTCCTCGTATTCGTCATCCTTTTGAGAAGAGGAAGATTCGTCGCTGTCGTAGTAGACAATCTTCTTGATACGCCTCTTCTTCTTTCCATCCTTCTTATTTTGACTCGAGCCAGAGTCATTGGCTTTGTCATCCCTTGGCTCGTTGAAGATGGACTCCTTCTCATTGTCGTTGACCACCATCCCCTTTCCCTTAGGATCCATCTCTTCGGGCGATTAGTCCCTTTCTTGAAGAGAATGGCTCTGATACCAATTGAGAGCACCTAGAGGGGGGGTGAATAGGTGATCCTGTAAAAACTTAAAACTTAAAGACACAAAACTTGATTAAGAGTTAGCACAATGAAATCAAGTGGCTAAAGGAGAGCTCTTGTGAAACACAATAAGCACAGTGAGAACCAACACAAGAGACACGAGGATTTATCTCGTGGTTCGGCCAAATATAACACTTGCCTATTCCACGTTGTGGCGTCCCAATGGACGAGAGTTGCACTCAACTCCTCTCAAGTGATCCAATGATCAACTTGAATACCACGGTGTTCTTCTTTCTTTCACTATATCCCGCTTGCGAGGAATCTCCACACTTTGGAGCCTCTCGCCCTTACAAATGATGATCACAAAGAAGCACGGATGTAAGGGAGGGAAAAGCAACACACACAAGTCTCAAAAGCAACAGCTCAACCATGCACACTAGTCACAACTTGAGCTCCAGGTTCACACACGGAGTTATCAACTCAAGAGGAGCTCAATTGCTATCACAAAGAATCAAACACGCTAGAATGAAGACTTGGTGCTTAGAGTTGATAAAAGAATGCTTGGTATATTCCTCCATGCGCCTAGGGGTCCCTTTTATAGCCCTAAGGCAGCTAGGAGCCGTTGAGAGCAATCCAGGAAGGCAATTCTTGCCTTCTGTCGGTTGGTGCACCGGACAGTCCGGTGCACCACCGGACACTGTCCGGTGCTGATTTCTTTCCTATTCTGGCGCAGCCGACCGTTGAAGATTTGGAGCCGTTGGCGCACCGGACACTGTCCGGTGCCCACCGGACAGTCCGGTGCCCCCATCAGACCGTTGGCCCGGCCACGCGTCACGCATGGATTGCGCGGCCGACCGTTGGCTTGGCCGACCGTTGGCTCACCTCAGGACAGTCCGGTGATTTTTAGCCGTACGCCGCCGACGAAATCCCGAGAGCGGCCTTTTCACCAGAGCCAGCCTGGCGCACCGGACACTGTCCGGTGCACCACCGGACAGTCTGGTGCACCCAGACTGAACAGCAGTTGGCTGTACACAGCCAACTCTTTTTCCTTTTGTCTTTTCTCTGATTCTAGCACTTAGACAAATATATTAGTACTCAAAAACCAATATACTAAGTCTAGAATCATACCTTTGTGTTGATTTGCACTTCTTCCACCATTTGGCCTAGTTTCATACTTAAACCATTTGTGTTGGCACTTGATCACCAAAATACTTAGAAATGGCCCAAGGGCACATTTCCCTTTCACTCACCACGGGACGGCCGACGATGGTGGGGCGAGGCTGCTCGGGGCGAGGCGGTGACAGTGGTGAGGTCGAGACGCGACGACGACGACGAGCGCGCGGGCTGCGCAGAGAAAACACGGCGGCTAGGAGCGGTTCGTGAGGGAGAGAGGGGAGAGACTACGTCTAGAGAGAAGACTGCAGGGTCATGAGTAGTCATGCGTCCGCGCGACGTGCGCGACGTGGGCGCAGTCGGCGGCAGGAAATGCGGCTGCCGCGCGCAGGGCATCATGGTCGCGTGCGGCTAGCTGCTAGCAGGCGGCTGGGGGCGCGAGTGTGCGGCGCGCGTGCGGCTGTGCGGGCAGGCGAGCGAGCGAGGGCTTAGTGAGCGCGTGGGCCAGCGCGCATGCGGCTGGGATGCTGGGCTGGCGCGGGCGCGCCAGGTCGAGCAGGCCAGGCGAACGGCGAGCGGGCAAGGCGCGCGCTGGGCTGGGGACGCGGGGCAGCGGCTGGGTTGCGCGAGCGCGCCTACTGGGCCGAGCGGGGGTGCGGCGCGCGCGAGGTGGGCTGCGCAGCGTGCTGGGCCGCGGGATGCGAAGAGGGTCACGGGCAGGCCGAGGTGGGGGCGCTGCTGGGCCGAGCTGGCCGAGCTGGCCGAGGACGGGGAGAGGCGCTGGCCTAGTGGGCAGGCGTGGCGAGCTGGGCTGGCCAGGAGGGGAAGGGAGGATGGGCCTTTTTCGTTTTCTCTCCTATTTTCTTTATCTTCTCTTCTTTCTTTTATTTCTTTCTCTTCTCTTTATTTGAAACTTGGTTTAGTTTTAATTCAGATTCAACCACACTCATGATTTTAGATAGATGCACATCAAAGCAACACCTCATACAAAAATAGATGTATTCCGGCATGATGCAACAATCATTATTCCTGTAGGAAACAGGTGACGCCTAAGAGGGGGGTGAATTAGGACTTCTAAAACTTTCGCTAAACTAGGCCACAAATAAATCCTTAGAGCAAAACCTATGCAAATAATCAAACTAGAATGTGCAAACTAGGTTTTGTTTATGTGTTGCTATCTCTACCGCAATGTCTAAGTTTCAATCTACACTATATAAGCATGAATACAAGATTGAAACTTAAATGCTTAATATAAATGCGGAAACTTAAAGAGCAAAGTAGAGAAGAAAACTCTCGTGGATGACACTAGTATTTTTACCGAGGTATCCGGAACCGCACAAGATCCCGACTAATCCTCGTTGGTGCCCCTACGCAAAGGGAAGCCCACGCGAGGGCCAAGCACCTCGGTCGAGTAACTCCGTAGAGAGCCACTGGCCTTCTCCACGCGCAAGTGGTGCTCCGCTTCCGGCTCCTCTCGGACGCTCCCCGCCGTCTCCACTATCGAGCTTCCGGCTGAAACATCGCGGGCCTTGTTCCCTCCGGTACACGGTGGCGGCCGTGACACAAACACGGTTGTCACTGTCTCGCAAGACTCTCGCCCCACTCGGTACAATTACAACGGACCGCGCAAGAGCCGAGGGGTTGTGTGGTTTATCTAAACTCACTCAACTAACTAAGATTCACCTAGAGCAAGCGCTAATGCGGTCTAACTAACCTAAGCACTTCACAAAGCACCTACGCTAATCACCGAGTGATTCTATTAAGCACATGGGTGTTTGAGCACTTAGAAATGTCTACAATATGCCTTGGTATGTTGCTTGGGCTCCCACACCTCCAAATGACCGTTTGGGTGAAGTATATATAAGCCCAAACTCAAATATAGCCGTTGGAAAGAAGTTCTACAACTTTCTGCGGCGCACCGGACAGGTGCACCGGTCTGTCCGGTGGTGCACCGGACATGCCACGTGTACGTTGGAGGTTCCGAAGATGGCGCACCGGACGGTCCGTGCTCGCTTGTCGTATTTTGGCCATAACTTTTAGCTCCGAACTTAGATTTCAATGCTCTTGTACTTTTTGAAAAGCTTATGAAATTCTCTACATCCCAAAGTTGAAGACATACCAGTTTGAGCAAATTTGGCACACCGGACAGTCCTGTGTGCACCGGACATCCCATATGCTGCTCTTGTTTTTTCAGCAATTCCGACTTCGTATTGTGGGCATAACTTTTAGCTCCGAACTCCGATTTTGATGATCTTGGACTTTTTGGAAAGCTTATAAAATTAACTACATCTCAGAGTTGAAGCCATGTCAGTTTGAGTATATTTGATTTTGTGAAACACTTCCAATTCAGTCAGCCCTTTCTCTCAACTTTGTCAAGTTCACTTTTGTTTTGCATCTTTGTATCTCACTTCTACTTCTTGATGTGTTGGACTCTTAGCATGTATAAAGTGTCTTCAATATGACTTTGTAATGTCTTATATGGGTATTATAATGTCTTCTTTGAGGTGTTGCATCCTCAGAGCCTCAGTCCAATCCACTTCGCATCCTGTGAACTACAACACACAAACACTTGGAAAATACATTAGTTCACAGGTTGTGTTAATCATCAAACACCAAAATCTATTAAGCCAAATGGCCCAGGGTCTATTTTCCTTACAATCTCCCCCCTTTTTGGTGATTGATGACAACACAACCAAAGCAAGCAAATATTACAAACATTTGAATATAAATATACAATCTACTTGCTAGGATGCATGTTTGTCCCCATAATGTGAGATTATGGACTTAAGCCTCCCCCTAACTCCATAATTCACTTACTTCCTATTTTAGACCAAAATGCAAAAACCACTTGAAAAATCAAAATTTTAATTTGGTGGTGTTTCATGTTTGATAATATTTTCATTGCTTTGGTCCCTACAACTTCTCCCCCTTTGGCATAAACCACCGAAAAGGAAGACATTAAAAGCATATAGGAATCAAATAAGACTTGCCCTCTCTAAAGAATTATCAATTAATATCAATAGAGGCACTAAAAGATTACTCCCTCTAAATGAGTGTTCTCCTTTAGAAAGAATTTTCTCCCCCTTTAGAGACGAAGAAAAACTCCCCCTGACAGAGATCTTCTACTTCGGAAAAAGCATGTGAGAAATAGAGGTGCAAGACATAATTTGAATAGACTAACTTCCCTTATGCATAGGTAACAAAATATGAGTTAATAGTATATGCATTTATAGCAACATGGGAAGTATAAGATATGAAATATAGTCTAATCAAATATTGGAGAAGACATGTAAATGATACTTAATGTAGTCTCAAAGATACCAATCGAAAGTCAATGGCGGACCAATTGAAAACCAATGGCAGGCTTGTGAGACATGAAAGTTCTTGGAGATTTTGCAGTGGAAGTTTATTGTCATTCTCCGGGGACTTTATTTTCCTTACAATGAGACTATCACATAAAAATAGACTTGAAAAGGTGTTAGTCTCAAAGTCTTAGATTATAGAGTAACCTACCCCAGGATTTGTGCATACAAGTTTTGAATACTTGTAGGAGACATGCACTTTGATTTGATATCAAGAGGGGCAAATTATCTATAATCCGAACTTTGGCACATATAAGTTAAATGATACAACTTGTAGAATATGAGTGTTTTACCTGTAGCATTTAAAATCATTAATTGATGTATCATTTACTATGGAGTGATAAAAAAGCTATGTGCCGTGCTTAAATACACATTTTAAACCATATAGGTTTGCTTAAGTGTATGAATTGAAAACAAGCAGTCCTACCATGTGATTTACCTAGTATGCATGCGTTTAAGCAAAAGTAAGTACAAATTGTAATACTAGGCATGAGAGGTAAAACTAGATACAAGAAAAAATAGATACACATATCTAAAAATAAGGAATGCAATAAATCTAGTTACCTTAATCATGGGTGGGGAAATTTGGGTCCAAAATATTCACTAATCCACTTGGTAATAAATTTGATCCAATATGATGTATCCCATGATATACATCCCAAATTTGCCAAGTCACCAAATTTCCCGTATGACCTTCGGTCCACTCACTTCCCTTTCGGGATCCAAACCTTCTTGGTGCTTTTCATGGTTGAAATTATTTTCTTTGGCACCCAGATGCGTTTGGCCCCCTTTCCTTTGTTGGCTTGCTTGTTGGCCTTGATTGCTATCACCTTTCCATTCTTTTCTTCTTGATCAAATATGGTGTAGCAGCCTTTTTGTCCACCTTTTTGATATAGGTGTTGGAGATTTTGCTTGATGGCTTTTGCTTGAGCTTTTGCCTTTGCTTATCCCCGGTCATTGCCTTGCATTGGAAAGACTTGTGGCCTTCCTTATGGCATAATCTACAAATCACATTTTCACCCTTCATAGGCTTGTTCACTCCCGCAGTGGTGTTATCCTGTGGAGGTCGGATTTGTTTGGCTTTGCCTTTCTTGTTATACAAGGCTTTTCCAAGGCGAGCTACTTCTTGCTTTAATTGCTCATTTTCCTTTGCAATCTCGTCAGAACAGGTTTCTATAATAACATTCTTAACAAGAACTTGATTGCAGGGGTTAGAATCATCAATTAAATCAAAGCAGGAAGTAGAAGCATATTTCTTAATAATTTCAGGTATTTCATTCAAAGATACTGTGGGGGACAGATATCCCCGGGTCCACTAGAAGGATAAAAGACCTCACGAAAGGCCCAAGGGCCCCATAATTCGTAAGGTCATCCCCTCGTGGGCCTAGGATGAACGACCAGTGGAACGGATTAGCACAAGGCCGGGTCGGCGCAAGCCCAGACGGCCCAACAAATTCGAGCAGTGATCGCAACAGTGACCCGACCTTCCTGCGCAGGGGCCCCGTACATCGGAACTGAGCGAGGATGAGTCAGCTGAACTATAGGAAGATAGACTCAGTTAGTTCACTATTACTTTGGCACACGTTGTTATCATATCCACATGTAATGCCCCTCGATCGAGTATATAAGGCCTAGGGGGCACCCCTTCAAGACGATCGACATCATTCATCACTTAGCCATCCACCCCGCTCTCTACGTTTTCCAGCACTAGAGAACTCCCTTGTAACCCATCGCATAAAGCATTCCAGCCAGGACGTAGGGTGTTACGCATCTCAAAGCGACCCGAACATGTACATCATTGTCTACTATTTCTCGTGCGCCCAACACGAACCATCGAGCTACAGTCGGTAACACTGTCCTACTCCTAAAAGCACCTTGGGGGGTAACCCTGGGTGCGTTGTCGGATCCGAAACACCGACAGCTGGCGCGCCAGGTAGGGGGTGTGTCATCGATCCAAGCTAGCTCAATGGCCGTCACCTTCCAGCACAAGATCATCCTCCGCCCTGGATCCATATTCTGCTTCGGTACTATCTCATCTGTAGCGGATGATGAAGGAACTCTGCATCGCCTCGCGGATCCGCCAGAGAGAAAGCCTTCCTTAGAAATCTCCGAGAAAATCGAGGTGAGGCAGGAAAAAGCGCGACCTCCAGCGCTCCTAAAAAAGATTACCTCCAGCAAGCTAGGAGCCGAGGGTCCTTCAGCCCGGAGAACTCCGCTGTCCACCTCTCCGATGAGAGAATGGACACGGATCATAAGGAAAAAGGAAGCAAAGGATCATCAAGCTGATCTTTCTGTGCCTCCGCTCTCAAAGGAGAACAAAAAGAAGATCGCCGTGACAGTTACTCCATTCTACCCCGACGTCCTCTTCATCGGGAGAGTGGAGTCACCCCCCATCTCCGACGACGAGCCGACTGCACCCGGAGAGGAACCTCCTCAGCGGGAATCCCGCCGACGAAGGAACCGACGCCAAAATATCCGGCGACATCACGAGGCCGGAGAGCGGGACCCGGCGCAACCTGTATCACGAGACGAGGTCTCAGAGATAGGAGAAACTCCGGAGGAACGTGTCTTCAGGGAACGAAGGAATTCCCGACGACGCAACCTGAACCCAGACTTCGCCCGAGCCATGAACACGCCGAGTGAAGTCGGAGGGGTGTTGGCTCGGATAGCTGATGGCCTCCCTCGGACTCCTGACGCCGAGGGCTACCGGCGGCTGTTCACTCAAGCAGCCAATCACCTTCTACCCCTCGCTCACCCACCGAACGATCTACGACACGCCATCAAGAGTCGCTAGGACGCGCGGAGCTCCATCAATGCTTCGCATGAACGATGACACGAGAACGAGATCCGTCGCCGGGAAGAGTACGACCGAGACCATGGCATCCCAGCACGGAGTCAGGCTACCAGGACTGAGTCGGCCACGGCTTCAACTGGTGGCACCACCCGGGGACGGTCGAGGCACCACGACGACCACTCCCCTCCCTGGGACAGACAACATCATCGACGACAGGAGGACACGTGTGGAGTATCGGCACTTACTCCGTGCCTCAGGGCCATTCAATGGCCCCCTAACTTCAAGGTATCCAACGTCGACAAATATGAACCTAAACAGGATCCGGGAGGCTGGCTGGCCGTCTACACCACCGCTGCCCGAGCTGCTGGGGCAACCAAGGACGTAATGACCGCGTACTTGCCTATCGTCCTCGGGCAAGACACGCTGCAATGGCTGCGACACCTACCCCGACACTGCATCGACGACTGGAGCGACTTCAGTCGGCGCTTCACCGCCAACTTTCAGTCTCTTTCCGACAAACCGGCACAACCATGGGACCTCAAATCCATCAAGCACCGGGGGGGACGAAACTCTCCGGTCATACCTCAAAAGGTTCCAGACCATGAGAAATCGTATCCCCGAGGTCGCGGAGGCGGCAGTGATCGAGGACTTCTACAGGGGATCCAATGACTCGATCTTCGTCCGAACCATATTACAGAAGGCGTCGACTACCTCCGAGCAACTGTTCCGGGAAGCCAACCTCTACATCACCGCCGACGAGTGAGCTCAGGACCTCATCGGAGGAGCGAAGCCAGCACCAGTGGCATCGCGATGCGACACGAACCAACAGCCCGACAAGCGTTGGGAGAAGAGGCCTCGCGAAGAAGTTCACGCCGCCGGACCACCTGCCTCTCGCGCCCGAGGAGGACCTCGTGGAGGCGAACGCACGCTGGACGACATCCTCGACGCCCAATGCCCGTACCACAAGGACATGCGCCACACCCTTCGGAACTGCAGAGACTTCAAGCACTCCGTCGGGCACGGCCGACCCTTCCAACCTCTACCTCCTCCCCCGCCGCGAGGAGGACCAGGAGAACTGCGACAACCCCAGCAACAGGAGGAGGGAGGAGGTGGAGCCTTCCCGCGTGTTGACAGAGAGGTCAATGTCATCTTCGGCGGACACGGATCACAGGAGAACAAGAGACAACAAAAGCTCAACGATCGCCAGATACTGGTGGCAGCTACCGGTCCTCCCACCCCATACCGATGGTCGGAGCACCCGATCACCTTCACTCGGGTGGATCAGTGGCTCAACTTCGACCACCCAGGCAAATACCCGCTCCTCGTCGATCCGGTGATTCGAGAGAGCAGGGTGAAGAAGGTATTAGTGGACGGGGGAGCAGCATCAACGTCACCTTCCCCCGGACACTCCAAGGCTTGGGAGTTCACCTCAAAGAGCTTCACGAGTCAGACACTCCTTTCTTCGGCATCATGCCGACTGAAGGAGAATACCCGCTGGGCCACATCTACATGCCGGTCACCTTCAGAACTCCAGAGAACTACAGAACCGAGTACCTAAGGTTCGAAGTGGCAAACTTCAACTGCAGGTACAACACCATCATCGGGAGGCCTGGATTAGCAAAGTTCATGGCCATTCCGCATTATACATACATGATATTGAAGATGCCAGGACCGCAAGGGATCATAACTGTGCGCGCTGACTTCCAAGGCACCGCAGAGTGTTTCCGAGTGGCCATTCAGGCGGCCCTCACCACCAAACCATCAACGACTTCTTCTGCGCAGGCGAACTCAAAGCCTGAGGAAGACCTCGCGGTACCCGCGAACGAGGCTCAAGCCGCGACCTCTATGCGGCCGACTGAAGAAACCAAAAGAGTCAACCTTGGGTTCGCTGATGAAAGCAAAACCGCCATCATCAGCTCCAGCCTGGATGACAAATAGGAAGGCGCGCTCGTCCAGTTCCTGCAAGATAACCGAGACGTATTCGCATGGCAACCTGCGGATATGCCGGGAGTCCCAAGAGAACTGGCCGAGCACAAATTGAAGGTCTACCCCCAGGCAAGGCCGATTCGGCAAAAAATACGTCGTTTCACGCCCGACAAGAGAGAAGCCATCCGCGCTGAGCTGGCTTGCTTGGTCGCGGCTAGATTTATTAGAGAGGTGTTACATCCCGAGTGGTTAGCCAACCCTATTCTTGTACTCAAAAAGAATAAAGTGGAGTGGCGCATGTGCGTCGACTATACGGATCTCAACAAACACCGTCCAAAGGATCCCTTCGGACTTCCTAGGATAGACCAGGTGGTAGATTCCACCGCTAGATGTTCTGTGTTGTCTTTCTTGGATTGCTACTCTGGGTATCATCAGATCAGTCTGGCAAAAGAAGACGAGGAAAAAACAGCATTCATCACTCCATTCGGAGCTTTCTGCTATACCTCCATGTCGTTCGGCCTCAAAAACGCTGGAGCGACTTATCAGAGAGCTATTCAAACATGCTTAGCCAATCACTGGGGCAAGTGTGTGGAAGCTTATGTGGATGATGTGGTGATCAAAACAGAAAATTCAGAAAATTTCATTGAAGATTTACAGCTGGTTTTCAACAGTCTACGACAATATCGATGGAAGCTTAATCCCGAAAAATGTGTTTTCAGAGTGCCAGCAGGAAAGTTACTCGGGTTTATTGTCAGCCACCGGGGGATTGAAGCTAATCCAGAAAAGATCGAGGCTATCATGATAATGGAAGCACCACGATCACAGAAGAAAGTTCAAAGACTTACCGGATGTGTGGCAGCTCTGAGCAGATTTATATCCAGGCTAGGAGAAAAAGGTTTACCATTTTATAAATTACTCAAGAAGGTGGACAAATTTCAGTGGACTTCAGAAGCACAGGAAGCCCTAGATGCATTGAAAAAAATTCTTGACGACACCACCAGTGCTGAAACCACCGCGTCGAGCCACGCCGACTCAACCAGCTGAAGATCTGCTGCTATATATCTCTTGCACGACTCACGTGGTGAGCACCGCGTTGGTAGTCGAGCGAGCAGAAGAAGGACATGCATACCGAGTACAGCATCCTGTTTATTTCATCTGTGAAGTTCTAGGTCCCTCGAAGAAGAAATACCCTCAAGTTCAGAAGCTATTATATGCAGTACTTCTAACTGCACACAAGCTCCGTCACTACTTCGACGACCACAAAGTCATAGTAGTCACCGGATTTCCAATAGGAGATATTCTTCACAACAAAGAAGCCATCGGGAGAATAGCCAAGTGGGCCTGCGAGCTGGGATCTCATGACATTGAATTTCGACCTCGCACTGCCATTAAAACTCAAGCACTGGTTGACTTCGTATCGGAGTGGACCGAACAACAAGTACCGGATAACCCGGAAACCGCAGAAGTATGGCGAATGTATTTCGATGGCTCGTTAAAGCTGCAGGGAGCAGGCGCAGGGATCCTCTTTACTGCACCTGGAGGCGAACACCTCAGATATGCCCTTCAGTTGTTATTTCCAGCCTCTAACAATGCAGCAGAATATGAAGCTCTGATTCATGGACTGAACATTGCTATATCACTGGGCATCAAGAGACTGATGGTATATGGAGATTCTCTGGTGGTCATAAGTCAGATAAAAAAGAATGGGATTGTTCGAGCGATTCCATGGGAAAATACTGCACTGCTGTCCGGAAACTAGAAGACAAATTTGAAGGCCTGGAATTTCACCATGTAGAGAGAGATCAAAACACGGCAGCCGATGTATTGTCCAAGCTAGGATCCAGTCGAACTCAGGTCCCGCCTGGAGTTTTTGTTCAAGAAATATTACATCCAAGCATTTCACTGGATCGAGCAGAGGAATGTAATACTCTGAGCCAACCAGAGTCAGATTCTGATGACTGGAGGGGGCCGATCATCAAATATATAAAAAATGAGGAGGAGCCAGATGACAAGAATACAACCGAGCGCATCGCAAGACAATCAGCTCACTATACACTCATTGGGGAAACACTATACAGAAGGGGCGCATCATGAGTCCTCATGAAATGCATTCTCTCAGCTACTGGAAAGCAACTTCTAGATGAGGTCCATGCTGGGCAATGTGGAGGACACGCAGCATCCAGTACCCTGGTTGGGAAGGTCTTCAGGTCAGGTTTTTACTGGCCAACAGCAAAGAGTGATGCGGCCGAGTTAGTCCAGAGGTGCGAAGCCTGCCAGTACTTGTCAAAACAGCAGCATCTACCAGCACAGCAGCTGCAGACTATACCCATAACCTGGCCGTTCGCATGCTGGGGATTGGATATGATTGGACCTTTTAAGAAAGCTCAAGGAGGATACACTCATGTACTGGTGGCTATCGATAAATTCACTAAATGGATAGAGTTCAAACCCATTGCTTCTCTAACTTTAGCTAAGGCAGTGGAATTCATACAAGATATAATATTCAGGTTCGGGATACCGAATAGCATCATAACTGACCTAGGATCCAACTTCACCAGTTCAGAATTCTTCGATTTTTGCGAGCAAAAGAGCATTCAGATCAAATATGCCTCGGTGGCGCACCCAAGAGCCAACGGGCAAGTAGAAAGAGCCAACGGGATGATATTAGAAGCACTCAGAAAGAAAGTCTTCGATAAGAATGAGAAGTTCGCAGGAAAGTGGATCAGAGAGCTGCCGTATGTGGTTTGGAGCCTGAGAACTCAACCTAGCCGAGCTCTGCATGGAAATACCCCCTTCTTTATGGTTTATGGTTCGGAGGCAGTGCTACCTGCTGATCTCAAGTTTGGGGCACCGAGGTTAATCTTTGAAAACATAGCAGAAGCTGAAGCTACTAGGCTAGAAGACGTTGATGTACTCGAAGAAGAGCGACTGAATACGGTGATTCAATCAGCGAGATATCAGCAAACACTGAGGCGCTATCATGATAAGGCCATACGACATCGATCCTTCGCAGTGGGAGATCTCGTCCTCCGCCGAATTCTAACGGGGGAGGGGCGGCATAAATTATCACCTCTATGGGAAGGACCATTCATAGTAGCAGAAGTCACTCGGCCGGGATCATATCGCCTCACTCAGATGGATGGCACGAAAATTGGGAACTCATGGAATATAGAACACCTCAGGAAGTTTTACCCCTAGCTACATCCCAGAAGCTCTCGGAACGACGATGTATTCTGTAAATCGAGAAAAATATCATCAATAAAAAGGTTTCAAAGGCACTCAGATTGTTCACTGCCAATTGGCACGCTTACATAACCCGGGGTGACCACTATGCCCTACTAACGAAGCAGTCGGCTTAAGTCGGCAATGACTTAAGGCGGTGCGACATGCTCACGCTTACTTAACTCAGGGTGACCACTATGCCCTACTAACGGAGCAATCGGCTTTAGTCGGCAATGACTTAAGGCGGTGCGACATGCTCACGCTTACCTAACTCAGGGTGACCACTATGCCCTACTAACGGAGCAATCGGCTTAAGTCGGCAATGACTTAAGGCGGTGCGACATGCTCACGCTTACCTAACTAAGGGTGACCACTATGCCCTACTAACGGAGCAATCGGCTTAGGTCGGCAATGACTTAAGGCGGTGCGACATGCTCACGCTTACTTAACTCGGGGTGACCACTATGCCCTACTAACGGAGCAATCGGCTTAAGTCGGCAATGACTTAAGGCGGTGCGACATGAACTCGGGGTGACCACTATGCCCTACTAACGGAGCAATCGGCTTAAGTCGGCAATGACTTAAGGCGGTGCGACATGCTCACGCTTACTAAACTCGGGGTGACCACTATGCCCTACTAGCGGAGCAGTCGGTTTAAGTTGGCGCTGATTTAAATTGGCACGGCACGCTTGGCACGTTTGCAATCACCCATCTTAGGGCAACTTCTATGCCCCATGATGAAATTTCAAAACCATCACACTGCATTTACTTCTACAATTGTAGACACTGTCGAATTCTAAACAATGGGAAAACAATAGTAGCATTCAATACTAAAAAGTGTCCTCTAACAAAACATCCGAGCACATTAACCGCGTGTTCAAAGCATGCAATGTTTTCTATTTGGCAATGTTCTTCTCAGGAGCAACCGACGAAGAGGGGCGACTTGAGGAATTAGGAGCGGCGTTCACATCTGCCATTATGTCGTTAGGAACAACCACACCAGGTCTCCTCATCAGGATCCGCCCCGCGCGAATAGCTTTATCCATAGCTTTATCGCGCTGGGCCCTCAGAGTAGCAGGAGTCTCTTCAGCAGCCTTGACAGCCAACCGAGCGGTTTCTAGCTCCTAGGCGACGGATTTCTTGGAAGCACGCAGATCCTTGATGACAGCATCTTTGGTCGACACCAACTGCCTGAGGCGAATCACATCGTCCAAGGATTCTTGCAGCTTATAACGATGATTGTCTAACTCCTCCCTGGTGAAGTGATGACTCCTCTCCAAGATGGACAACGAATTGCTGGCGTCGCGGTATAGCTTGTCAAGGTTGTCACGAGAAGTAGCGAGGGCACACTTTTCTTCCTACAGACAAGAATCAGTTTCTCCAAACGTCAAGCAAGCAATAAGAACACAGCAAACAAAGCCAAGATTCACAGGTCACCTTTTCAGAGTTGAGTTGAGCATGGAGAGTAGAGTTCAGCGTGTTAACATCATTCAAAGAAGCAGAAACCCGGGCCAGTTCAGTCTGACCTTGAGAATATTTTTCTTCAAGATCAGAGCACCGCCGGGCCAGTTCAGTCTGACCTTGAGAATATTTTTCTTCAAGATCAGAGTACTGCCGAGCCATATCTGTCAAGAAATAGTCAAGAAGAGGTGTTAAAATAAAAAGCAGATTAATCAGGTAGCCAAAAAAGGAAGCAAAAGAGCACTGACCGGCATTTGCCACCTCCAAATCAGATACACGCCGCTGAAGCAGCACTGGATTCCAACGCGCCAGAGACAAAGCCCCTTCTGGGACAGAGGCGCCCTGCAACTTCAGCCGACTAGACATCTCATCGACCAACGCCTGGCATTAAAAATAGACAAGCATGAGAACAATTATCTGCCTGGGGTAAAGTCAGACCAGAAGAAATCAAAATACCTGGAGGTTGGAGAAGAATGAGGGAACCCCCAAGTCGTGAGAGGTCAACTGATGGCTCGGCGAAGGATCACCGACCGGAACAACTCGCAACGAATCAGCAGGAACCAATTCAGTGTCATCAGCAGAAGCCAGAACTCTGTCATCAGGTGCGCTGGCCTCTAAAGCAACTCCTTGACCGAAGGCTTGGGCTACCGCCATGCAACCAGAGTGTGGAGGAGAAGACCCTACGTGAACATCCATGGAAGTGTGGGAGGGAGAACCCACTCGGACACCCTCGGGGGCTGGGTCACAGCTCGCGCTACCCATTCGAGCCGGATCATCTCCGGCAACACCCTTGGGGGCTGGGTCACAGCTCGTGCTACCCATCCGAGCCGGATCATCTCCGGCAACACCCTCGGGGGCTGGGTAAGCGTTAGCGCCATCCATGGGGGCCGAGTTCTCTGCAACAGCCACCTCTAAGGCTGAAGGACCCTCAGTCACTTCCATGGGGGCAATGCAATCCAGACCAGCCTCTTGACCCTCAAGACCGCGCTCTAAGGTCGATGAGGCGCGGGACGCTGCTCGAGATGACCCCAACCCGGCATCGGGCACATCAGCACAAACAACCATCGCGCCACCATCTGCCGGCTCTGACAACAGATCTTCTGGAACCATGTCTTCAAGAGTTTGATCAAAGTTCGCCAGAGACAATTCTTGCAGACCAATGAGGGCAGACAAAGCAGGAGAAGGAACACCGCTACTTTCCCCACTAGCTATGTAACGTCGGCTGTTCTTCCGAATTACAGGGATTTCATCATCTTCTTCATCATCTTCATCAACAACACGGACATCACACCCATTGGGGTCAGCAGCAGTCGGGTCACACCCATTGGGGTCAGCCTCAGTAAATTCAGGCACTGGCACTTCCTCAGCAACAGGAACAGAAGGACCGGCACCCCGATCCAAGCTAGACACTCGATGAAGACGTCTCTTCTTCTTCTTCTGCCCCTCAGCAGGAGAAGTGGGTTGGTCGGCTCGGCGAGAACATTTCGGGCGAACATCGTCAGACCTCTGAGCGTCCAAAGCTTTGCCGGCCTCAAGGATGGGTGCCACCACCAGTGTTTCAGCAAGAGCGGCATCAGAAGAATCCTCAGCTAACATATCCAGCATGGCACTTATCTCTACGTCACTTGGATTCAACGACACCTCAAAATGAACCTGCCTCTCGTCGTCAGGAATTTCTCCGAGCGAGGCAACCAAAGCACTAACTTCTTTGGGAGAGGGTCGCACTCTAAGGCCCAAACCGCTATCACCAGCAGGAGGATTTGACACGAAACTGGTAAAGGCCTGGGAAGGAGGTAGATTCCAGGCCGAGTATGCAACAGGAGCGCCGATGTTCGACACCTTGCCTCTGAGTATCATCTCGAGTCGGCTCACCAAGTCCACAACAGGAATTCTTCTGTTGGTTACCCGGGTTGAATCAGCCAAGCCTCGGTACAGATAGGCCGGATACGCTCTGTCTTTCAACGGCTGAATGTTCTTGAAAACAAAGTCAGCAACCACAGCTTCTGCAGTCAGACCCCTTTCTTTCAACAATCCAACCTCAGCTAGCAGAGCCCCTGCCTCAGCCACCTCCTGGTCTGTGGGGGATTCGGTCCAGCTCGGAGTGCGGACATCCGGCTGTCTCCCTGACCGTGGGGGGAGGGAATTCCCATGATTCTCCACGATGAACCATTCCAGGCGCCATCCCTTGATGCTATCCTTGAGTGGGATGTCGAGGTAGTCAGTCTTCCTCCCACGGCGCATCTCCAAGCTCGTGCCCCCCACCAGCTGGTGCTGCCCTCCGGCCATCCCAGGCCGACAGTGGTACAAATACTTCCAAAGGCCAAAGTGCGGCAAGACACCAAGAAAGGCTTCGCATAAATGAACAAAGACAGAAACTTGAAGAATGGAATTGGGGTTCAGATGGGTCAGATTCAAGCGATAGAAATCAAGGAGACCACGGAAGAAAGGAGAAATGGGAAGAGCAAGTCCGCGGATAAGAAAAGGAATGTAAATGATGGATTCGTGGTTGTCTTCTGTTGGAACAGTGACCCCACGGCAGATCCACCATAAACAGAGCTCCTTCGGAGGAAGAACTCCGATGGAAACAAGATGAAGAAGGTCGGATTTAGAGACAACAGACATATGGTTACCTGCGAAAGGCAACTGAGTGTTGGGATCGATGGGGGGAATGATTGCGACAGACGAACTCGAAGCTTTCCGCTTGGGCGCCATCTCAACCTCGCTAGCGAGCGGAGCGGAAGCAATATTGCAGGAAAGCAGAGAAAGCCTGGATGCAGAAAAGCAGAAACTAGGGCACGGAGCACGGAGGCGTGCGACAGTGCAGTACATATGGGGTTTTCCCGGGCCAGATGCCATTTCTAAAAAGTGCCTAGTCATCACCCAGCCATTATTTCTAAAACACTGGCGTGCCAAGTCATCACACAGTCGTTATTTCTAAAACGCTGGCGTGCCATGTCATCACCCAGTCGTTATTTCTAAAATGCTAGCGCGCCATGTCATCACCCAACTGTTGTTTCTAAAACGCTGGCGTGCCATGTCATCACTCGGTCGTTATTTCCAAAACGGCCGACGCGGCCCAAATTGACTCAGCTGTTGTTTCTAAAAACGCTGGCGTTATCTGACTTCACTCAACCACTACTTTCAAAGCGGCCAACGTGGTCCATTATCACTCGGTTGTTACTTCTAAAACACCGACGTCGCCAGTAATCACTCAGCTGTTATCCCCAAAACAGTGACATGACTCCAGAAGATCCGGCTGTTACCTCTAAAACGCCGACATCGCTAGTAACCGCTCGGTCGTTATTTCTAAAACACCGACGCGGCCCGCTATCGCTCAGCTATCACCTCTAAAAGCCCCAACCTCGCTGATAATCACTCGGCCACCACCACTAAAGCGCTGGCATCGTGAAGGAGGCAGTCTGAAGCAAGGCTCAACGATTCTAAGCCGCTACTCAAGCATTACGTTCAAAAACAGCCTCTGCAGTAGGCGTTAACACAATCGACGATCAGCAAGAAGGCAGAATGATACACACAAGAGGGATCGAAATCATTCTCCATTATACGGGAAGTACTACCGAACTTACAAATCAACTCATTATGAGCTGATGCTTTCCCTTCTACTACATTACATTTAACTAACTATACTACTAGCTACTACTACATTATTTCGCTAATACTATTTCTACTACTAATCTACACTAACATCTAAAACCAGTGGCGTCTAGCCACTGGCCTTGCTGCTGCCCTTGCTGCCGCCGCCACCGTCGCCGCTGCCACCCTTGCCGCTGTCGCCGCCGCCTTCACCTCGCCTCCGTCGTCGTCGCCGTCACCGCCGTCGCCGCCGCTGCCCTCCTCGGACGAGTCGGAGGAATTCTCCTCGTCCGAGGAGTACTCTGACTCATCCGAGCCCTCGAGCCTGGCACGCTCGACGACCCGGATGTAAGTACATACCTCCGCGGCGATCCCCTGGGAGTCGTCTGAATCATCAGACGACGCCCGGGGAGATGCAGGAGCCAGAGAGCCCTCGGACTCAGAGGAGAACTCCTCCTCCGAGTACTTCGAGTCGCCGAAGTCCTCTGAGGGAGGAGTCGGCTCGCACTTGCGCTTGTCGCCCGAGTGATGCGAAGAGCCACCACCTTTCTTGCTCTTGCCCATGGTGGAGTGGAAGGAAGGAGAGGAGATGAAATAGCAAGCAGTGACAAGAAATGTGAAAAACGCCGGAGAAGCAAGAGCACTATTTATAGAAGAAGAAGGCAACCGCTCACCTCCTACCACGGCCACCGAACAGTCACAAAAATTCAATATGCAATTCAAACCATCTGAAGACACGTCAGGCGGCTGACGCCGTTTCACGTAACACGACACCCATTGGGACTCCAGTCAACTGCACGGGCGATATGATTACACCTGCGGTCACATCAAGTTACTACTCAGAAGCAGTCTGCTAAACGCTCAGCGTACCAAGCCGTCCCTTGCCTACACCCATTAGGGGGGACGCCAAGAAATTATCAGTATATTTTCCAAAACTATCACATCCATACAGTATATGCAATGAATACTCCAAGACAGAAGAGAGATATCAGCAAGGATCAAAGGAAAGCCAAATATAGCCGATAAGGTACAAGTCCAATCGACAGAAGCATCAAAGCACGAAGTGACATGAAGACTAGTCAAGGGCCATCTATCGAACATCCAATCAGTCGCAGATCAAATAAATTGCTAGACCTAGCAAGATATGGGCAGATCGTGTACTCGGCTTCAGAGACAAAAATATATGCTGACCTCTGAAGCATAACATTGATGACATAATGCTGACCTCTAAGGCATTCGACAAAAGAAAAGGATGATTCCTAAAGGAAAAAAGAGACCATGAGATGAAGACCTCCGAGTGGATTATTTTCAAAAATTCACTCGAAGCTCGGGGGCTACACCCATTGGGTGCACCCAATGAATCATCATCCCCGAAGAAGCAAAATGCTGACCTCTAAAGCACAAGGCAAAATTAAGACAAGGCTGACCTCTGAAAAAGCACGAGTAGAAGATGAAAGTGGTTTCTGATAATACTTGAAGTGAAGACCTTCGAGTGGATTGTTTGCAAAAATCCACTCGAAGCTCGGGGGCTACACCCAATGAAATTCGAAGTCCAACAGTGCAAAATGCTGACCTTCGAAGCATGAACCTGAGACAGAACGCCAAACTTCGAGGAATAATAGCAGAAGAAGACAGTAAAAAGAAAATGTGTTAACCGGATCACTCAGAATTCAGAAGCAGTGGCCCGGCAGACTTATTTCCAAAGCATTCCCTATTAAAATCAAATACTGCAAGCTGGACCTAGGATCTTTGGGCCGTTTATTCTAAAATCAGCCCAAAGATCGGGGGCTTGTGGGGGACAGATATCCCCCGGGTCCACTAGAAGGATAAAAGACCTCACGAAAGGCCCAAAGGCCCCATAATTCGTAAGGTCATCCCCTCGTGGGCCTGGGAGGAACGACCAGTGGAACGGATTAGCACAAGGCCGGGTCGGCGCAAGCCCAGACGACCCAACAAATTCGAGCAGTGATCGCAACAGTGACCCGACCTTCCCGCGCAGGGGCCCCGTACATCGGAACTGAGCGAGGATGAGTCGGCTGAACTATAGGAAGATAGACTCAGTTAGTTCACTATTACTTTGGCACACGTTGTTATCATATCCACATGTAATGCCCCTCGGTCGAGTATATAAAGCCTAGGGGGCACCCCTTCAAGACGATCGACATCATTCATCACTTAGCCATCCACCCCGCTCTCTACGTTTTCCAGCACTAGAGAACTCCTTTGTAACCCATCGCATAAAGCATTGCAGCCAGGACGTAGGGTGTTACGCATCTCAAAGCGGCCCGAACCTGTACATCATTGTCTACTATTTCTCGTGCGCCCAGCATGAACCATCGAGCTACAGTCGGTAACACCGTCCTACTCCTAAAAGCACCTTGGGGGGTAACCCTAGGTGCGCGGTCGGACCCGAAACATCGACAGATACTTCTGGGGTGCTACCAATGTTTTCTATCTTAGTAGTTAGCTCATTGTTGTGTATGCTAAGAATTTCCATTTTCCCTAGCAAATTTTCAATAGCTTCTTGAGAGCTAGCTAACTTAGCCTTAAGTTTTTCATTCTTTTTAATAAGGCCATCATCGGTAGCAGTGGATGGAGCACTAGACTCTAATAGCTCAATTTTAGTTGATAGCTCACTATTTAAATTTGCAAAAGTTTCATTTTTTTCTAGCAAACCTTTATAATAATTTTGGGAGCTAATCAACTTATTTTTCAAAGTTTTAAGTTGAGCTTTTTGCTTAGTGCAAACATCCTGAAAAAATTTAACAGCTTCCGCAAGCTCATCTACGGAGGGCTTTCCCTCACCTTCATCATCACTACTACTTTCATCACTAGAGGATGGAATGCTTTTGTTACCTCTTGCCATAAGGCATTTATGTGATGACCGTGAATCCATGATGAGCGTGATGAGGACCGGTGGCTGCGCGTCCTTGGAGGTTCATCATCACTTGAAGAATCATCCCAAGTTCTGACACTTGTTAGCGACTTGCCTTTGCTCCTCTCCTTTTTGGGTTTGGCCATAGTTGGACAATTATCCCTAAAGTGGCCCTTCTCCCCGCATGCGAAGCACCCTCTCTTTCTTTGCTTTTTCCTATCAACGTTAAAGAGAAGATCTTTGTCGGCGTTTCGAACCCGGGGGGTCCCTGGACCGACGAGTAAATTGTCGCCGCGTGCCCCAGCCCAGATGGGTCGGCGCGAGACGGAGCGCGAAGGGGGGAAGAAGCCGGAGGGAGACAGGCGTAAAATGGGAAACCCGCGGCCTTCGTGTTTGTCCCGCGCCCAGGTCGGGTGCGCTTGCAGTAGGGGGTTACAAGCGTCCACGCGGGAGGGAGCAAGAGGCTTACGCGAGCGTCGTCTCGTCCTTCCCCGTGCGGCCAACCCTCTGTAAGAGGGCCCTGGACCTTCCTTTTATAGGCGTAAGGAGAGGGTCCAGGTGTACAATGGGAGGTGTAGCAGTGTGCTAACGTGTCTAGCGGAGAAGAGCTAGTGCCCTAAGTACATGCCGTCGTGGCAGCCAGAGAGGTTTTGGCACCCTGTTCGTGTGATGTCGTGGCCGTCGGAGGAGCGCTGGTGCCTGGCGGAAGGACAGCTGTCGGGGCTGTCGTGTCCTTGCTGTCGTCTCCTTGCTTCCGTAAGGGGGCTGAGAGCCGCCGTCGTCATGGAGCATGCGGGGCGCCATCATTACTTGTTTACCGGGGCGAGCCAGATGGGACGCCGGTCTTGTTCCCCGTAGCCAGAGTTAGCTAGGGGTAGGGTAATGATGGCCCCTCCTATGATGTGGTCGGTCCGAGCCCTGGGTAGGGCGAGGCGGAGGCTCCTCCGAGGTCGAGGTTGAGTCTGTCTTCCGAGGTCGAGGTCGAGGTCGAGTCCGAGCCCTGGGTCGGGCGAGGCGGAGTTCGTCGTCTTCCGGGGCTGAGCCCGAGTCCGAGCCCTGGGTCGGGCGAGGCGGAGTTCGTCGTCTTCCGGGGCTGAGCCCGAGTCCGAGCCCTGGGTCGGGCGAGGCGGAGTTTGTCGTCTTCCGGGGCTGAGCCCGAGTTCGAGCCCTGGGTCGGGCGAGGCAGAGTTCGTCATCTTCCAGGGCTGAGCCCGAGTCTGAGCCCTAGGTCGGGCGAGGCGGAGTTCGTCGTCTTCCGGGGCTGAGCCCGAGTCCGAGCCCTGGGTCGGGCGAGGCGGAGTTCGTCGTCTTCCAGGGCTGAGCCCGAGTCCGAGCCTTGGGTCGGGCGAGGCGGAGTTCATCGTCTTCCGGGGCTGAGCTCGAGTCCGAGCTCTGGGTCGGGCGAGGCGGAGTTCGTTGTCTTCCGGGACTGAGCCCGAGTCCGAGCCCTAGGTCGGGCGAGGCGGAGCTTCCTATGGCGCTCGAGGCCGGACTTGGCTGCTGTCAGCCTCACTCTGTCGAGTGGCGCAGCAGTCGGAGCGGCGCAGGTGGCGCTGTCCTTTTGTCATGCCGGTCAGTGGAGCGGCGAAGTGACTGCGGTCACTTCGGCTCTGTTGACTAAAGGGCGCGCGTCAGGATAAAGGTGTCAGGCCAACTTTTGCATTAAATGCTCCTGCGATATGGTCGGTCGGCGTGGCGATCGGGCCAAGGTTGCTTCTTGGCGAAGACTGGGCCTGGGGCGAGCCGAAGGTGTGTTCGTTGCTTGAGGGGGCCCTCGGGCGAGACGTGAATCCTCCGGGGTCGGCTGCCCTTGCCCGAGGCTGGGCTCGGGCGAGGCGAGATCGTGTCCCTTGAGTGGACCGAACCTTGGCTTAATCGCACCCCATCAGGCCTTTGCAGCTTTGTGCTGATGGGGGTTACCAGCTGAGATTAGGAGTCTTGGGGTACCCCTAATTATGGTCCCCGACAGTAGCCCCCGATCCTCGAAGGGAGTGTTAATACTCGCTTGGAGGCTTTTTGTCGCACTTTTTTGCAAGGGGACCGGCCTTTCTCGGTTGCGTTTTGTTCCAGTGGGTGCGCGCGAGCGCACCCGCCGGGTGTAGCCCCTGAGGCCTCGGAGGAGTGGATTGACTCCTTCGAGGTCTTAATGCGTTTTGCGATGCTTCGGCCGGTCTGGTTGTTCCCTCATGCGAGCTGGCCGTAGCCCGGGTGCACGGTCGGGTCCCAAGTTCTCGAGCTGGTACGTTGACACTGTCAATGGTTTGGCCGGCGCCGCGTTTGCGAGAGCAGCCCCCGAGCCCCTGCACAGAGCGAGAGGACGGTCAAGGACAGACTCGACTTTTTTTACATACGCCCCTGCGTCGCCTTTCCGCAAGGAGGAGGGGGGGAGAAGCGCCATGTTGCCCTTGGAGGGCACCGAACATGGTGTCGCCAGTGAGCTGCTGACGGGTAATCCGAGTGGACGCCCGTGCCCCATTTGTTAGGGGTCGGCTAGAGGCCCGGAGGCGTGCTCCAAAAGTAGCTGCGGGTGATCTGCCGGATCCGATCCCCTTTTGACGGGGTCCGAGGGCTCGATGCCTCCCTCTGATGGGATTCCGTTACAAGATCGTTCCCGCTGGTCTCGGAAATGTCCTAGGGTACCTCGGGAGCATAGCCCGAGCCTTGGTTATGTATTGAACGTACCCAGGGTCATCCCTCGCTCTTCGTCTGAGGCGGCTGTGAAACCTTCGAGGGCCAGCCTACGAACCCCTGATCAGTAGTGGGCGCGGAGCCCGAGTGGCCTAAGGCGGCCGTTGAACCCTTCCGAGGGGCCGGCCTTCGAACCTCTGAACAGTAGCGGGCGCGGAGCCCGAGCGCTCTGAGGCGGCTGTTGAACCCCTTCGAGGGGCCAGCCTTCGAACCTCTGATCAGTAGGGGGGCTCGGGGCCCGTTTCCTTCACGGAGAAGGATCCCTTTCGTGGTATCCCCTTTCCCGGTCCCTGTTGTAAGAGAGAGAAAGAGGAAAAGGAAAAGGATACGAAATAGAATGACGTGGCGCACCTTTTTTGACGCGGTCATTATGGCGAAGGCGAAGCGTCGCCCGCTTCTCCTGCCAAAGGTGCCGCATGTCCTGCCGCAGAGTTAATGCGACGGGACGAGTGGTTCACGGGGCAGCTGTTGCGTGCGTGCGAGCCGTTCGAGGAACGGAACACGGGCGCGCCGTCTTCACGTCGTGAGAGAGGGTTCCCTTGTTGTCCCTGGATGGGACGTGAGCTTGGCTGACAACGTGACCGCTGCTTCCGCTCGCCTGCCACTGCCATTACTGCCGGCCCATTTTTGGTCGTATCGACCATTGCGCCTCCTCCCGCAGCTGACTGACCCGTGACCGATGCGCCTGGCTGGCACTGTTGGGTCATACGCAGGGTTGCCTCGAGTCACGGTACTGGTTCCGCAGTCGAGGAGGCGCGGTAGTGGCGCGAGTGGCGGTGCAGTTGCTCGCACGTAGCAACCGGCGCGCCGGTTGCATGATGTGTGGGCCTGGGTCTCCATGCTGGGCGCGTTGGAGTTGAAGGGGTGCGCCCACTTGGCGCGGTTGCATGCCGCCTGCATGGCTGTCCGCCCTTTCACCCGCTGGTCTGGGCGAAAGTGGAGGAATGCTTGTAACCGCTGGGTAGTTGCGCGCACCGCGCACGGCGGTTTGGCTTCTTCTGCCCTGGGCCAGCTTGCATGACGCATGGGACCCAGCCCCCGGGTCGTAGGGGGAGGACCTTGGAGCGTGTTGGAGAAGACTCAGCTCGCGATGGCTGAGGACGCAAGTGGGGAGAGTTGCCTTTAAAAGAAGGGTGACCCCCTTGAAAGGCAACCATGTCTTCGCTCTCCCTTATGCATCGTGTCTTTCCACCTTCCGAGCCCCCGGATGGGGAACACCCGTGATCTTTCCGCCTTGTTCGTTGGAGGAACGCAACTTCGCGGAAGTTGGTACCTTTCAGCCATCGTTCGGCTTCAAGGATTTTCATCAGGCAGCTCGGCCGCATCCCCTCGCCGGTGGTCACCCAAGACGGTGACCACCAGCCCTTGGGTGGGGAGAAGCAAGCCAGGCTGCGATCTTGGTCCCGCCCTCAGCTTCAAGGATCTTCATCATCCTTGCTGGGGCGGAGGCCGGACTGAGCCGGAGCTCTACCTCCCGCGCGGGTTCGTGGGTCAGCCTCTCCCTCAGCATTCAAGGGAGAGGGCGCTCACCGGCCTAGCGGGAGGGTCGGACTCCAACAACGCGGGGCCGATCGGCGGCGAGCGTCGTCAGCTTCAGCGCGTTGGGCTCGCTGGCTCAGCTGGCTCTGGCTCGGCTCCCGGTGCCCCCTCTCGCCGCAAGGGCGGTTGTCGCGCCGTGCGCACCGGAGGACCGCCCAAGACGTCGCGCGCTGCTAGGGCGACGTTCGTGTTCTGGGGTTGTCCTGCCTTTGCCCCGGTATGGCGCCTCTGCGCGGAGGTCGGTGCTCCGCTCGTTCGGGAGGATCCGAGTGGGGATCCGCCGGTGGGCAGATGGCTCCTGTCGTCGGTGCTGAGGTGGTGTAACACCCACTTTTTAAGAGAATCGAAAAGGAGAAAAATTTATCCCTTTGTATACATGGGGGTGTCATCTCTATCTATTATTTCATGTGAACACATTACTTACACAAATAAACCATTAACAAGAGATACTACTAAATTGTGCATCATGCTGGGATTTTCTTTTGTGTGCATATGATGAGAAAATAACAATAATAATGCTAGTAGAAATAAAACAATGACTTGAGATGAAGTTTGAATCCTAAATGGAGAATTAGGGTTTGAAGTAGAGGAGGAAAGATAAAATAGTACACAATACCAAAAAAAAATAAATGAATAAAAGTTATTCCATAATAATTTATTCAAATCATATATTCAAAAATTTGATTACGAATTCGCCACAAAAGTTTAAATTCAAATTCTTGATTTAAAATTGGAAAGAAAAGAGAAAAGGAAAGAAAAGATAAAAAAAAGAAACAGGAAAGGCGCGTGGGCCAGGAACCTAACATTCGGCCCATTGCTGTTTTTCCTCTCTAACGCGCGCACAGCCCATGCTTCCGCCACCCGCGTGCACTACCTGACTCGTGGGTCCGCGTCGCAGCTTTTCCCTCTCGCTCTGCGTCACTGCCATGTCGGCCATATTGGTCGGCTTCTTCAACCGTGAGCTCAGGCTCCTAATCCTCGTAACAACTCGTCCGCCGCACCTATTCCCTCCGCGATCTTCGCCAGTTGGGTAATGAGATCCTCCGGTGAACTCGCGTGGTGGTTGGGAGTCGGACACCTTCCCATGCATATAAATGCGGACCCGCTGCAACTCTCCCCTACTCCATTGAATCTCGAGCGCCGCCGCCGGGGGAATCCGAGTCTCCAACTCGCCGTCGACATACCGCACAGCTCAGAGCTCGGGCTTTGCCCTTGAAACGTCGCTGCGCCAGGAGGAAGGTGTTGCCCCGCATCTGAGTTACTCCACGGGCGGGGCAGTCCGGGAATTCCTCGCCGGTGCTCGCGCCCGATCTCTCTCCGCACCCCCATCGTGGCCTGCTTCCGCCATAGTTCCGCGCGCTCGGTAAGCCACATTACTGTGTTCACCATTGTGCTCTCACTGTTTAGGTAGTCTCGGTCGGGGGAATTAGTCGCCAGCGGGCCATTTTGGCCGTCGCCGGCAAGCTCGCCGCCGCGGAGGCCTGTGCGCCGGCGCATTCCGCCTGGTCGCCGCTCTGCTGGTTGGGGACGATCTTGTGGCCGTCTGATCGGCCGTGTGTGGCTGAGATCGGCTTACGGTGACCTGCCCAGCCGGAAACGTAATGGGCCGTCCGATCGGGATCGGATGGATCCAGGAGAGAAAACATAGTTTTAAATCCTGGCCGTGAATCTCTGGATCGACGGTCAATAACGCGTACCTCTTCGTCGTTATAACGGATCCGTCAGATCGGAATCTGAGGGCTCATAATCACCCAGATAGCTTCAGCCGAGCTCACTTCTAAAAGAGACCCCGGAAAATTTGCTATTGAACCCGCCGTCCTCGGATTCTGTTCACGGAGTCTTGGAATATTTGCGCCTTAGCCCCCTGCGCTTTGCAGTAATTGAGGCCCAGTCCAGAGTATTATAAAACAGAGAAAATAGTTTATAAATGGATTTTTAATAGATAAATAAATGCTAGAACTTGTTTAAATCATAGAAAATCCATTTTTAGTCCAAATTAATCCATTCCACTTTCTAAAATTTTGTAATTTTATTCTCTACCACCTAGAGCCTCTGTTTTGTCATGAAAACAATTAGAAATTTAATCTCTCACTTAATCCATTTTAAACACATAAAACCTTTGAAAATTCATAACTTAAAATCTATAACTCCAAAATTAATGATTCCTGTTCCTATGATCTTATTTTAATATGTATATTATTAATGTGTATTTTGTTCTTATGTTTGGTGTAATGTTAATTTTGCCTATACCATGTTTGTTTGAATTGCTACGACTAGCAGTGAGGTCACGAGTCACCTGAAGATCATCCTGGTACCTGGAATCTCAAGTCCCAGGCAAGTTGTGCCCTTGATCACTTCTTTTTACCTACTCATGTTCTAATTAATCATAATGATCTGCATAGGTTAATTTTGATGGGTCCCAATAGGTTAGCCTAGTTTGATTACCTTTATACCTTGTTTACCACTGAACCTTTTTGGGTAGTACTTGCTAGTGCTTTATGTGGTTTTGGGTATGAAGATACATTATTCATGATCACACTTTTTATTATCTGTTTATTATTATTGTTCATGTTAAGATCATTATGTTAATTGGAACATGGAGAACCACCCGGGAAAACAGTGCTACCACAAGGGAGGAATGGGACCCCTTGGCTGATTAATTAGGAAAGCTAGTGGAAGACTACCTTACCCGAAAGGGGCAAGGGCAGTAGGGGAGTGGTCAGTGTAGGGAGGCCCTCGGGAGGATTTTGCTGCGTTGGCAGTCCTGCAAGGGATTCCTGTTAGGAAGGCCCTCGGGAGGATTTTGCTGCGATGGCGGTCCTGCAAGGGATTCCTGCATTGGAGCTTCCTATAAACTGTAGCGGGTTTTCTGAAGCTAGTGGAACTTTGTAAAGGCCTCGTAGTGTTACCCTGCCTCGCCTCCTCGGTAGAGGTGTATGGGAAGTCGCGATCCCTTGGCGGATGGGTAACATGACTTGTGGGTAAAGATGCGCAACCTCTGCAGAGTGTAAAACTGGTATACTAGCCGTGCTCACGGTCATGAGCAGCTCGGACACTCACATGATTAAATTATGGAACTTAAACTCAATTTGTCATATGCCTTGCATCGCAGGTGAAGTTGTTACTTTTGTTCTACTATCTAACTGGGTTGGTATTTACTTATACTTAGTAGCTGCTAATAAAATTTTGACCAACTCTAAAAGCAATGCTCAGCTCTAACCATCCTCTTTGGTAAGCCTTACACTTCACATGAGCTCCCACCTTTGGCGAGTTCATGCACATTATTCCCCACAACTTGTTGAGCGATGAACGTATGTGAGCTCACTCTTGCTGTCTCACACCCCCCCACAGGTCAAGAACAGGTACCGCAGGATGATGCGCTTGGAGGATGCTGTGACGAGTTCGTGAGAGGTCTAGGTCGTCGTCTCCCAGTCAACTTTGGGTTGCTGGACCGTTGTCTCCTTATAATGTAATTATTTATTTTGTATAGAACTCCTGTTATATATAAAGATGTGACATTCGATCATGTGCCATGATTCATCATATGTGTGAGACTTGGTCCCAGCACACCTGGTGATTATGTTCGCGCCCGGGTTTTGGACCCCTAAAATCCGGGTGTGACAGGTGGCGGCGGCTGGAGAAGTCCTCGTCGCCGGCGGGATCACCGCCACCATCCGCGTTCCGGGCCTCCGGCTCTTTGTACTTGTCCTCGCCCCTCGAGCGTAGACGTGGGCGAGGGCATTGTTGCAGCAGCGTCCGCCCTGAGGCCATTGCTGCTGCAGTTCGGCCACCCGGAGCGGAGGTCGTTGTCGCTGCTGCTGGAGCGGGCAACGGTGGACAACCTGGAGCCTTATCGCCCCGCGGGCCCTCCAATGTGGGGGGGGGGTTGTTCGTACCCACGTTTACGGAACTGGAGTTTCGTTTGTAATGGCACCTTGAGTGCCGGTGTCTGTTCATTGTGGCGTCGAGGCCTGAACGTGTATGTATTTTTGGCACGGAGCCATGTTTTTTCCTCGTTTCGAGCACTAAGACTCGCCTGTCGGCTATCTGAGCCGCTTCACCAAGTGTGAGTTGCCTCGTGCGAAGCTGACGAGTGAGGTATCCGTATCCCGGAGGCGTAGGAATCCCTCGGCTCGGTCGGCCTTGCCGCCCGAGGCTTCTCTTGCTTAGTTAAAGGAACCCCTCGGCCGCCCTTCGATGAGCCGAATCCGGAGGTAGCGGTGTCAGCATGGACAGGGGCAGAGTTGGCTCGAAAAGAAGATTTGGTCGGCCGGAGCCTGGCCGGGTCGTCCGCTGGCGGGACCGACGCTGGAGTTGAGTTGCCGAGGCCACGGGCCGGGCTGATGTCCTCGGGGGACAGCTGGCTGAGGCTTCGGGGTGGCCGGCCGAGTCGTCTGTTCGAGCCGGATTCCTGGAGAAGACCCTGGCGGCGATGGCCCGGGCGTGGTGCTGATGCCGTCCTTCGGAGTGGGGGTCCCCCGACCGCGTCGCCGTCCGAGGCTAGGTCGGACCTCGCCGAAGGTGTAGTTGACGCCGAGGGTGCTGCTGCTCCCTTCAACTGTCAAGGTCCGAGCCTGCAGGATCGGGTTATCTTGTAGTGTACGTATGTTTTCTGCGGCCGCCGAGGCCCAAACATACTGTCGTCGTGTTGTAAAGCTGCGTTTCTTTTCCTCTTGTTTCGAGTATCTGGACTTATTTGTCGGTAACAGAATTGTTTGTCCGAGCGAGAGTTACTTTTCACGGAAGGTGATGAGTGAGGTATCCGTATCCTAGAGGCGTAGGAATCCCTCGGCTCGATTGGCCTTGCTGCTTACGTGTACTCTTACTCGTCCGTAGGATTCTGCTATCGATGTAGTCGAGAAGGCCCAAAAAATCGTTTCGGCAGAAGAGTTTTCGAGCGTGAAGACTTGTTCGGTCCGCGGAATCACTTATCCGAGCGTGAGTTACTTATCGCAGAAGGTGATGAGTGAGGTATCCGTATCCCGGAGGCGTAGGAGTCCCTCGGCTCGGTCAGCCTTGGCTGCTTACGTGTACTCTGTCGTTTTCAGGATCCACTTTCGAAGTAGTCGAAAAGCACGAAAGACATTCTGGCAGAAAAGATCTTTTTCCGAGGAAAATTTTGACGCAGAGGGGGTTCCCCCCTTTTAGCCCCCGAGGGAGGGTTGGGCTTTGCCGAGGCAAGGCTGACCCTTCCTTGATGACCAGACTTCGTGTGTGAACGAGGTGTACGAACAACTTGAAAGCATCTTAAGGATAGAAGCGACGTAGCTGTCGGATGTTCCAAGCGTTGCTGTAGACCTCGCCTTGACTGTTGGCCAGCTTGTACGTTCCGGGCTTCAGAACCTTGGCGATGACGAACGGCCCTTCCCAGGGAGGCGTGAGCTTGTGCCGCCCTCGGGCGTCTTGTCGCAGCCGAAGCACCAGGTCGCCCACCTGGAGGTCTCGGGACCGAACCCCTCGGGTGTGGTAGCGTCGCAGGGACTGCTGGTACCGCGCCGAGTGTAGTAAGGCCATGTCCCGAGCCTCTTCCAGCTGGTCCAGTGAGTCTTCTCGATTAGCTCGATTGCTTTGGTCGGCGTAGGCCCTCGTCCTCGGGGAACCGTATTCTAAGTCTGTGGGCAAGATGGCCTCGGCCCCATAGACTAGAAAGAACGGTGCGAAGCCCGTGGCTCGGCTCGGTGTTGTCCTCAGACTCCAGACCACAGAGGGGAGCTCCTTCATCCATCGCTTGTCGAACTTGTTGAGGTCGTTGTAGATCCGCGACTTGAGTCCTTGCAGGATCATGTCGTTGGCACGCTCTACTTGCCCATTCGTCATGGGGTGAGCCACGGCGGCCCAGTCCACCCGGATGTGATGATCCTCGCAGAAGTCCAGGAACTTTCTGCCGGTGAACTGGGTGCCGTTGTCGGTGATGATGGAGTTCGGGACCCCAAAGCGATGGATGATGTTGGTGAAGAACGCCACCGCCTGTTCGGACCTGATGCTGTTTAGGGGTCGGACCTCGATCCACTTGGAGAATTTGTCGATGGCGACCAGCAGGTGCGTGTAGCCCCCTGGTGCCTTCTGCAAGGGGCCAACGAGGTCCAGACCCCCACACAGCAAACGGCCGGGTGATGGGTATGGTCTGCAGAGCCTGAGCGGGCAAGTGTGTCTGCCTCGCATAGAACTAACACCCTTCGCAGGTGCGGACAATTCTAGTGGCGTCGGCCACCGCTGTCGGCCAGTAGAAACCTTGTCGGAAAGCGTTTCCAACAAGGGCTCGAGGTGCTGCGTGATGACCGCAAGGCCCCGAGTGTATTTCTTGAAAGAGCTCCTGGCCTTCGGCAATGGATATGCACCGCTGGAGGATGCCTGAGGGGCTGCGGTGGTAGAGCTCCTTCCCGTCCCCCAACCGCTGAGCTCCTTCCCGTCCCCCAACCGCTGGAGGATGCCTGAGGGGCTGCGCCGCGCCAACCGCTGAGCTTCGGCTCGGTCGAGGGGTAGCTCTCCTCGGTGGAGATATTGTAGGTACAGGGTCTGCCAGTTTCGATTGGGCGTGACCCCGCTCCGCTCCTCCTTGACGCGCAGTGCCTCACCCTCGGGGGCCGAGGGTGCCTCGGGCTGGGCCGAGGGTGCCTCAGGCTCGGGCGCGTCGTCGGTCTTGACAGAGGGTTGATGCAGGTCTCGGGAGAAGACGTCCGGGGGAACCGTTGTTCGCCCCGAAGCTATCTTAGCCAGCTCGTCCGCAGTCTCGTTGTAACGTCGGGCGATGTGGTTGAGCTCGAGCCTGTAGAACTTGCCTTCCAGGCGCCGAACCTCATCGCAGTAGGCTTCCATCTTCGGGTCGCGGCAGTGGGAGTTCTTCATGACTTGGTCGATGACGAGCTGCGAGTCACCGCGAGCGTCGAGGCGTCGGACCCCCAGCTCGATGGTGATGCGCAACCCGTTGACCAGAGCCTCGTACTCGGCCACATTGTTGGACGCCGGGAAGTGGAGGCGTAGCACGTAGCGTAGGTGCTTCCCGAGGGGCGAGATGAAGAGCAGGCCCGCGCCTGCCCCTGTCTTCATCAGCGACCGTCGAAAAACATGGTCTAGAGTTTCGGTTGGATCGGAACTGTTGGGAGTTGGGTATCGACCCATTCAGCCACAAAGTCCGCCAAGACTTGGGACTTGATGGCCTTCTAAGGGGCGAACGAGATTGTCTCGCCCATGATTTCCACCGCCCACTTTGCAATCCTACCCGAGGCCTCTCGGCACTGGATGATCTCCCCCAGGGGGAAGGATGACACCACAGTCACCGGATGAGACTCAAAGTAGTGTCGCAACTTCTGTCGCGTTAGGATCACCGCGTACAGCAGCTTCTGAATTTGTGGGTAGCAGATCTTGGTCTCGGATAGTACCTCACTGATGAAGTAGACTGGCCTCTGGACGGGCAATGCATGCCCCATTTCTCGTCTCTCAACCACGATCGCGGCGCTAACCACCTGAGTGGTAGCGGCGACGTAGACCAAGAGGGCTTCTCCGGCAGCGGGGGGCACCAAGATGGGCGCGTTCGTGAGGAGCGCTTTCAGGTTCCCGAGGGCTTCCTCGGCCTCAGGGGTCCAAGTGAAGCACTCGGCCTTTCTTAAGAGGCGGTACAGAGGCAGGCCTCTTTCGCCGAGGCACGAGATGAAACGGCTCAGAGCCGCAAGGCATCCCGTGACCCTCTGTACGACTTTCAAGTCCTTGATGGGCCCCATGCTGGTGATGGCCGCGATCTTCTCCGGGTTGGCCTCGATGCCCCGCTCGGAGACGATGAACCCCAAGAGCATGCCTCGGGGGACCCCGAAGACACACTTCTCGGGATTGAGCTTTACGCCTTTTGCCTCTTTGATGAACCCTGCCGCCATTAGCTTGTGGATCTCCTCGCCTATGGCTCTGCGCTTTTCTTCGTCGAATCGGCGCAGGGGCTGCTTGACGGGTCGGGCTCCAGCTCGGATATCCAGCGAGTGCTCGGCGACATCCCTCGGTATGCCGGGCATGTCCGAGGGACTCCACGCGAATACGTCGGCGTTTGCACGGAGAAAGTCGACGAGCACTGCTTCCTATTTGGGATCGAGCTCAGAGCCGATCCGGATCTGCTTGGAGGCGTCGTTGCTGGGGTCGAGAGGGACGGATTTAACCGTCTCCGCTGGCTCGAAGTTGCCGGCGTGGCGCTTCACGTCTGGTGCCTCCTTGGAGAGGCTCTCCAGGTCGGTGATGAGGGCCTCGGATTCGGCGAGGGCCTCGGCGTACTCCACGCACTCCACGTTGCATTCGTACGCATGTCGATATGTGGGGCCGACGGTGATGACCCCATTGGGGCCCGGCATCTTGAGCTTGAGGTAGGTGTAGTTGGGGACGGCCATGAACTTGGCGTAGCATGGCCTCCCCAGTACTGCGTGGTAGGTTCCTCGAAACCCGACCACCTCGAACGTGAGGGTCTCCCTTCGGAAGTTGGAGGGTGTCCCAAAGCAGACGGGTAGATCGAGTTGTCCGAGGGGTTGGACGCGCTTCCCGGGGATGATCCCGTGAAAAGGCGCAGCGCCTGCCCAGACCGAGGACAGATCGATCCGCAGGAGCCCGAGGGTCTCGGCGTAGAAGATGTTGAGGCTGCTGCCTCCGTCCATGAGGACCTTGGTGAGCCTGACATTGCCGATGACAGGGTCGACAACGAGCGGGTATTTCCCCAGGCTCGGCACGCGGTCGGGGTGGTCATCCTGGTCGAAGGTGATGGGCTTGTCAGACCAGTCTAGGTAGACTGGCGCCGCCACCTTTACCGAGCAGACCTCCCGACGCTCTTGCTTGCGGTGTCGAGCCGAGGCGTTCGCCACTCGCCCACTGTAGATCATGTAGCAGTCGTGGACCTCGGGGAACTCTCCTGCCTTGTGATCTTCCTTCTTATCGTCGTCGCGAGCCCTGCCACCCTCCGCTGGTGGCCCGGCCTTGTGAAAGTGGCGCCGAAGCATGGCGCACTCCTCAAGGGTGTGCTTGACGGGCCCCTGATGATAGGGGCATGGTTCCTTGAGCATCTTATCGAAGAGGTTGGCGCCCCCGGGAGGTTTTCGAGGGTTCTTGTACTCAGCAGCGGCGACAAGGTCCACGTCCGAGGGCTTGCGACTTATTCTTGCCTTTCTTCTTGGTGCCGCGCTGAGTTGACGCCTCGGGGACATCTTCTGGTGGGCGGCCCTGGGGTTGCTTGTCCTTCCGGAAGATGGCCTCAACCACCTCCTGGCCAGAGGAGAACTTGGTGGCGATGTCCATCAGCTCGCTCGCCCTGGTGGGGGTCTTGCGACCCAGCTTGCTCACCAGGTCGCGGCAGGTGGTGCCGGCGAGGAACGCGTCGATGACATCCGAGTCGGTGACGTTGGGCAGCTCGGTGCGCTGCTTCGAGAATCGCCGGATGTAGTCCCGGAGAGACTCTCCCGGCTGCTGGCGGCAGCTTCGGAGATCCCAGGAGTTCCCAGGGCGCACGTACTGGCCCTGGAAGTTGCCGACGAAGGCTTGGACCAGGTCGTCCCAGTTGGAGATCTGCCCCGGAGGCAGGTGCTCCAGCCAGGCTCGAGCGGTATCGGAGAGGAACAAGGGGAGGTTGCGGATGATGAGGTTGTCATCGTCCGTTCCACCCAGGTGGCAGGCCAGCCGGTAGTCCGCGAGCCACAGTTCCGGCCTTGTCTCCCCCGAGTACTTTGTGATAGTAGTCGGGGTTCGGAACCGGGTCGGGAACGATGCCCGTCGTATGGCCCGGCTGAAAGCCTACGGACCGGGTGGTTCGGGCAAGGGACTCTGATCCTCCCCGCTGTCGTAGCGTCCCCCACGCCTGGGGTGGTAGCCTCGGCGCACCCTCTCGTCGAGGTGGGTTCGACGGTTGCGGTGAGGGTGTTCGTTGCCGAGGCGACCCGGGGCCGCAGGCGCTGTGTTGCGCGTGCGCCCGGTGTGGACCGAGGCTTCCCGCATGAATCGGGAAGTCGCGGCACGATGTTCTGAGGGGTACCCCTGCCTTCGGGAGGCAGAGCTTTCGGCCCGTCGGACCGCGGCATCCTCCAGGAGATTCTTGAGCTCTCCCTGGATACGCCGCCCCTCGGTGGTTGATGGCTCCGGCATCGCGCGGAGAAGTAATGCCGCTGCAGCCAGGTTCTGGCCGACCCCACTAGAAGCCGGTGGCGGCCTTGCCCTGACATCGTCTGCGATGCGGTGCTGGATGCCCTAGGGTAGATGACGTGCTTCTCCGGCCGGCAGTTGGCCTGCCCATTCCTGCCCGATGTCCCGGCGGAACGGCTCAAGCGTTCCTGCTCCCTCGTCGAGCCTGGCCTGCATCTCGCGGATTTGCTCGAGCTGTGGGTCATGACCCCCCGCCGGGATGGGGACCACAGCTAGCTCCCGAAGGATGTCAACGCGAGGCGTAGGCCTAGGGGGTCACCGTTTTCCGGTGTACCAAGATGGTTGCCTTCGCCGGGACCCCCTAGATCGACGTGGAAACATTCACGACTTGGGCCGCAGTCCTCATCGCCGAAGCTGCGGCTACCGTCGGAACAGTCGGAAAGGCAGTAGTCGCATGCGGTCATGAAGTCCCGCATGGCACTGGGGTTACCAAGTCCGGAGAAATCCCAACTAAAGTCGGGCTCGTCATCTTCCTCGGAGCCCGAGGGCCCGTAGGTCGAGACGGCTGTCATCCGGTCCCAGGGTGACCGCATACGATACCCCAGAGGGTTTGGACTTGCCTCTATGAAAGCGTCCACCGAAGCGAAGTCGCTTGGTGGGTCGAGGCCGAATCCAAAAGGCACGAGATGGGAATCGGTCGGTACCTCTTGGTCGACGGGCGATGACGAAGTCACGTCGGGGGTAGACTGCACCGTCGTCTTAGGTACGAGGGTGACGCCCGGCAAGTCTTTCGCGAGCGTGCTGGCATCGTCCGTCCGCTTGGAGTTGGCGTGTTGCAGGGAAATGGCGCTCGTCTTCGTCTCAGATGCGAGGTCGATGCCCGACGTTTCCCTCGTTGGGGTTCCGGGCTGGAAAGGTCGCTGGAGACTGCCCATCTGGAGCTTGACGGGAAGCTGTTCGTCAACACGCAGCAGGCCCCTACTTGGCGCGCCAACTGTCGGCGTTTCGAACCCGGGGGGTCCCTGGACCCACGAGTAAATTGTCGCCGCGTGCCCCAGCCCAGATGGGTCGGCGCGAGACGGAGCGCGAAGGGGGGAAGAAGCCGGAGGGAGACAGGCGTAAAAGGGGAAACCCACGGCCTTCGTGTTTGTCCCGCGCCCTGGTCGGGTGCGCTTGCAGTAGGGGGTTACAAGCGTCCACGCGGGAGGGAGCAAGAGGCTTACGCGAGCGACGTCCCGTCCTTCCCCGCGTGGCCAACCCTCTGTAAGAGGGCCCTGGACCTTCCTTTTATAGGCGTAAGGAGAGGGTCCAGGTGTACAATGGGAGGTGTAGCAGTGTGCTAACGTGTCTAGCGGAGAAGAGCTAGTGCCCTAAGTACATGCTGTCGTGGCAGCCGGAGAGGTTTTGGCACCCTGTTCGTGTGATGTCGTGGCCGTCGGAGGAGCGCTGGTGCCTGGCGGAAGGACAGCTGTCGGGGCTGTCGAGTCCTTGCTGACGTCTCCTTGCTTCCGTAAGGGGGCTGAGAGCCGCCGTCGTCATGGAGCATGCGGGGCGCCATCATTACTTGTTGTGGCAGAACCACCCGAATTATTCCATCTTAAGTGCCTAAGTCACGCCTCAGGGGCCGCAACACACTTAAATCGGAATAACCCGTCAGTCCCTCAGATCTAGTCTGATAGAGCCACTTAACCAGGATCAAATTCCACAATCTCACTCGAAGGTGAGTCACAGAAGAAATACAATAAAACAGGAAACCTCAAATTAAGTACTGAGTTATTACATAAATCGAAGTTTTTGAGTAGCAAAGTAAGAGTTCACAAAATAAAGTGCAGCGGATAATCGATGTCGTCAGTATCGAGGAAATGGGCAAGGCCTAGCCCACTACTCCTCGTGCTCTTCTCCTGCTGGAGCAACATCCCACTCGACCGTCCAACCCGGTGGCGGGGTGGTAGGCCAAGTCACACCATCAACCATTTCCTGAATGGTACCTGCAAAAATTATGCCACAAACAAGGATGAGTATACTAATACTCAGCTAGACTTAACCGGTGTGAGGAGTCTACTCCGCTACCTCTAGACTATGCAGCTGTTTGGCTGAGTGGTTTGGTTTGCCAAAAGCACTAGCTGTTTCTAAAATCCACTTTTAGCTTTTCAAATTCTATTCTCATTATCTTAGCTAGATTGGCTCCTTCTAAGCATACATGGTGACAAGCATTTAGTTCAAGCAACAAGTTATCTCATGTAACCTCATTTCACTTCTTACTCGATGCAGTACAAGGGGTCAAGCAGTCTCATTAGCTGCGAGAAGCAGACGATTCGAATCGAGTTTTAACCTTGCTAGGTAAACCTAAACACACGGCATGTCAGGGTACTCCGACCCCACACATGACAACCGTCCCCATCGATTCCCCGTTCGCGTCCAGGCCTCACCGCCTTGGCATACAATGCTCCACTGACCCCGGCTGCCGCCGTGCAGTGACCGCACTTGTACCCACCATAGCTAGCATGGGAGACCCAGTCTCAGGTCGCATGAGGGATAAAGTCCGCGCCCGGCTTCACTCAGGTACTAGGTTTACCGGTTACCATTTTTCCCGGCATGTGCTTAGTACGTTCAAAAGCTTGACTCAGGTATCCACACATTAATCCTTAATTCTTTTTTCCCGTCTCATGGACAAGGCATCCTCCCTGGATCCAAATCCATAGACTAACATATATCCCATTATCAAGATGAATACAATCAATTCCTGACCTCGCGCGAGTGCTAGAAAAAACACTCGACTTCTACCGATGTAACACCCTGAATTTGGGGGTATAAAATTTCTTTGCTCATATTCACAAATTCAGGTGTTACTTCCCTTTTCTCATCCTTCCCCAATCTTTTCTTTCTCATTTCTATAGGAGAAAAGTGCTTATTTTAATTGTAATTATAGTCTAATGACTCAAACTCCAAGGGAGTATGAATTGTTGCATCATGTTGAACCCTATATTTCACTTTTGTTTGGTGCATAATTCTTAGAAAGTCTAATTTGAATTTGTGGCTTATTTGGATTTGAATCAAATAGAGAAAATAAAAAGAAAAGGGAAAACAATTTCAGAATAAAAAGAAAAGGAAAAGAAGCCCAACCCTGCCGCCCCCTCGGCCTTTCGGCCCACTAAGCCCATCCCGTGCGCGCGCGCCCTCTCCCCCCCCCCCCCCCCCCCCCCCCGCTCTCTCTGCCCTGGCGGGCCCGCCCGTCAGCGCGGCCGCCTTCCGCGCGCCCGCCCTCGCTTTCCCCTCTCTCTCTGCTCGCGGGCCCGGCCTGTCAGCCCCGTCGTCCTCGCGTAACCGTCGCCCGAGCTGCGCGCGGCCGCCTTCTCCGCGCCCACGTCGCGCGTGGAGCTCGCAACCGCCCCGCCCCTGGCCACTTGAGCCAGGACCCCACTCGCCCTCTCCCCCTCCCTCATTTGCGCTCCAGCAGACCCCTCTTCCACCTCCCCCTCGCTGCGCGCACGCCCGAGCGCTGCCGCCATAAACCCCCGCCGTCCCGAGCTCGTTTCCTCGTCGCCGTTGGAGCTCCGCCGTGCCCTTTGCCCCGGTGAGCTCCGCCCCGACGTCCGCAACCCGGAACGCGCCCCAATTTCCCCTCCCCCTCCCTATTTCTCTCTGCCCGCGCTCACCCGCCGTTCCCCGTGCAGCCGCGGAGGTCCGCCACCGTCACCCCGAGCCACCGTCGCGCCACTGCCGCCACCGAAGAGTCCCCGGAACCCGCCTTGAGGTAAGGAACCTCTCCCGCCCCTATCGACCTTTGTGTTGCTCTCTGCTGCGCTTAATTCCTCGCCGGAGTTGATTAATGCCGCCGCCGAGCCGCTTCGTCGTGAACCGCCCCCCTCCGGTGCCCCTGCCTCGACCCAGCCCCCACCGGGCGATTCCTCGTGCCCTCCCCAACCTTCCCGGCCGCTCAGGTCGCCCCAGAGACCCGCCGAGCGCCCGCGCCCCTCGTCTCCGGTGATTCCTCCGCCGCGGGGACGAGCGCCGCCGCCCCAGCTAGCCGTAGGAGAAGCCAAGGCCGGCCACCCGATCCCCGCCGTCCGTCCCAGATCGGGCGGTCCCGTTTTAATTAGGCCGAGCCCAATCCTGGCCGTCCGCCGGAGATCCAGCGGCCCAGGCCCGCTTCCCCCACACCCCGCCCGCGCTGCCCGCTGGCCCCGCCTGTCAGCCCGCCCGCGCCCGCGCTGCCCGCTGGCCCCGCCTGTCAGCCGCCGCGCTCGCGCTGCCCGCCCGGCCCCGCCTGTCAGCCGCTCAGGCCGCCGCGCGCTCGCGCGCCCGCCCGCGGATCTAATCCTGGCCGTCCGCCTGAGATCCGACGGCCGTAGGAGCCCGATACCCCTTCGCCCGCGCATTTTCTTAAAGAGACCCCCGGTTTTCTGGAATTTAAACCCGCCGTCCCTGGTTTCTCACAGTTAGGTCCTCGGACCTTTTATTTAATTCAAAATAGGTATTTAGGGTATATTTTTAACCCCTAAACTTGTAAAATTCATAACTTTGTCATATGAACTCCAAATTAGGTGCTTCAAATTGCAAAATGCTCATGATGTTTTTGTCTATCTATTTAAACAATGTTTCCCTGCTGTTTCCATGTACCAATTAATGGTTAATCATTAGGATAGGATTAAGATTATTGGAACCCTATTTGAGATAATTAGAAGTTGGTAGACTTTAATAAAAGTTGGAGTACTTAAGTTTATGGACTTAAACACCTAAGTTTAGGAACTTAAAACCATGTAATGATTTAATCCCACCACTGACTTAAACCTGATTAGTGGATAATGAATCACTTTGTATAGTCCTCTACCCCAGACCTAGGGAACACCAGAGTGCCTATCCCTTTTCTACTATGAACTTGTGATCTCTTTGCTGCATATGTTTGGTATGTTGCTTTTGTTTGTTATCTTCCCAAGTGCATAGTGTGAATGATTACTTTACGTAGACAACGAGTAGTCTGTGTTTCCCGAGGAGGTTGCAGAGGAAGTCCCTGATCAGCAGTTTGGCGAAGGCAAGTGTCCTCTGTCCCATTATGTCCTATTCATTTATAACTTACTACCCCGCATTACTTACTTGAAACCTAAGGATTGACTAGTTTTACACTTTACTTTATCCTTGATGACCTTATGGGCTGTTATGGTTAGCACTCTGCTATTGCCTTAACTTAATCAATGAACATGATGTGACTATTTATGATACTGTTATCTTGATGATGTTGATGATCTTGTGATACTCTAGGGGGCTCAGGTTGTTTCCTGAGTACCTCTCCGTAAGGACTTGTTCGTTGAGAGACCACCCGGGATAACAGTACAACCATGAGGGTGAAATGGGATGCCCTTAGCTGATTAATTAGATGAACTAGAGGTGTAGTTGCTTAGCCGTCGTGCCGTCAATGGGGTCCAGGCACAGTGCTTGCTCTGCCGAGGCTGAGTGCCGAGGTTCTTTCGTTTTGCTCTTTGTTAGTCACTCTCCTGCGGGGAGGGGTACTGTGTTTATCAAACTGGAGAAACCTAACGGGCAGTTACGATCTCTAGGGAATCTTTGTAAAAGCTACGTAGTGATGCCCTGCCGGACCACCTAGGTAGTGGTCAATGGGGATTAGCTCTCCCCGGGTAGAAAGGGAATCATGACTCATGGGTAAAGTGTGCAACCTCTGCAGAGGGTAGTGAAACTGGTATATCAGCCGTGCTCACGGTTAAGAGCAGCCTTGGGATCCTCTTTGATTAGAGATACAGATGGTTCGAGATACAGATGATCTGAGATAAAATGGTTCTATTGATGGTTTTGGTTCTATGATGATGTTGTTCCTCGATGAGGAAATGGTTTACGGATTGGTTAATGCTAAAATCTGGCTTCTACTAATGATTAATACCTGACCAACTAAAAGCAACTGCTTGAGCCTAACCCCACAGAAAGCTAGTCCACTTCAGCCAAACGGGACATTTGCTGAGTACGTTGATGTGTACTCATCCTTGCTTTACCACAAAACACCAGGTTGCCCGCATTGTAACCACTGCTCAGGAGAAGGCGAAGTCGTGGAAGGAGACTTCCAGGAGTTCCAAGACTACGACGAATTCTAGGTGTGGGTTGGCGGCAACCCCCAGTCAGCTGCCTGTGAAGGCCTTATCTTTACTGCGTTTCGCTAGCACTTTGATTTAACTGTTAAGTTGATGACTATATGGATGTATATGACTCTGTGATGTAATAAGTTAATACTCTTTTATGTAATTATTCGAGCATTGTGCGATGATGTTCATTTATGTAATCGTTGTGTACGTGAGTTCTGATCCTGGCACGTACATAGTTCGCATTCGGTTTGCCTTCCAAAACCGGGTGTGACATAAGTGGTATCAAAGCCGTGCTGACTGTAGGACCGCTGACCTAGAGTAGCACTGGTCGTACTAAGGACTATTGACCTTCCCTCTCACCTTGACCTCTGATGTTACTTCAAAAGTCGGTCACCTCGACCAACCCTATGTTTTACTACATATATATACTATATTATACCTTGTTAAAAAATTTTATCTTATTCTGTCTATGGTTTATTCACTTGTCATACTAGTTCTGTTCTTACTCTTATGCTTACGGTGTCTTTTGTAGATGGCTCGTCTTAGACACACTGCACGTAAGTCGGTGATTCCTTTCCTGCCATCTCGACTTGCGGAGCGTCCTCTGCACCGCACCGTGTCCGGTCAGTCGAGTCACCTGGAGAGACTGCACCACCGCCTGCGTGAGGAGCAGGAACGCCGGCGCCAGCACAGAGAGCAGCAGGGCTCTTCCTCCCCACCCCAGCGAGAGGTGGAGTCCGTGAGGCCCCGTTCCTCTGTTGCCCAGCTGGAGGCGCCCCCTGCACCACCGCGGGACGCCCCGGCTGTTGGAGGAGCTACTGGAGGAGATCCTGGAGGAGACCCCGACGACGACGACTCAGACCACAGCACGGAGTCTTCTGAGCCGCAGGAGGCGGAAGGATGGGTCGCCCGACCCATCACCCGTGACGCCGCTCGCGGTTGTCACTTCCACGACGCACTCGACACCTTGCTGCGCCAGGCTTTCGACCGGCACACCTGGTCGATCGAGTATCGTTGTGTAGTCTACCAGCACAGTCGCGGGAGGTACCCGGACCGCTGGGAGGCTACCTGCCTAGTTCGCCGTCCGGAGGATGACCTCCGGGGTGCGGAGGCCGTTTCGGAGCACTACTCTATCTCCGAGAGGGACACTGCAGAGGCGGCTATGCAGGATGCAGCACGGCGTGCACTCTCCCAGTACTGTTCTTTATTCGGTGGGGTGGCCGACGGTCTTAACCTTCGGTACTACCCCCGCCGCCCTACTGGCAGCACAGAGAGTGTGGTTGTCTCACCTGTTGGTGAGGCTAACCCTAGGTTGAGCAGCACAGTCAACCTAGTCGCAGTGCTTAACACTGAGCTGGATTACTCTCTGGACGAGCTAAGCAGGGCTCGAACGGAGATTGCGGAGTTGCGTGCTGAGCTGGCAGAGCGCCATCACCAGGAGGGTGGTTCCCCCGCTCCTGTTGGGACTCAGCACCCTTACCGCTCGCCGCCACGTGGTCACCACACTTATGGTTCCCCTGTCTGTAAGACCAGGATAGATCTGGATCCTTAGATCGTTAGCGTCGAAGTTTGTAATAATTCTTAAGTCAGATGTCTCAGTCTTAGGTAGTTAGTTTAGTTTGCTTATCAGTTGCTTCCATTTAGCTTAGTTTGCTTATCAGTTGCTTACATGCTTGTTATGATGAACTTGTGCTGGATTTGAATCTTTGTAATGACTGTAGCCAGCATGTGGGTTTCCCCTGCAGTTTGGCTTAGCTAGTAATGTTAATGAAGTCAGTTGTTTAGTTGGGAAACCATTTACTTCTACTTTCCTTTTTATCTGAGAAGCTGTGTTGAATCATAATGAGGATCAGTGAAGCTCTTTGTTCACTCAGTGTCATGAAGAACTCTGTATTCTCTTTTCTTATGCTGAAGGGTTGTAAGATCAATGCTGATGTATGAATGTCTTCCACAGATGTCTGACAACAGGCGCCGATGCAACAGGCGTGCTCAGCAAGAGCAGCATGACCAGCAGGAGGAACAACAGAGGCAGCCTCCCCCACCACCCCCGATGTCAGTGGAGCAGATGTTCTTGATGCAGACCCAGGCAGTGCAGGCCATTGGGCAGACTCTGGCAGCCATGCAGTAGGCTCAACAGCAACCCCAACCCCAATTGCAAGTGCAGATGCCCCAGATGCCACGGGATAAGCCTGGTGAGTTCATGAGAGGGCACCCTCCTACCTTCGCCCATTCTGCTGACCCCATGGATGCAGAAGACTGGCTACGCGCAGTGGAAAGGGAACTGCGCACCGCCCAATGTGACGACAGGGAGAAGGTTCTGTATGGTCCCCGTCAGTTAAGGGGAGCAGCCCAGTCCTGGTGGGAGTCCTACCTCGCCACACATGCTGACCCCGAAGCCATCACCTGGGAAGAATTCAGCGAGAGTTTCCGCAGGTACCATGTGCCGGAGGGACTGATGATCGTGAAGAAGGAGGAGTTTCTGGCTCTGAAGCAGGGACCCCTGTCTGTTAGTGAATACAGAGACAAGTTTCTGCAGCTATCTCGTTATGCACCTGAGGATGTCAACACTGATGCTAAAAGGCAGTACAGGTTCATGAGGGGTTTGGTGGATCCCCTGCATTACCAGCTGATGAACCACACCTTCCCCACCTTCCAGCACCTGATCGATAGGGCAGTTATGACTGAGAAGAAGCGTAAGGATATGGAAGATCGGAAGCGCAAGATGAGTGGACCCCAGACCGGAGGCATCAGCCGTCCACGTTTCATAGGCAGTTCATCTCAGCAAGGCAGGCCTGGTCATCCACAGGGATATCAGAATCAGAATCAGCGTCCGCATCAGCAGCAGTTTCAGAGGCAGTACCCACAGCAGCAGCAGCAGTATCGTCAGCACAGCCAGCAGGGAAGCAATCAGTATCAGAAGCAGAACAACCAGGCACCTCGCCTTCCTGCCCCAGCAGCAAATCAGAGCAACCAAGCAGCCCCAGCACAAGGAGGAGGCAGAGGATGTTTCCACTGTGGAGAACAAGGCCACTGGGCGATGCAGTGCCCAAAGAAGATGGCGCAGCAGCAGACCAACCCCAATGCTCCAACAAGGCAAGGTGTACTGCAGCCGGCAGCAATCAATCGTAGCCAAGCGTACAACCGTGGAAAGGTGAACCACTTGGAGGCCGAAGCAATCCAGGATGCACCAGATGTGGCAGTAGGTATGTTCTCAATCGAATCTCATCCCGCAAAAGTGCTATTTGATACTGGTGCAACTCATTCATTTGTCACTGCAACATGGGTAGAATTGCATAACATCTCAGTAGAGGCAATGATGCCGCCCATGAGGATTAATTCGGTTGGTGGCAAGGTGCAAACAGATAAAATATGTTCAAATATAATGGGGGAAATAAGGGGGATAGGATTCCCCAGTGACTTAATAGTAATAGACACCCCTGGGATAGATGTTATTCTAGGGATGAATTGGTTAATGAAGTATGAAGCAAATGTTAGTTGTGACAAGAGGACCGTAACATTGAAGTCCCCGTCAGGAGAAGAGGTAGTGGCCGAGCTAAGGATGCCTAAATCAGCGGAGGGAGTCTGTCACCAGATTTCAGTTGATAGTAAGGAGCCCAACCCGCTCGAGGCTATCAAGGTTGTGTCGGACTTTCCGGATGTGTTTCCCGAGGAGCTAACGGGCATGCCACCCGAGAGAAAAGTCGAATTTGCCATAGAGCTTATCCCTGGTACCCGCCCCCATTTCCAAAAGAGCCTATCGAGTGTCTGGACCAGAATTGGTGGAACTCAAGAAGCAGATAGATGAGATGTTAGAGAAGGGTTACATCAGGCCAAGCACCTCGCCTTGGGCCGCTCCAGTGTTGTTTGTAGAGAAGAAAGATGGTACCAAAAGGATGTGCATAGACTACAGAGCCTTGAATGAAGTCACTGTCAAGAGCAAGTACCCCCTGCCAAGGATAGAAGATTTGTTCGACCAGCTCAGAGGTGCCAGCGTATTCTCGAAGATAGATCTGAGGTCAGGCTACCATCAACTCAGAATCCGACCCTCGGATATACCGAAGACAGCATTCATCACCAAGTACGGGTTATATGAGTTCACAGTTATGTCCTTTGGTTTGACAAATGCGCCAGCCTTCTTTATGTACCTGATGAACAGTGTGTTCATGGATTATCTGGACAAGTTTGTGGTAGTGTTCATCGATGACATTCTCATATACTCTCAAAGTGAGGAAGATCATGTAGAGCATTTGAAGATGGTATTGCAAAGACTTCGAGAGCATCAGTTGTATGCCAAGCTGGGCAAATGCGAGTTCTGGATTCATGAAGTCTTATTTCTGGGTCACATCATAAATCAAGATGGGTTGGCAGTGGATCCAAAGAAGGTAGCGGATATCCTGAACTAGAAAGCACCGAAGGATGTTCGTGGGATCAAGAGCTTCATTGGAATGGCCGGATACTATAGGCGTTTCATTGAAGGCTTCTCAAAGATTGCTAGACCAATGACAGCGTTGCTAGCGAAGAAAGTTGAGTTTAAGTGGACCCAAAAGTGTCAGGAAGCATTTGAAGAACTGAAGAATAGATTGACTACAGCTCATGTGTTAGTCCTGCCTGATGTTCACAAGTCATTCTCAGTGTATTGCGACGCTTCGTACACCGGATTGGGATGTGTGCTAATGCAAGAAGGAAGAGTGGTAGCATACTCATCTCGACAGCTGAAGGTCCATGAGAAAAATTATCCCACACATGACCTGGAGTTGGCAGCAGTGGTTCATGCTTTAAAGACCTGGAGGCATTACCTGTATGGGCAGAAGTGCGACATCTACACAGATCATAAAAGTCTGAAGTACATATTCACCCAGTCAGAGTTAAACATGAGGCAGCGAAGGTGGTTGGAGCTGATCAAAGACTACGAGCTGGAGATACATTACCATCCAGGCAAAGCCAATGTTGTTGCAGATGCTCTGAGCAGGAAGAGTCAAGTCAATATGTTGGCCTCGTACCCGATGCCGTATGAGTTAGCCAAGGAGTTCGACAGACTGAGCCTCGGTTTCCTGAACAGTACGCAAGGAGTAACAGTGGAATTAGAGCCCACCCTAGAGCGGGAGATCAAAGAAGGGCAGAAGGACGATGAAAGCATCAACAAGATCCGGCAACTGATCTTAGAAGGAAGAGGCAAAGACTTTCGAGAGGATGAAGAGGGAGTAATATGGTTCAAGGACCGATTGTGTGTCCCCGACCTCAAACCTATTCGGGAGCTAATCCTCAAGGAAGCTCATGAGACAGCCTACTCCATACACCCTGGAAGTGAAAAGATGTATCAGGATTTAAAAAGGAGATTTTGGTGGTATGGCATGAAAAGAGAAATCGTAGAATATGTCGCCATCTGTGATAGCTGTCAGAGAACCAAAGCAGAGCATCAGAGGCCTGCCGGATTGTTGCAGCCATTGCGGATTCCTCAGTGGAAGTGGGATGAGATCGGGATGGATTTTATAGTTGGCCTACCTCGTACCCGGGCCGGCTATGATTCCATCTGGGTGGTTGTGGACCGCTTAACAAAGGTGGCCCATTTCATACCCGTGAAGACAACATACACCGGAGCAACGTTAGCTGAGTTATACATGTCACGGATAGTCTGCCTTCATGGTGTGCCGAAGAAGATAGTGTCAGATCGAGGAACGCAGTTCACCTCTCATTTTTGGCAGCAGCTACAAGAAGCTTTGGGCACCCATTTGAACTTCAGCTCGGCTTATCACCCGCAGACAGACGGACAGACTGAAAGAACTAATCAGATCCTAGAAGATATGTTGAGAGCCTGTGCGTTGCAAGACAAGTTAGGATGGGACAAAAGGTTACCTTATGCAGAATTCTCCTACAACAATAGTTATCAGGCCAGCTTGAAGATGTCGTCGTTTCAGGCACTCTATGGACGGAGTTGTAGGACTCCGCTGCATTGGGACCAGCCTGGAGAGAGACAGGTGTTTGGCCCCGACATCTTGCTTGAAGCCGAAGAGAATATCAAAATGGTTCGGGAGAATCTGAAGATAGCCCAGTCAAGACAGCGAAGCTATGCGGACCGAAGGAGAAGAGAACTGAGTTTTGAAGTGGGAGACTACGTCTATCTGAAGGTGTCACCTATCAGGGGAGTCAGAAGGTTCGGAGTTAAAGGCAAGTTAGCACCCCGGTACGTTGGACCATATCAGATTCAAGCAAAGCGTGGAGAAGTGGCCTACCAGCTCAACCTACCAGAAAGTTTGTCGGCAGTGCACAATGTGTTCCATGTGTCCCAACTGAAGAAATGTCTGCGAGTACCAGAAGAACAGTTGCCAGTGGAGGGTTTGGAAGTCCAGGAGGATCTGACATACATAGAGAAGCCAACGCAGATTCTGGAGTTTGCAGACAGAGTCACCCGGAGGAACACCATCAGAATGTGCAAAGTCAGATGGGGTCACCACTCGGAGGAAGAAGCAACCTGGGAACGAGAAGATGATCTGAAGGCCAAATACCCTGAACTCTTTGCTGACCAACCTTGAATCTCGGGGCGAGATTCTTTTAAGGGGGATAGGTTTGTAACACCCTGAATTTGGGGGTATAAAATTTCTTTGCTCATATTCACAAATTCAGGTGTTACTTCCCTTTTCTCATCCTTCCCCAATCTTTTCTTTCTCATTTCTATAGGAGAAAAGTGCTTATTTTAATTGTAATTATAGTCTAATGACTCAAACTCCAAGGGAGTATGAATTGTTGCATCATGTTGAACCCTAGATTTCACTTTTGTTTGGTGCATAATTCTTAGAAAGTCTAATTTGAATTTGTGGCTTATTTGGATTTGAATCAAATAGAGAAAATAAAAACAAAAGGGAAAACAATTTCAGAATAAAAAGAAAAGGAAAAGAAGCCCAACCCTGTCGCCCCCTCGGCCTTTCGACCCACTAAGCCCATCCCGCGCGCGCGCGCCCTCCCCCCCCCCCCCCCCCCCCCCCCGCTCTCTCTGCCCTGGCGGGCCCGCCCGTCAGCGCGGCCGCCTTCCGCGCGCCCGCCCCCGCTTTCCCCTCTCTCTCTGCTCGCGGGCCCGGCCTGTCAGCCCCGTCGTCCTCGCGTAACCGCCGCCCGAGCTGCGCGCGGCCGCCTTCTCCGCGCCCACGTCGCGCGTGGAGCTCGCAACCGCCCCGCCCCTGGCCACTTGAGCCAGGACCCCACTCGCCCTCTCCCCCTCCCTCATTTGCGCTCCAGCAGACCCCTCTTCCACCTCCCCCTCGCTGCGCGCACGCCCGAGCGCCGCCGCCATAAACCCCCGCCGTCCCGAGCTCGTTTCCCCGTCGCCGTTGGAGCTCCGCCGTGCCCTTTGCCCCGGTGAGCTCCGCCCCGACGTCCGCAACCCGGAACGTGCCCCAATTTCCCCTCCCCCTCCCTATTTCTCTCTGCCCGCGCTCACCCGTCGTTCCCCGTGCAGCCGCGGAGGTCCGCCACCGTCACCCCGAGCCACCGTCGCGCCACTGCCGCCACCGAAGAGTCCCCGGAACCCGCCTTGAGGTAAGGAACCTCTCCTGCCCCTATCGACCTTTGTGTTGCTCTCTGCTGCGCTTAATTCCTCGCCGGAGTTGATTAATGCCGCCGCCGAGCCGCTTCGCCGTGAACCGCCCCCCTCGGGTGCCCCTGCCTCGACCCAGCCCCCACCGGGCGATTCCCCGTGCCCTCCCCAACCTTCCCGGCCGCTCAGGTCGCCCCAGAGACCCGCTGAGCGCCCGCGCCCCTCGTCTCCGGTGAGTCCTCCGCCGCGGGGACGAGCGCCGCCGCCCCAGCTAGCCGTAGGAGAAGCCAAGGCCGGCCACCCGATCCCCGTCGTCCGTCCCAGATCGGGCGGTCCCGTTTTAATTAGGCCGAGCCCAATCCTAGCCGTCCGCCGGAGATCCAGCGGCCCAGGCCCGCTTCCCCCACACCCCGCCCGCGTTGCCCGCTGGCCCCGCCTGTCAGCCTACCCGCGCCCGCGCTGCCCGCTGGCCCCGCCTGTCAGCCGCCGCGCTCGCGCTGCCCGCCCGGCCCCGCCTGTCAGCCGCTCAGGCCGCCGCGCGCTCGCGCGCCCGCCCGCGGATCTAATCCTGGCCGTCCGCCTGAGATCCGACGGCCGTAGGAGCCCGATACCCCTTCGCCCGCGCGTTTTCTTAAAGAGACCCCCGGTTTTCTGGAATTTAAACCCGCCGTCCCTGGTTTCTCACAGTTAGGTCCTCGGACCTTTTATTTAATTCAAAATAGGTATTTAGGGTATATTTTTAACCCCTAAACTTGTAAAATTCATAACTTTGTCATATGAACTCCAAATTAGGTGCTTCAAATTGCAAAATGCTCATGATGTTTTTGTCTATCTATTTAAACAATGTTTCCCTGCTGTTTCCATGTACCAATTAATGGTTAATCATTAGGATACGATTAAGGTTATTGGAACCCTATTTGAGATAATTAGAAGTTGGTAGACTTTAATAAAAGTTGGAGTACTTAAGTTTATGGACTTAAACACCTAAGTTTAGGAACTTAAAACCATGTAATGATTTAATCCCACCACTGACTTAAACCTAATTAGTGGATAATGAATCACTTTGTATAGTCCTCTACCCCAGACCTAGGGAACACCAGAGTGCCTATCCCTTTTCTACTATGAACTTGTGATCTCTTTGCTGCATATGTTTGGTATGTTGCTTTTGTTTGTTATCTTCCCAAGTGCATAGTGTGAATGATTACTTTACGTAGACAACGAGCAGTCTGTGTTTCCCGAGGAGGTTGCAGAGGAAGTCCCTGATCAGCAGTTTGGTGAAGGCAAGTGTCCTCTGTCCCATTATGTCCTATTCATTTATAACTTACTACCCCGCATTACTTACTTGAAACCTAAGGATTGACTAGTTTTACACTTTACTTTATCCTTGATGACCTTATGGGCTGTTATGGTTAGCACTCTGCTATTGCCTTAACTTAATCAATGAACACGATGTGACTATTTATGATACTGTTATCTTGATGATGTTGATGATCTTGTGATACTCTAGGGGGCTCAGGCTGTTTCCTGAGTACCTCTCCGTAAGGACTTGTTCGTTGAGAGACCACCCGGGATAACAGTACAACCATGAGGGTGAAATGGGATGCCCTTAGTTGATTAATTAGATGAACTAGAGGTGTAGTTGCTTAGCCGTCGTGCCGTCAATGGGGTCCAGGCACAGTGCTTGCTCTGCCGAGGCTGAGTGCCGAGGTTCTTTCGTTTTGCTCTTTGTTAGTCACTCTCCTGCGGGGAGGGGTACTGTGTTTATCAAACTGGAGAAACCTAACGGGCAGTTACGATCTCTAGGGAATCTTTGTAAAAGCTACGTAGTGATGCCCTGCCGGACCACCTAGGTAGTGGTCAATGGGGATTAGCTCTCCCCGGGTAGAAAGGGAATCATGACTCATGGGTAAAGTGTGCAACCTCTGCAGAGGGTAGTGAAACTGGTATATCAGCCGTGCTCACGGTTAAGAGCAGCCTTGGGATCCTCTTTGATTAGAGATACAGATGGTTCGAGATACAGATGATCTGAGATAAAATGGTTCTATTGATGGTTTTGGTTCTATGATGATGTTGTTCCTCGATGAGGAAATGGTTTACGGATTGGTTAATGCTAAAATCTGGCTTCTACTAATGATTAATACCTGACCAACTAAAAGCAACTGCTTGAGCCTAACCCCACAGAAAGCTAGTCCACTTCAGCCAAACGGGACATTTGCTGAGTACGTTGATGTGTACTCATCCTTGCTTTACCACAAAACACCAGGTTGCCCGCATTGTAACCACTGCTCAGGAGAAGGCGAAGTCGTGGAAGGAGACTTCCAGGAGTTCCAAGACTACGACGAATTCTAGGTGTGGGTTGGCGGCAACCCCCAGTCAGCTGCCTGTGAAGGCCTTATCTTTACTGCGTTTCGCTAGCACTTTGATTTAACTGTTAAGTTGATGACTATATGGATGTATATGACTCTGTGATGTAATAAGTTAATACTCTTTTATGTAATTATTCGAGCATTGTGCGATGATGTTCATTTATGTAATCGCTGTGTAGGTGAGTTCTGAACCTGGCACGTACATAGTTCGCATTCGGTTTGCCTTCCAAAACCGGGTGTGACAACCGAGATCCTGATTAGCAAGCAGCTACTCGATCTAGCATACTAGTATTCGTCTCAAAAAGGAATCCAAAGTTCATGCAACTAGAGGTTTCAAGCAACTCCTACACTTAAGTGCACATTACAATCCTACAAGCATTAAGTGTAGTAAAGTAGCATATAATAATACGGTTATGCATAAAATCGGGGCTTGCCTTCAATTGCTGGGGCTGCGGGGAGATCCTCAATAGCAGCCTCTGAAGCCTGCTCCTGGTCCTCCTCTTGGACAGGTCCTTGCTCGGGGATGAGCACGTACTCTCCGTCGGCAAGATTACAATCTAATGAATGCAATGTGTAAGATATATGCATGATACGATATGTGCTTTTAGAAATTACAACTTTGGAGGTGTATGATCAAATAGAGTTAAACAAAGTTAACTTTACTTATGTAAGACCCTTGGGTGGTATACTTGGTAATTTGGGTCAAACTTTATCTAAGGTAAGTGGTAGGTTTATTTTTGGGGTTCCACTGAATTCTTTTTAAACCTTAGTGAGAATTGATAAGTACGCAAGTTAGACTTATTGGGGTGAGGTTTAATTCTCATTTCCTTTTTCTTTTATTCTCTTTAATGTTTTGGAGTGGGTTTGAACTACAAGTTGCTTTTATAAAATTCTAAAAATTCTGCAAACATTACAGTGGCTTGGTACTGGTGTATAATTCTTTGTCTCAAAATTTGGGGATCAGAAAGTGAATAGTTTTCTCTGGACAAAATTATCAAATTTTAGGGCAGAAGGGGTGCTTTGAACTACAACTATTATTTAACAGTGGGTAATTCTCTAAAACTTATTTTTGCTGGCTTTTAGGTGCTATAACATGACTTGATACAAATTTCTAGTCATTAATACCTTTTAGTTATTTTACTATGGTTTTCTCAAGTTTCTAGCCAAATAGGTGCTTTCTACTACCACTATAGTTGAAAAATATCAAACAACAGAGTTCTTATTTTTCTTAGTTATTGTTTTGTGCAAGAGCAATCATTCTGAAGTTTGGTATCTTTTTGCTTAAGGGAAGGGGTGGTATGCATTATTTGAATTAAAGGGCCTTTCTCATAAATCCTTAGCAATAGGTATGAGTTTGCTCCTTTTTCATGGGTTTGCATTTTTCTCTGGTGGTTTATCTCATTATGGACTTAGCAAATTTTTGGTTGCCCATTATTGTATCATTAGGGGTTGTTCATGATTTATTTAGAAAATGCCTCATTATCATTTTATATTTATTTTCCTTACTTAAAAGGTTGGGCTGAGGTGTTCTTTATTTTTGTAGTGGGGCTCTGGTGGTTGTAAGTCCACTGGATTTTTATTATCCATTTTGGGTATAGTTTGGTAACTCTAATAATTGATTTTCAGTCCAAATAAGGCTAAATAAAACATTTTAATTTAAAACTGATCTGAACTAATGGTCTCTTTATTTTTCCTAGGTTCTCTGTTACTTAAGAAAACTAGGAAAAATAATTCTAATCAATGTTCATCAATTTCTAATGCCTTTCTGATTTTTCCTAAGTTTTGGGCAAAATAGCTTTAAATGAATATCTACATCATATTTTTTACTGCTGGGGTTCCTATTATTTTTAAACAGTGTCTAAATGAGGTTTGAATAACTACAAATTTTCTTAGGTTCAGTACAGAAGAAAAACTAATTTTCCTTAATTAAACTAGGTTTGGTAAGTTTCTGTTTTTAATTTTAAACTCTAAGAATTAGAACAGAAAGCATAGGGTTTATCATTTTTAAATGATAGTCCATAATTTTACGAGCTAGCAAAATTAGTTTGACAACTTTTTATTAAAAATTTCTCAAGTTATGGATTTTCTAAGTTCTCTGGTTATTTAAAAAGATTAACAGAATTGATTAAATGGAAAACTACTTTGCACTGGGGTCCCTGGCGGGTGTTTTAAATTTTCTTCGCGGATCAGTCCCTAGGCTACTATTCACATGGGTCACTAACGTTACAGAAAACCCCTCGGGTTCTTCAAATCCTAACCCGAGGTCCTTCTCCTAACTTAAACAGTAACCACGGCGGAAGAAAGGGCAGAGGGGCTTATCGGCGGCGAGATGGCTCCGGTGAAGTGGTTGAGGACGTAGAGGAGGTCTCGGGGATCACAACGGTGTGCGGGTCGCCGTCGGGGATGGTCGGAGTTGGCCGGTCCACGTGCGCAGGCGGGGATGCTCGTCGGCGGCGAGGAGTCCGGCCTGCTCACGGCGAGATAGTTCAATTGGACGGGTCAGAGAGGTTCACGGGATGCCAGAGAAGATATGGGTGCAAGGAATTGGACGGAGACTCACCGGTTAGCTCTGTCCACGCGCGGCGGCGAAAGACCGAAGTCCGGTGAGGTTGATCTCGGGCCTCCGGTGAAGTTCGGCCTGGTCCGAGGGCTTGGAAAGCTTTACGGGCCACTGGCGGAGCTAGCCGAAGCACTAGCTCGACTTAGGGGTGGCTGGAGTGGGCTGGCCACGACGGCCGAAGCTCTGGCGGCAATGGCGGGCGGAATTGAGCTCGCCGGAGCTAAGGAGAGGTGGCTGGCCGGTGAAGGTGAGCGCGGGGTGAAGTGAGGTGCGCCCGGGGAGGCTTTATAGGCGCGGGCGAGCACGGCCGAGGGCGGGGCTCTGACATGCGCTCGGGGCGTGCGCGGCGAACGCCAGTGTGCGCTCTGGCGCCTGGCACAGCGTCGAGCACGAGGCAGCGCAGAGAGAGGTCAAGTTCAAACGCGGATTGGGCCCAAATCTTTGAGATTAAGGCCACGATCCCGTTGAAAGATCTCTTCCTCTCAGGTCCCTTTGTCGTTTGTGTGTGGAGGCTAGCAAGTTTCGCTGACTGGATTAAGAGATAGAGAGGGGAGAAATCCTGTTTGTCTCACTGCCACGCACAGGGAGAAAAAATCTCTGGTTTGACATGTCTGAGGCACGCGTCCCAATGCCATCTCCTGGCACATGACATAGGGGTTAATTAGGCACATTTTTGTTAATGGGGCCATTAGGATTCGAGTTAGGGATCAAGGTGAACATCCTTGATCTTTGGCTCAAGGTCTGAATTTCAGAATTCTGAAATTCAGAATTCCCATTAAGTCCCCACATGAGAAGCTTGATTTGGGGTTTTGTTTGAGTTATTTTGGCCAAGCTTTCTCAACCTTTCTTGTTGCTTATTAAATATACTTAAATTTTTATAATTGGCTCAAGTCATAATTTTAAATTTTTCATACCCTTTTCCTTATTTTCTTGAATTTTGCTCATGGGGCTCACTTAGGGTTTTATTAGGGTTGCAACATTATTACCCTTTTTGAAAGACCCATTTGTTTTGATCATGATACTTTTAAGTATATGCTTGGTGAATTCTTTATTCTCAAGTTGATTTGATGCTCATGCTTACTTTGGTTCACATAAAATGATGGTTCTTGGTTTGGCATTTTAAGAGAAACCCTAGGTGACACTGGGGTGTCACAGCCTTCCCCCCTTAAAGGAATCTCGTCCCGAGATTTGGGCCAGAGTCCTCCCAGGGTGAAGCGAAGGGTGAGACTTATAGGAAATGGGTGATTATTGTTATTATTAGGGCAAAACTGCTCTTCGAATGTCATTCTCTTTGCAACTTCAGAAGGAAGCCCTTTTTAAGTTTTACTTCATAGTTACTTCATTCTGAATTAAGATCATATTTTTGAAAATTAGATTCGAAGGGCAGGAGGAGGGGTTGGGGGTGATTACATACCAGCTTCCTGAGGTAGGCAATCGGGGAAGTTGGATCTCAAGAATTCCTCGGTTTCCCAAGTAGCTTCCTCCTCTGAGTGATTACTCCACTGGACCTTGTACATCTTGATCGATTTAGCCCGAGTTGATCTTTCCTTGCAATCCAGAATCTTGGAGGGGTACTCTTGGTACGATAGATCTGGCTCTATCTCCAATTCTGGCTCTGCTATGATTTCGGTCGGCAATCGAACACATTTCCTCAGCTGAGATACATGGAAAACAATGTGAATGGCAGACATTTTTGAAGGTAACTTCAGCTTATATGCCACGGGTCCACATGCTTCTATGATCTCATAAGGTCCAATGTAACGAGGGGCTAGCTTGCCTTTGATCCCAAACCTCTGCACTCCCTTGGTGGGTGATACCTTAAGGTATACAAAACTTCCCACCTCGAACTGGAGAGGTTTCCTTCTTCTATCATGGTAACTCTTTTGCCTGGCCTGAGCAGCTTCTGGATTCTTCCTGATTAGTTTGACCTTCCTTTCGGCTTCAGTCACTAAGTCAGGTCCAAAAACTTCTCCTTCTCCAGGTTGAGACCAATTGAGCGGTGTCCTACTCCTTCTTCCATAGAGAGCTTCAAAAGGTGCCATCCTTAGGCTGGATTGATAACTATTGTTATAAGCAAACTCTGCCAAGGAGAGGTGTTTATCCCAGTTCTTGCCACAATCGATTGCACAAGCTCTCAGCATATCCTCTAGGATTTGGTTTACCCTTTCCGTCTGACCATCAGTCTGTGGGTGGTAAGCTGAACTCCTGATTAGCTTGGTTCCCAAAGACTCTTGCAATTGTTCCCAAAATCTGGCAACAAATTGGGCTCCTCGGTCAGAAACAATGGTCCGAGGTAATCCGTGCAAACACACGATCCGGTCAATATACAATTATGCATACTTCTGAGCCTTATCAGTGGTGTGCACAGGAAGAAAATGCGCCACTTTTGTTAGTCGGTCCACAATAACCCAAATCGAATCATGATGACGAGAGGTGTTGGGCAGACCCACAATGAAATCCATGCTGATGTCATCCCACTTCCATGAAGGTATGGACAGGGGTTGCAAAGCTCCAGCTGATTTCAGGTGGCTTGCCTTTATCCTCTGACAGGTGTCACATTCTGATACATACTGGGCTATCTCCCTCTTCATTCTGGTCCACCAGTACAAAGGCTTCAGATCATGGTACATCTTGGTGCTTCCTGGATGCATAGAGAATTTGGAGAGATGAGCCTCATCCAAGATTTTCCTCTTGAGGTCCTGGTCCTTAGGAATCACCAATCTGCTTCTGAACCATAACACACCCTTTTCATCCTGGCGGAAACAATTATACTTCTCAACCTTCTGATGGAGATTCTTCTTGATAATTTGCACTCCCTTGTCACTGAGCTGGGCCATGATAATCTGGTCTTGCAAAGCTGGCTCAACAGAAATGTGAGACAAAGAACCAGAAGGAATCACTTCAATTTGCATCTTGCTCAACTCATCACACAAGGTGTTAATGCGAGAATCCATCAGAATACAATTGCATTGCATCTTTCGACTCAAGGCATCTGCTACCACATTAGCTTTTCCTGGTGATAATGTACCTCCAGGTCATAATCCTTGATCAGCTCTAGCCATCTTCTCTGCCTCATGTTGAGATCAGCCTGAGTAAAGATGTACTTAAGGCTCTTATGATCAGTGAAGATGTTGCAGTGGGTTCCCATTAGATAGTGCCTCCACATCTTTAATGCATGAACCACTGCTGCCAACTCGAGGTCATGAGTGGGATAGTTTTGCTCATGAGGCCTGAGTGCTCTCGAGGCATAAGCGATGACTCGGTTGTCTTGCATCAAGACACAACCTAGCCCGGTGCCAGAGGCATCGCAATATACATCAAAAGGCTTGATGTTGTTGGGTTGCGCCAATACTGGTGCTGTTGTCAGATGCTGCCTTAATGCATGGAAGGCATCTTCGCACTTCTGACTCCAAACAAACTTGACTTCTTTCTTCAGCAACTCAGTTATAGGCTTCGCGATTCGAGAGAAGTCCGGAATAAATCTTCGGTAATAACCAGCTAATCCCTGAAAACTCCGAATCTGACGGACAGTTGTTGGTGGCTTCCAGTTCATCACCTCTTGCACTTTATCAGGATCAACAGCTATTCCAGCCTGAGAGATAGTGACCCAAGAATTTGATTTCCTTTAGCCAAAAATCACACTTGGATAACTTGGCATAAAGGTGGTGCTCTCGCAGACGTTGAAGCACTACATGCAAATGCCCGGCATGTTCTTCTTCGTTCTTTGAGTACACCAAAATATCATCGATGAAAACCACTACGAACTTGTCCAATTCTGGCATGAAAATAGAATTCATCAGATACATGAAATATGCTGGTGCATTTGTCAGCCCGAATGACATCACCAAGAATTCATATAGCCCATATCTGGTTGAGAATGCCGTCTTCGGAATATCACTTGCTCGTATCTTGATCTGATGGTAGCCAGAGCGAAGGTCTATCTTGGAAAATACCTTGGCCCCGACCAACTGGTCAAAAAGAACATCAATACGAGGCAAAGGATACTTGTTCTTGATAGTTACCGCATTAAGAGGGCGGTAATCTATACACAGCCTCAAGCTTTCATTCTTCTTCTTTACAAACAGCGCTGGACATCCCCAAGGCGAAGTACTTGGGCGAATAAATCCCTTATCCAGCAACTCTTGCAATTGCTTCTTCAATTCTGCCAACTCAGCGGGTGGCATTCGGTAGGGCCTCTTGGAAATTGGGGTCGTTCCCGGTTGCAACTCGATGGCGAACTCAATATCCCGGTCTGGTGGCATTCCTGGCAATTCATCAGGAAAGACATATGCATACTCACAGACCACGGGGATCTTCTTCAGAGGTAACTCCGTCATAGAGAAAGCACATGACTGAGTAGAACCCTGACTAGGCAGAATTAAGGTGAAGTTCCCGCAGAACGGAGAATTAACTTCCATGGTACGGCTGGCTACATCAAGCACAACTTGGTGCAAGGTCATCCAATTTGCTCCTAGAATAATGTCCACATTTTCCAATCCCAACACAAGAAGAGTGGTTTTGACAATGTGGCTTCCCAGTTGAATAGGCACACTTTGGTTTAATTGATTAGTTGCAATTTTACCCCCAGGTGTGACTATCATGAATGACCCTTTTGAGTGAGAAAATGGCAGTTTACATTTAGCACTGAACTTTTGGCTAATGAAACTATGAGATGCACCGGAATCAAACAGAATTAAAGCAGGTTGATTATAAACTGAAAAGATACCGGTCATGATAGGAGCTCCCTCATGTACTTCCTCCAGAGTAGTGAAGTTGAGCTTCCCTTGCCTGACTTGCACCTTCTGCTTTCTTCCCTTGTCTTGATTTGGTGCTGGCATCTGCCTCTGCTGGTTCCTGGGACAATTCTTGGCATAGTGGCCCACATTGCCACAAGTGAAACACTTGTTCCCATTGCCCTGGCAGAACTGCTGCTGCTGCGGAGGCTGATTGTTCCTTGGGGCGGGAGCTGGAAAGCGGTTGGGTGCCGGCTACTGCTGCTGAGGTGGCCTGATCACCCATCTGCCAGCCTGCTGCTGAAAACCCCTGCTCTGATTATGAGAAACAATCTGGAACCTCTGAGCCTGAGCGGACGGTGCTGCCATTGGTGCCTTTCTCTTCTTCTCTGCCCGGTGAGCAACAATGCAATCCTCCTGGGAGATGGCCATGTTGACCAACTCATTGAAGCTATCAGCCCGGACAGTGTTGAGTCGTTCTCGCAGCTTGGTATTGAGACCCCTGCGGAAGCGATCTCTCTTCTTTTTATCAGAATCAGCATGGTACCCTGCATACTGGCATAAGTCGTTGAAGGCTTGCGCATACTGCAGTACCGTGCGGGTTCCTTGATTAAGGGCCAGAAATTCATTCAACTTCCGATCAAGAATGCCAGCTGGGATGTGGTGTCCTCTAAAGGCAGTCTTGAATTCCTCCCAAGACACTTCACGATCAGCGGGGAGCATAGCACGGAAGTGGTCCCACCAAGTCCGAGCAGGGCCGCGAAGCTGCTGTGCGGCGAAGCGAGCCTTGGCCTCATCAGGGCAGTCTCCCGTGAGGAGGGGAAACTTGGACTCGACGACGCGAAGCCACACGTCGGCGTCCAACGGATCCTCTGCCTTGGTGAACAAGGGTGGCTGCGTGCTCAGAAACTCCTGGTAAGTTGCCATAGCCGGAGGTCGCTGATGCTGGCCTCCACCATGCTGCTGAGGGTGGGGCTGGCGCTGCAAGAGCTGTCGCAGAATCTCATTCTGCTGAGCCATCAGCTCCTGCACTGTGGGAGCTGGAGGAGGTGGCGGGGGAACCTGCTCGTTATGCCCGCGACGCTGCCTAGCTGCCATCTGAAAACATAGATTGTCTCCATTGTTATCCCAACTCACAGTTTCGAACGACAAGATATCATCTCATATGGAAGGAAAAAATGCCATAATCATAATATTAGGTTCGAAATGAAGATAACATGGTGACAAATATCCCACAGATTTCAAAAGTTCACAGGGTTACATCAATCAGGGGAAGGTACCCATAAGCCTAGTCCAAAATCTGATATTACTAAGCTCGCATAGGTTTCTATCCGCCTAAAAGTGTCGAAGCGACTGCTTAACCCTGAGCGGTGGAAGCGACACTGGATACGGGTGAAGGAGGCATCGCGGAGGTAGTCCCATTGGCACCAGGGGCTGGTCCTAGCTCCTCGGGAGCCTCTTCTCCCTCGCTTCCTGCTTCATTGGCCTCCATCTCCAGGTGGTGCATGTCCAAGTGGTCATTCGCTTCTTCGAGTTCCCTCTGCACATCGTGAAGCTGGTTCTCCAAGACATCAATAGTGTTGTCTCGGATCTCCACCTGCTGCTCCAAGGTGGTGATGCGCTGGCTCAGCCTCTCCACCTGCAGATCCTTCTCTACCAACTCGGTGGATAGATCGACCACAAAATCTTCTCGACTGTCGAGAGTGAGCTTGGCAGTTTGAGCGGTGTTAGCGAGGAGTGCCATAGCATCGCTCTGAAGGGCCTGAAGGCGGTACAGCGCACTCATGCACTGAACGGTGATCCTCCCAACCAAGTCAGGATACATCGCCCACACATCCTTCACATGGCTCACGCGGTTACACCACATGGGATCATCCTTCTTCTCGGCAGGGAAGAGTCCTAAGGGGTGCATCACCATCTCCAGGGGATGGTAGCCATGGAAAGTCGTCAGAGTCTTCATGGCTGCTGCTTCAACGGTGTCGTCCGTCCTGAGTCCAATCGTCTCAGAATCAAGAGAACGCCAACCCGGCTGAAGGGGATGAGCCTCCAAAGTCAGCCAGACCCGACAACGAGGTACCCGATGCTCCTCATACAACTGCACCGTGTACAAAGGGGGCGTAGGGTAACCAGCGGAGTTAAGGACTTCCCACAAGATGGAAGGAAAGCCATCGCGAGAAAGGAAGTCAGAACTGAAATGAGAGTCTCCTCCACTGGCGGGGGTGGGTGAATTCATCTGTGGAAGGGAATCAAAGGTAAAGATTATGGTGGAAGGAAAAAGAAAAAGAGAGCCCGGATGGTTTTAAAGAAAGTGGGTTGGCTCAAATTTTTAATTCCTCTTTGTGTTTTATAATGCATGCATGCTGGAAGTAACGTTGCCTCTCAGAAAGAAAAGATAGGGTTCTTTTTAGGGCATCCATAAAAATATAAGTACTGGCCCACGGGGCCTAAGTAGTTAGCCACCTATTTCTCCCTCTATGCCTAAGGCCTTTCGTCCTAGGTCTAGCGGTCTAGTCCTGACGATCCGTAGCAGTTTCTAGGCAAGTTTTAGACTTTGAAAATTGGTATTCATGGTTTATTGTCCTTCTCTGTGGTGGAATTTGCTCCGATACCAGCTGTGGCAGAACCACCCGAATTATTCCAGCTTAAGTGCCTAAGTCACGCCTCAGGGGCCGCAACACACTTAAATCGGAATAACCCGTCAGTCCCTCAGATCTAGTCTGATAGAGCCACTTAACCAGGATCAAATTCCACAATCTCACTCGAAGGTGAGTCACAGAAGAAATACAATAAAACAGGAAACCTCAAATTAAGTACTGAGTTATTACATAAATCGGAGTTTTTGAGTAGCAAAGTAAGAGTTCACAAAATAAAGTGCAGCGGATAATCGATGTCGTCAGTATCGAGGAAATGGGCAAGGCCTAGCCCACTACTCCTCGTGCTCTTCTCCTGCTGGAGCAACATCTCACTCGACCGTCCAACCCGGTGGCAGGGTGGTAGGCCAAGTCACACCATCAACCATTTCCTGAATGGTACCTGCAAAAATTATGCCACAAGCAAGGCTGAGTATACTAATACTCAGCTAGACTTAACCGGTGTGAGGAGTCTACTCCTCTACCTCTAGACTATGCAGCTGTTTGGCTGAGGGGTTTGGTTTGCCAAAAGCACTAGCTGTTTCTAAAATCCACTTTTAGCTTTTCAAATTCTATTCTCATTATCTTAGCTAGATTGGCTCCTTCTAAGCATACATGGTGACAAGCATTTAGTTCAAGCAACAAGTTATCTCATGTAACCTCATTTCACTTCTTACTCGATGCAGTACAAGGGGTCAAGCAGTCTCATTAGCTGCGAGCACTGCTTCCTATTTGGGATCGAGCTCAGAGCCGATCCGGATCTGCTTGGAGGCGTCGTTGCTGGGGTCGAGAGGGACGGATTTAACCGTCTCCGCTGGCTCGAAGTTGCCGGCGTGGCGCTTCACGTCTGGCGCCTCCTTGGAGAGGCTCTCCAGGTCGGCGATGAGGGCCTCGGCGTACTCCACGCACTCCACGTCGCATTCGTACGCATGTCGGTATGTGGGGCCGACGGTGATGACCCCATTGGGGCCCGGCATCTTGAGCTTGAGGTAGGTGTAGTTGGGGACGGCCATGAACTTGGCGTAGCATGGCCTCCCCAGTACTGCGTGGTAGGTTCCTTGAAACCCGACCACCTCGAACGTGAGGGTCTCCCTTCGAAAGTTGGAGGGTGTCCCAAAGCAGACGGGTAGATCAAGTTGTCCGAGGGGTTGGACGCGCTTCCCGGGGATGATCCCGTGAAAAGGCGCAGCGCCTGCCCGGACCGAGGACAGATCGATCCGCAGGAGCCCGAGGGTCTCGGCATAGAAGATGTTGAGGCTGCTGCCTCCGTCCATGAGGACCTTGGTGAGCCTGACGTTGCCGATGACGGGGTCGACAACGAGCGGGTATTTCCCCGGGCTCGGCACGCGGTCGGGGTGGTCATCCTGGTCGAAGGTGATGGGCTTGTCGGACCAGTCTAGGTAGACTGGCGCCGCCACCTTTACCGAGCAGACCTCCCGACGCTCTTGCTTGCGGTGCCGAGCCGAGGCATTCGCCACTCGCCCACTGTAGATCATGTAGCAGTCGTGGACCTCGGGGAACTCTCCTGCCTTGTGATCTTCCTTCTTATCGTCGTCGCGAGCCCTGCCACCCTCCGCGGGTGGCCCGGCCTTGTGAAAGTGGCGCCGAAGCATGGCGCACTCCTCAAGGGTGTGCTTGACGGGCCCCTGATGATAGGGGCATGGTTCCTTGAGCATCTTATCGAAGAGGTTGGCGCCCCCGGGAGGTTTCCGAGGGTTCTTGTACTCAGCAGCGGCGACAAGGTCTGCGTCGGCGGCGTCGCGTTTCGCTTGCAACTTCTTCTTGCCTTTCTTCTTGGTGCCGCGCTGAGTTGACGCCTCGGGGACATCTTCCGGTGGGTGGCCCTGGGGCTGCTTGTCCTTCCGAAAGATGGCCTCAACCGCCTCCTGGCCAGAGGCGAACTTGGTGGCGATGTCCATCAGTTCGCTCGCCCTGGTGGGGGTCTTGCGACCCAGCTTGCTCACCAGGTCGCGGCAGGTGGTGCCGGCGAGGAACGCGCCGATGACATCCGAGTCGGTGACGTTGGGCAGCTCGGTGCGCTGCTTCGAGAATCGCCGGATGTAGTCCCGGAGAGACTCTCCCGGCTGCTGGCGACAGCTTCGAAGATCCCAGGAGTTCCCAGGGCGCACGTACGTGCCCTGGAAGTTGCCGGCGAAGGCTTGGACCAGGTCGTCCCAGTTGGAGATCTGCCCCGGAGGCAGGTGCTCCAGCCAGGCTCGAGCGGTATCGGAGAGGAACAGGAATAGGTTGTGGATGATGAGGTTGTCATCGTCGATTCCACCCAGGTGGCAGGCCAGCCGATAGTCCGCGAGCCACAGTTCCGGCCTTGTCTCCCCCGAGTACTTTGTGATAGTAGTCGGGGTTCGGAACCGGGTCGGGAACGACGCCCGTCGTATGGCCCAGCTGAAAGCCTGCGGACCGGGTGGTTCGGGCGAGGGACTCTGATCCTCCCCGCTGTCGTAGCGTCCCCCACGCCTGGGGTGGTAGCCTCGGCGCACCCTCTCGTCGAGGTGGGTTCGACAGTTGCGGTGAGGGTGTTCGTTGCCGAGGCGACCCGGGGCCACAGGCGCTGTGTTCCGCGTGCGCCCGGTGTGGACCGAGGCTTCCCGCATGAATCGGGAAGTCGCGGCACGATGTTCTGAGGGGTACCCCTGCCTTCGAGAGGCAGAGCTTTTGGCCCGTCGGACCGCGGCATCCTCCAGGAGATTCTTGAGCTCTCCCTGGATACGCCGCCCCTCGGTGGTTGATGGCTCCGGCATCGCGCGGAGAAGTAATGCCGCTGCATCCAGGTTCTGGCCGACCCCACTAGAAGCCGGTGGCGGCCTTGCCCTGACATCGTCTGCGATGCGGTGCTGGATGCCCTAGGGTAGATGACGTGCTTCTCCGGCCGGCGGTTGGCCTGCCCATTCCTGCCCGATGTCCCGGTGGAACGGCTCAAGCGTTCCTGCTCCCTCGTCGAGCCTGGCCTGCATCTCGCGGATTTGCTCGAGCTGTGGGTCATGACCCCCCGCCGGGACGGGGACCACAGCTAGCTCCCGAAGGATGTCAACGCGAGGCGCAGGCCTAGGGGGATCACCGTTTTCCCGCGTACCAAGATGGTTGCCTTCGCCGGGACCCCCTAGATCGACGTGGAAACATTCACGACTTGGGCCGCAGTCCTCGTCGCCGAAGCTGCGGCTACCGTCGGAACAGTCGGAAAGGCAGCAGTCACATGCGGTCATGAAGTCCCGCATGGCACTGGGGTTACCAAGTCCGGAGAAATCCCAACTAAAGTCGGGCTCGTCATCTTCCTCGGAGCCCGAGGGCCCGTAGGTCGAGACGGCTGTCAGCCGGTCCCAGGGTGACCGCATACGATACCCCAGAGGGTTTGGACTTGCCTCTATGAAAGCGTCCACCGAAGCGAAGTCGCTTGGTGGGTCGAGGCCGAATCCAAAAGGCACGAGATGGGAATCGGTCGGTACCTCTTGGTCGACGGGCGGTGACGAAGTCACGTCGGGGGTAGACTGCACCGTCGTCTCAGGTACGAGGGTGACGCCCGGCAAGTCTTTCACGAGCGTGCTGGCGTCGTCCGTCCGCTTGGAGTTGGCGTGTTGCAGGGAAATGGCGCTCGTCTTCGTCTCAGACGCGAAGTCGATGCCCGACGTGTCTCTCGTTGGGGCGCCGGCGCCGTCGACTCGCTCGACAGCCGACGAGGTGCCGCCTCCTACTTGGCCTTGGTTGCCCCGCCTCCTCCTCCGTCGGCGGGGGAGGGGACGGGACAAGCCCGAATGTTGTTCTTCCGCCATGTGGGGAAGACATCGTCGATTCCGACACCGGCGGGCGGGTTGTCGGCCGCCATTGTCGCCGTCGCGCGGCGGGGGAAGGAGTATCATGTCGTGGCTGCCGTCGAGGGACATGAACTCAAGACTCCCGAAACGGAGCACCGTTCCGGGATGGAAAGGTCGCTGGAGACTGCCCATCTGGAGCTTGACGGGAAGCTGTTCGTCAGATTGCAGCAGGCCCCTACCTGGCGCGCCAACTGTCGGCGTTTCGAACCCGGGGGGTCCCTGGACCCACGAGTAAATTGTCGCCACGTGCCCCAGCCCATATGGGTCGGCGCGAGACGGAGCGCGAAGGGGGGAAGAAGCCGGAGGGAGACAGGCGTAAAAGGGGAAACCCGCGGCCTTCGTGTTTGTCCCGCGCCCAGGTCGGGTGCGCTTGCAGTAGGGGGTTACAAGCGTCCACGCGGGAGGGAGCGAGAGGCTTACGCGAGCGTCGTCCCGTCCTTCCCCGCGCGGCCAACCCTCTGTAAGAGGGCCCTGGACCTTCCTTTTATAGGCGTAAGGAGAGGGTCCAGGTGTACAATGGGAGGTGTAGTAGTGTGCTAACGTGTCTAGCAGAGAAGAGCTAGTGCCCTAAGTACATGTCGTCGTGGCAGCCGGAGAGGTTTTGGCACCCTGTTCGTGTGATGTCGTGGTCGTCGGAGGAGCGCTGGTGCCTGGCGGAAGGATAGCTGTTGGGGCTGTCGAGTCCTTGCTGACGTCTCCTTGCTTCCGTAAGGGGGCTGAGAGCCGCCGTCATCATGGAGCATGCGGGGCGCCATCATTACTTGTTGTGGCAGAACCACCCGAATTATTCCAGCTTAAGTGCCTAAGTCACGCCTCAGGGGCCGCAACACACTTAAATCGAAATAACCCGTCAGTCCCTCAGATCTAGTCTGATAGAGCCACTTAACCAGGATCAAATTCCACAATCTCACTCGAAGGTGAGTCACAGAAGAAATACAATAAAACAGGAAACCTCAAATTAAGTACTGAGTTATTACATAAATCGGAGTTTTTGAGTAGCAAAGTAAGAGTTCACAAAATAAAGTGCACCGGATAATCGATGTCGTCAGTATCGAGGAAATGGGCAAGGCCTAGCCCACTACTCCTCGTGCTCTTCTCCTGCTGGAGCAACATCCCACTCGACCGTCCAACCCGGTGGCAGGGTGGTAGGCCAAGTCACACCATCAACCATTTCCTGAATGGTACCTGCAAAAATTATGCCACAAGCAAGGCTGAGTATACTAATACTCAGCTAGACTTAACCGGTGTGAGGAGTCTACTCCTCTACCTCTAGACTATGCAGCTGTTTGGCTGAGGGGTTTGGTTTGCCAAAAGCACTAGCTGTTTCTAAAATCCACTTTTAGCTTTTCAAATTATATTCTCATTATCTTAGCTAGATTGGCTCCTTCTAAGCATACATGGTGACAAGCATTTAGTTCAAGCAACAAGTTATCTCATGTAACCTCATTTCACTTCTTACTCGATGCAGTACAAGGGGTCAAGTAGTCTCATTAGCTGCAAGAAGCAGACGATTCGAATCGAGTTTTAACCTTGCAAAGTAAACCTAAACACACGGCATGTCAGGGTACTCCGACCCCACACATGACAACCGTCCCCATCGATTCCCCGTTCGCGTCCAGGCCTCACCGCCTTGGCATACAATGCTCCACTGACCCCGGCTGCCGCCGTGCAGTGACCGCACTTGTACCCACCATAGCTAGCATGGGAGACCCAGTCTCAGGTCGCATGAGGGATAAAGTCCGCGCCCGGCTTCACTCAGGTACTAGGTTTACCGGTTACCATTTTTCCCGGCATGTGCTTAGTATGTTCAAAAGCTTGACTCAGGTATCCACACATTAATCCTTAATTCTTTTTTCCCGTCTCATGGACAAGGCATCCTCCCTGGATCCAAATCCATAGACTAACATATATCCCATTATCAAGATGAATACAATCAATTCCTGACCTCGCGCAAGTGCTAGAAAAATCACTCGACGTCTACCGAGATCCTGATTAGCAAGCAGCTACTCGACCTAGCATACTACTCCCTCCGTCCCAGGATATAAGGCGTAACTACTTTTTATTCTTGTCCCACAATATAAGGCGTGCTCTCTCTATGCATACGTATATCGATGCAGTGGTATAGAGACAATTAAATGCATTTCTTGGTCTTTGAACCAGAGGTGGTTACGCCTTATATCCCGGGACGGAGGGAGTAGTATTCATCTCAAAAAGGAATCCTAAGTTCATGCAACTAGAGGTTTCAAGCAACTCCTACACTTAAGTGCACATTACAATCCTACAAGCATTAAGTGTAGTAAAGTAGCATATAATAATACAGTTATGCATAAAACCGGGGCTTGCCTTCAATTGCTGGGGCTGCGGGGAGATCCTCAATAGCAGCCTCTGAAGCCTGCTCCTGGTCCTCCTCTTGGACAGGTCCTTGCTCGGGGATGAGCACGTACTCTCTGTCGGCAAGATTACAATCTAATGAATGCAATGCGTAAAATATATGCATGATACGATATGTTCTTTTAGAAATTACAACTTTGGAGGTGTATGATCAAATTGAGTTAAACAAAGTTAACTTTACTTATGTAAGACCCTTGGGTGGTATACTTGGTAATTTGGGTCAAAATTTATCTAAGGTAAGTGGTAGGTTTATTTTTGGGGTTCCACTGAATTCTTTTTAAACCTTAGTGAGAATTGATAAGTACGCAAGTTAGACTTATTGGGGTGAGGTTTAATTCTCCTTTCCTTTTTCTTTTATTCTCTTTAATGTTTTGGAGTGGGTTTGAACTACAAGTTGCTTTTATAAAATTCTAAAAATTCTGCAAAAATTACAGTGGCTTGGTACTAGTGTATAATTCTTTGTCTCAAAATTTGGGGATCAGAAAGTGAATAGTTTTCTCTGGAAAAAATTATCAAATTTTAGGGCAGAAGGGGTGCTATGAACTACAACTATTATTTAACAGTGGGTAATTCTCTAAAACTTATTTTTGCTGGCTTTTAGGTGCTATAACATGACTTGATACAAATTTCTAGTCATTAATACCTTTTAGTTATTTTACTATGGTTTTCTCAATTTCTAGCCAAATAGGTGCTTTCTACTACCACTATAGTTGAAAAATATCAAACAATAGAGTTCTTATTTTTCTTAGTTATTGTTTTGCGCAAGAGCAATCATTCTGAAGTTTGACATCTTTTTGCTTAAGGGAAGGGGTGGTATGCATTATTTGAATTAAGTGGCCTTTCTCATAAATCCTTAGCAATAGGTATGAGTTTGCTCCTTTTTCATGGGTTTGCATTTTTCTCTGGTGGTTTATCTCATTATGGACTTAGCAAATATTTGGTTGCCCATTATTGTATCATTAGGGGTTGTTCATGATTTATTTGGAAAATGCCTCATTATCATTTTATATTTATTTTCCTTACTTAAAAGGTTGGGCTGAGGTGTTCTTTATTTTTGTAGTGGGGCTCTGGTGGTTGTAAATCCACTGGATTTTTATTATCCATTTTGGGTATAGTTTGGTAACTCTAATAATTGATTTTCAGTCCAAATAAGGCTAAATAAAACATTTTAATTTAAAACTGATCTGAACTTGTTGGGGACTTGTTCTCAAATGCTAGGAGTTAAGAACAAGGCAACATAAAAAATGTTAATCGCTAAAGTCATTCGTCCTTCGAAGCATTATTTCCCTTAGGACATAATGATTTTCGGACGAAGGTAATGAAGAGCGTGTCTTCATAAATTTATTATACAATGACGAAGGATAAAATGTAGAGAATATAAAAGATAACATAAATAATTATATATTACTATCAGACATAGACATAGATATCTTTGAATTACAAATGTACCTCCAACTGGAAGGAGATGATAGTACAAGCGTGACGCAAAAAGCGAATGCCAAGTCAGCCCGAACAGTACGGGGGTACTGTTCTCCTATTTATAGGCACGGGACACAACCAATACAAAATTACATTCATGCCCTTTACACTTGATAATAATTCTATAGTAATCTGTCGAGGTTTAAATAGCCTTTTCATCTTTAAGTCGGTTTCACTTTTTGCTACCGCGCCGAAGCTTTCCTGCTCACACCTTCGGCTCTGTATCAACCTTCGTATTACTCTGGTCTACTGTGATGCTGACTTGAATCCGAAGATACCTGTTCACACATTATACTCCAGAAATACTGTTAAATCCTGTTTTTGAGGACCTTCGGATGACGAAGGTCCCCAACAGTAGCCCCTCGCAATATTAATTTGTTTAAAATAATAAATTTAGATTGCGACATGGACGAAGGCTTTACGCCGAAGGTCCGAAAAAACACCTTCCCTTTGCTAGAATAGCAACATTCACTGACAAGCGGGGTCTTTCAATTTTCAACGCACTTGGCGTATAAATACGGCCATACCGCAAACTCATTTGATACGCTCTCTGGCCAACTGCTCCCACTCACTCAATTTTTAGCTCTTGTGCACTAAGATTTGCTAAGCTTTTAGTTTTGAAGCTTCGGCTTTGAAAATAGTTTTTTAGCATCTCCGAAGATGTCCGAAGATAAGAAGATTGCTGCTGAGACGAAGCTAAGCCTCGACGAAGAGAAAAAATTTGGGGTTTCTTATAGCGATGTCAAAGACCAACACAGAAAAAATCACCAAGGAGATTCTGGAAGGTTTGTCTGAGGATACTGATGACAGTGACAGCTATGATGTGGACAGTGGTGCTGAAGACTCCGAAGATCGTCCCTGGCGACCAAGCCATTCAGTTTATGGTAAATCAACTATCAAAGAAAATCATCTTGTCAATATGAGAGGAAGGTATTTCCGGGATTTGTCCATTGTGAGGGCGGACGAAGGGGAAAAAACTTGCCCACATCCCGAAGAGAATGAAGTCGTAGTGTACCGAAGCTTTTTGAAAGCTGGACTGCGATTTCCCTTGAGCAGCTTCGTTGTGGAGGTGCTGAAAATATTCGAAATTTATCTCCATCAACTTACCCCCGAGGCAATTATAAAGCTGAATATCTTCGTGTGGGCCGTGAGAAGCCAAGGTCTGAAGCCTGATGCAAAAAGCTTCTGTAATATACACGAATTATCATACGAGACAAAACCTTGGGGTAAGGAACAGTATCACAATAATTTTGGCTGCTACAGTTTCGTTTCTCGGTCCGGGTCAAGCTGCCCCGTGCCAACCTTTCGGAAGAGATGGCCCGGCGACTGGATGACAGAATGGTTTTATGTGAAGAATGATCTGTCAATACAAGAAGATATCAAAGGTATAATTATGCGCCCTATTTGGCAAAGCTTCGGCCTTCGGAGGCCGAAGGTTGAAATGAATGAAGCTACCGAAGAATGCCAGAGGGCCTTCGGCGCAGTCTGCTCTTTCATTGGAACGAGGGACTTAGTACAAGAGCATATTGCCTTCAGGGTATGGCCGCTCGCGAAGAAGTGGGAAATGCCACAAGAAACCGTAAAAGAGGCCGACGAAGGTGGACTTATCAGGTTGAAGTACACTTTTAAATTTGGAGATAAATTCGTTGAGCCAGATGATGACTGGTTAAAAAGTATTGAAAATTTAAGTGATGAACTGCTTGGGGCTTATTCGAAGGCCGAAGACACTGCAATGTCAGCAGCCTTCGGAGGCCGAAAAAAGAAGAGGCTGAATCGGGTATTTGATGCAATCGGGTTTGTCTACCCTGACTATTGCTATCCCATTCGAAGGCAGAAGAGAAAAAACACAACCTCTACAAAAGAAGAAGCTGCAACTGCTCCTAGCGAGCCAGAACCGAAAAGAAAGAAGATAAAGGTCCTTACACATCGGCCGCGCTATATTGAACCAGCTTCGGTGCCTGAGTTTACCGGAGAAACTTCTTCGGCCACCGAAGCTGAAAAACCAACCGAGCCAACCTTGCTGCCAGAAGTCGCAGAAACGGCCGAAGTGCCAACAAAGATAGAATTGGAACAATCAAAGATTTTGTTATCAGAAACGAAAGAGAAGGCCGAAGCGCCATCCACAGAAAAAATGGAAGAGGTAAAAGAAGCAACTGAGGGATCCAAAACATCAGAAGTTTTGAGTCCTGCAGCAAACATTGAGACAGTAAAAAATCAAAAAGTGCCAGCAGTGACTCCGAAAAGAAAGAGAATGGCTAATGTGCTAGATGTACTGGAAACGATCAAATCTTCAAGCACACCTCCGAAGAAGGCTGCTGTCATTCCTGAAACAACAACTGAAATTTCTGGTTCTAAAGCTCCAGGGCAAGAGACTGAAGCCGAAGCTGGGCCCTCAGAGCCTGCAAGGATAAAATCCTTGGAAAGTGAGGCAGAAAAAATAACAAAGCCAACTTTTGTTGAAGAAACCGATGTCATTGCCCCCGAAGCATCCCCCAAAGTTCGTGATTATATTGTTCGTCATGCTTCGAGGAAAAAACTATCAGAAAAAGAAGAGCAAGAGGCCCAACACTACGCCCAAAAACTGAAATATCCAAAGGGGGCGTTAATATTCAATGGCAGTGGAGAAGAAGACTTCTTGTATTGTCTCCCTGACAGCAAGGAAATTTCTGTCTGTCGGGAGATGAGCAAGAGCTTCGGATTCCCAACTTTAGAAGACGGGCTCTCGGTGCTATCGAAGAACGATCTGGCCGACAGCCTGGCTTACAATAGCTTAAAGGTGCGACAAATGAAATCCTTGTATTTTTTGTTGAGTCCAAAATTTTTCGTTTGTTTAAACCTATTGACGCACACATATTTCTCTTTGCAGGGCCTGATACTTAGCAATGCCCTCAGGGTACAGAAAGATGCTGAAGACGAAGGGTGTTCTATATCCCTGAGCAACCTTCGTTCCGAAGTTATCGAACTAAGGAACGAAGGTCTCGAAAAAGATAAAATATTACACTCATTGATAAATAAAATAAAGGAAGACGAAGCTGCTTTTAAAGGTCAAGCTGAAGCTCAGAAGCGCGAAATTGAAGATCTTCGAAAACAACTGGCCAGAGCCAAGGAAGAACACATACTTGAAGAAACAAAGCGAGAACTCAGCGACCAATGGGCAGATCACCTAGAAATAACTGTTGAAGAGCTTCGTTCGTCCAGAAAGAGATGCTATAACAAATCTATAGAGTGTGTTAAGAAGTTAAAAGCTAGCTTCGCCAGGGTCGGCGCCTTCTCAAGCGAAGAAAACTTTACGAGAGGCAATCCCGAAGGTCCCATTGAATGGATCGACCACGAAGCTGAGGCCTTCGAAGAAATTTTAAATAGCCGAGGAGATATATGTGCCTTCTCTGGTGCCAGAGGGATTGCCACCATCTTAGAGAAGAAGGGCTGCGAACATGTAAAAATTTTAGCACAATCCGAAGCTGCTTTGTCTTTTGAAGATGCAAGAGATCCTTCGGCCGAAGCTAGTATAATTGGTGGAAAATTTTTTACCGATATCTGGGATAATGGTGGCCGAGAAATGGCCGGAGAAATTATTCGAAGAAGTGAAAAGGGCATTCACGATGCTAGAGAAGTAGCTGAGGCTGCTGAAAAGAGCGCAGAGGCCGAAGGTCAATTAGGTATTAACTAATAGTTTTTATTGTGTTGTAATCTTAGGCTTTAAGATTTGTTTGCGATTTGTAATAGCAATGTAGCCGTATCCTGTCTTACTTCAGATCCTGCTAAAGCGTCTTCGGGCCCTCAGCCGAAAGAAGACGACGAAATTAAAAAGATGGCCGAAGATATTATGGACGAAGTCGTCACTCGGCTCCTGAACGAGGCTGCAGAAGTTGTTTTGAGAGAAGATTAAGTATTTTTGTGAAAACTTCTGAAATGTAATATACTGTAACATTTTGTAACCCCAAATGTAATATACCTATTTTTGTTAGTCAATTCTTTACGATGCATGAAACTTTACACGTACCGCTTTTGAGTCTTTGACGAAAAAACACCTTCCCTTCTTTTCATGCTTCGTGAAGAAGAATTTTTCTTTGTCACAACAATATCCAATGTTCTGATGAATAATATCCAGGCTTCGTGAAAATATTTTCCGAAGCTACACTTCCGAAGATCAATGATGTATCTTTTTGTGACTATGATTTCTCCCTTTTTCCAAAGCGTTCTTCTGTAGATTGATAATGTGTCCACCTCTTGTGCCATGTGCAAAATGATGTATGATGCTTATGCTATGCGAAATGATGCGATGATGTTATGTTATGTGAGATGATGTTTATTCCGAAGATACATACGCATCCCTGCAATAAAACACAATCTTTTATAAGCCTCCCTTAGGAGCTTCTTCGCCTTTTACTTCAACGGAATCAGCGTTTATTTTTCGCTGTAAGCCTCCCTTAGGAGCTTCTTCGCCTTTTACTTTCAGCGGTATTCGCGTTGACTTTTCGCGCTTCGCCTTTTACTTAGGCGGTATCAGCGTTGACTTTTCGCTGTATGCTCTGCATTCCCTTTGGAACGACTTTGGAGCAGAAAACTTACACTGTGCTCCCTTTGGAACGACTTTTTTGTGACTTCGGCAAACTTACTCTGCGTTCCTTAGAACGACTTTTTGTTGCTTCGAAGAATTTTCGATAGTTCGAAGGTCCTCTTTGTTATCACAAGTCTTTGAACTTTAATCAATATAAGCCTGTGAAGAAAATATATTTTCCTTGTAGGAATCAACGAAACTAATTACATGAAACCTAAACAATGTCCTTTATTATAGAAAATAAAACTGAATGAAAAAGATTGCTATTAAGGTAGGATATTTGTCAATAGATGTGCTTTGACTCTGGCACAGTGCTATTGACTGTACGAGCTTCGGACTGCTCTCTGAAGTCCCTCTGGTGTGGAGCATACTGGCTCCCTTCTGGCTGCTGGCCTTGTTGCAACGGAGGTGGAGGCGGAGGCTGTTGCCAGGAAGCTTGAGGCTGACTCGCCGAAGCAACAGAAGCTGCAGGATGATTGCCCACATATTCTGGGATGTAGGGCGAATGATATGAAGCTGTATGCATGACTTGCTTCGGCTGAGCTTGTTGTGCTGCTGCTTCAGCTATTTCCTTTTGCTTCTGAATAGTAACATGGCACATCCTGGTAGTATGGCCTTTGTTCTCACCGCAGAATAAGCAAAAGATTCTTCTCGGTTGATCGCCAAATCTTCCTCCAAAGCCTCTGGCGCCTCTGCCTCTTGGAGCTGGTGGTCGGAAGGAGCTTTGCTGTTGCCCCGAAGCCTGTGAGGAACATTGTGGCCTTTGCTGTTGGCTTCCTCTATCATCATTTTGTGTAGAGTTATGAATTGATCTCACGTGCCTCGGGTAGAACCTCCCTCCGAAGCCCCTGGTCATTTCAGAAAACCTGAAAGCCTCCTCCCTTCTTTGGCGAAAATCATTATCGGCCCGAATGTACTCGTCCATCTTCTGGAGCAGCTTCTCCAAAGTTTGAGGAGGCTTCCTAGCGAAGTACTGAGCTGACGGTCCTGGCCGAAGCCCCTTGATCATGGCCTCAATGACAATTTCATTGGGCACCGTTGGTGCCTGTGCCCTCAAACGCAAGAACCTTCGGACATACGCCTGAAGGTATTCTTCGTGATCCTGGGTGCACTGGAATAGAGCCTGAGCAGTGACCGGCTTCGTCTGAAATCCTTGGAAGCTAGTTAACAACAAGTCCTTCAGCTTCTGTCATGAAGTGATTGTTCCTGGTCGAAGGGAGGAATACCAGGTTTGAGCAACACTCCTGACAGCCATAACGAAAGATATGGCCATGACTGAAGCATTGCCACCATACGAAGATACTGTTGCTTCGTAGCTCATCAAAAACTGCTTCGGGTCTGAGTGGCCATCGAATACAGGAAGCTGGGGCGGCTTGTAGGACGGAGGCCAAGGTGTAGCCTGCAGCTCAGCGGACAGAGGAGAAGCATCATCAAAAACAAAATTCCCATGATGGAAATTGTCATACCAGTCATCTTCGTTGGGAAAACCCTCCTGATGAAGATCTTGGTGTTGAGGCCTTCGGTGCTGCTCATCCTGGGCAAGATGACGAACTTCTTCAGAGGCTTCGTCTATCTGCCTCTGCAGTTCAGCTAGCCTGGCCATCTTTTCTTTCTTCCTCTGTACTTGTTGATGAAGCATCTCCATATCTCTGATTTCTTGATCTATCTCGTCCTCTGGTGGTGTCGGGCTGACAGCCTTCCTTTTCTGGCTTTGGGCCTCCCGCAGGGAGACTGTCTCCTGATTGTGGTCCAGTGGTTGCAGAGCTGCAGCCCCAGTCGCTGAAGCCTTCTTCGGCGCCATAACGAAGGTTTATGATCCCCGAAGGTGTTCAAAAAACTCAGAGTGGAAGTGAGTTCACCGGAGGTGGGCGCCAATGTTGGGGACTTGTTCTCAAATGCTAGGAGTTAAGAACAAGGCAACATAAAAAATGTTAATCGCTAAAGTCCTTCGTCCTTCGAAGCATTATTTCCCTTAGGACATAATGATTTTCGGACGAAGGTAATGAAGAGTGTGTCTTCATAAATTTATTATACAATGACGAAGGATAAAATGTAGAGAATATAAAAGATAACATAAATAATTATATATTACTATCAGACATAGACATAGATATCTTTGAATTACAAATGTACCTCCAACTGGAAGGAGATGATAGTACAAGCGTGACGCAAAAAGCGAATGCCAAGTCAGCCCGAACAATACGGGGGTACTGTTCTCCTATTTATAGGCACGGGACACAACCCATACAAAATTACATTCATGCCCTTTACACTTGATAATAATTCTATAGTAATCTGTCGAGGTTTAAATAGCCTTTTCATCTTTAAGTCGGTTTCACTTTTTGCTACCGCGCCGAAGCTTTCCTGCTCACACCTTCGGCTCTGTATCAACCTTCGTATTACTCTGGTCTACTGTGATGCTGACTTGAATCCGAAGATACCTGTTCACACATTATACTCCAGAAATACTGTTAAATCCTGTTTTTGAGGACCTTCGGATGCCGAAGGTCCCCAACAGAACTAATGGTCTCTTTATTTTTTCTAGGTTCTCTGTTACTTAAGCAAACTAGGAAAAATAATTCTAATCACTGTTCATCAATTTCTAATGCCTTTCTGATTTTTCCTAAGTTTTGGGCAAAATAGCTTTAAATGAATATCTACATCATATTTTTCAATGTTGGGGTTCCTATTATTTTTAAACAGTGTCTAAATGAGGTTTGAATACCTACAAATTTTCTTAGGTTCAGTATAGAAGAAAAACTAATTTTCCTTAATTAAACTAGGTTTGGTAAGTTTCTGTTTTTAATTTTAAACTCTAAGAATTAGAATAAAAAGCATAGGATTTATCATTTTTAAATGATAGTCCATAATATTTAGGAGCTAACAAAATTAGTTTGACAACTTTTTATTAAGAATTCCTCAAGTTATGGATTTTCAAAGTTCTCTGGTTATTTAAAAAGATTAACGAAATTGATTAAATGGAAAACTACTTTGCACTGGGGTCCCTGGCGGGTGTTTTAAATTTTCTTCGCGGATCAGTCCCTAGGCTACTATTCACATGGGTCACTGACGTTACAGAAAACCCCTCGGGTTCTTCAAATCCTAACCCGAGGTCCTTCTCCTAACTTAAACAGTAACCGCGGCGGAAGAAAGGGTGGAGGGGCTTACCGGCGGTGAGATGGCTCCGGTGAAGTGGTTGAGGACGTAGGGGAGGTCTCGGGGATCACAACAGTGTGCGGGTCGCCGTCGGGGATGGTCGGAGTTGGCCGGTCCACGTGCGCAGGCGGGGATGCTCGTCGGCGGCGAGGAGTCCGGCCTGCTCACGGCGAGATAGCTCAATTGGACGGGTCAGAGAGGTTCACGGGATGCCAGAGAAGATATGGGTGCAAGGAATTGGACGGAGACTCACCGGTTAGCTTTGTCCACGCGCGGCGGCGAAAGACCGAAGTCCGGTGAGGTCGATCTCGGGCCTCCGGTGAAGTCCGACCTGGTCCGAGGGCTTGGAAAGCTTTACGGGCCACTGGCGGAGCTAGCCGAAGCACTGGCTCAACTTAGGGGTGGCTGGAGTGGGCTGGCCACGACGGCCGAAGCTCTGGCGGCAATGGCGGGCAGAATTGAGCTCGCCGGAGCTAAGGAGAGGTGGCTGGCCGGTGAAGGTGAGCGCGGGGTGAAGTGAGGCGCGCCCGGGGAGGCTTTATAGGCGCGGGCGAGCACGGCCGAGGGCGGGGCTCTGACATGCGCTCGGGGCGTGCGCGGCGAACACCAGTGCGCGCTCTGGCGCCTGGCACAGCGTCGAGCACGAGGCAGCGTAGAGAGAGGTCAAGTTCAAACGCGGATTGGGCCCAAATCTTTGAGATTAAGCCATGATCCCGTTGAAAGATCTCTTCCTCTCAGGTCCCTTTGTCGTTTGTGTGTGGAGGCTAGCAAGTTTCGCTGACTGGATTAAGAGATAGAGAGGGGAGAAATCCTGTTTGTCTCACTGCCACGCACAGGGAGAAAAAATCTCTGGTTTGACGTGTCCGAGGCACACGTCCCAATGCCATCTCCTGGCACATGACACAGGGGTTAATTAGGCACATTTTTGTTAATGGGGCCATTAGGATTCGAGTTAGGGATCAAGGTGAACATCCTTGATCTTTGGCTCAAGGTCTGAATTTCAGAATTCTGAAATTCAGAATTCCCATTAAGTCCCCACATGAGAAGCTTGATTTGGGGTTTTGTTTGAGTTATTTTGGCCAAGCTTTCTCAACCTTTCTTGTTTCTTATTAAATATACTTAAATTTTTATAATTGGATCAAGTCATAATTTTAAATTTTTCATACCCTTTTCCTTATTTTCTTGAATTTTGCTCATGGGGCTCACTTAGGGTTTTATTAGGGTTGCAACATTATTACCCTTTTTGAAAGACCCATTTGTTTTGATCATGATACTTTTAAGTATATGCTTGGTGAATTCTTTATTCTCAAGTTGATTTGATGCTCATGCTTACTTTGGTTCACATAAAATGATGGTTCTTGGTTTGGCATTTTAAGAGAAACCCTAGGTGACACTGGGGTGTCACACTTGTTTACCGGGGCGAGCCAGATGGGACGCCGGTATTGTTCCCCGTAGCCAGAGTTAGCTAGGGGTAGGGTAATGATGGCCCCTCCTATGACGTGGTCGGTCCGAGCCCTGGGTAGGGCGAGGCGGAGGCTCCTCCGAGGTCGAGGTTGAGTCTGTCTTCCGAGGTCAAGGTCGAGTCCGAGCCCTGGGTCGGGCGAGGCGGAGTTCGTCGTCTTCCGGGGCTGAGCCCGAGTCCGAGCCCTGGGTCGGGCGAGGCGGAGTTCGTCGTCTTCCGGGGTTGAGCCCGAGTCCGAGCCCTGGGTCGGGCGAGGCGGAGTTCGTCGTCTTCCGGGGCTGAGCCCGAGTCCGAGCCCTGGGTCGGGCGAGGCGGAGTTCGTCGTCTTCCGGGGCTGAGCCCGAGTCCGAGCCCTGGGTCGGGCGAGGCGGAGTTTGTCATCTTCCGGGGCTGAGCCCGAGTCCGAGCCCTGGGTCGGGCAAGGCGGAGCTTCCTATGGCGCTCGAGGCCGGACTTGGCTGCTGTCAGCCTCACTCTGTCGAGTGGCGCAGCAGTCGGAGCGGCGCAGGCGGCGCTGTCCTTTTGTCAGGCCGGTCAGTGGAGCGGCAAAGTGACTGCGGTCACTTCGGCTCTGTTGACTGAAGGGCGCGCGTCAGGATAAAGGTGTCAGGCCACCTTTGCATTAAATGCTCCTGCGATACGGTCGGTCAGCGTGGCGATCGGGCCAAGGTTGCTTCTTGGCGAAGACTGGGCCTGGGGCGAGCCGAAGGTGTGTCCGTTGCTTGAGGGGGCCCTCGGGCGAGACGTGAATCCTCCGGGGTCGGCTGCCCTTGCCCGAGGCTGGGCTCGGGCGAGGCGAGATCGTGTCCCTTGAGTGGACCGAACCTTGGCTTAATCGCACCCCATCAGGCCTTTGCAGCTTTGTGCTGATGGGGGTTACTAGCTGAGATTAGGAGTCTTGGGGGTACCCCTAATTATGGTCCCCGACAATCTTCGACCTGCAGGGGCACACCCATTAGATTAATCTTGCGGATCATCCCCATTACCTTTCCAACGCGTCAGATTGTTTCTTCGTCCTCAGAGGATGATGTGCACAGTTGATTATCTTCATTATCATCACTTTCTTCTTCTTCTTCACTTGAGGAACTTGGAGTGGGAGCCTTCTTTTTACCCTTCATTTCATCACATGCAAAAGCATATGGCCTTGAGGAAGTTGGCTCCTCTCCCCGACACATTTTTCGCGACATCTCAAAAGCCACGATTTTCCCAATCACAATGGTCGGAGTCATGGTACTCAAGTCCTCCATGTTGTCAAGGATGGTGATGATGCTCCCATATCTTCGTTGTGGTAGCAGGGAGATAATCTTCCTTACAATGTTCGCATCACCTAGCTTATTTATGCCAATAGAGTTGAGCTCGTTGATGATTAGATTTAAACAAGAATACATGTCTCTAACAAGCTCATCATCTCTCATAGCAAAAGAATTATACTCATTTAAGACTAGGCAATGTTTTTGCTCACGGACATTTGATGTGCCGTCATGGAGCTCATGCATTTTTAGCCAAATCTCATTAGCAGTTTTCAAGGTAAATACTTGATTAAAAATATCCATGCTAAGAGATTCATACAAGCAATTTTTGGCTCTAGCATTTAAATGAATTTCTTTTTCCTCACTCGTGGTGGGCTTCTCGGGATTCTTGGGGGGTTTCATCCCGTCACGAGTGACTCGCCAAACACCTAGATCAACGACCTCTAGGTAACAAGCTATTCTAGCACTATAATACGGGAAGTTAGTGTCGTCGAAGTGTGGTGGCCTATGGGTATCCATCCCTTCCTTTAAAAAGTGTCGGCTCTTTTAGCGGTGAAGCTAAAGCGTTTCAAATGAGCCAAACCAGCCTCTGATACCACTTGTAGGAAACGGGTGACGCCTAAGAGGAGGGGGTGAATTAGAACTTCTAAAACTTTCGCTAAACTAGGCCACAAATAAATCCTTAGAGCAAAACCTATGCAAATAATCAAACTAGAATGTGCAAACTAGGTTTTGTCTAAGTGTTGTTATCTCTACCGCAATGTCTAAGTTTCAATCTACACTATATAAGCATGAATACAAGATTGAAACTTAAATGCTTAATATAAATGCGGAAACTTAAAGAGCAAAGTAGAGAAGCAAACTCTCGTGGATGACGCCGGTATTTTTATCGAGGTATCTGGAACCGCGCAAGATCCCGACTAATCCTCGTTGGTGCCTCTACGCAAAGGGAAGCCCACGCGAGGACCAACCACCTCGGTCGAGTAACTCCGTAGAGAGCCACGGGCCTTCTCCACGCACAAGTGGTGCTCCGCTTCCGGCTCCTCTCGGACGCTCCCCGCCGTCTCCACTATCGAGCTTCCGGTCGAAACGCCGCGGGCCTTGTTCCCTCCGGTACACGGTGGCAGCCGTGACACAAACACGGTTGTCACGGTCTCGCAAGACTCTCGCCCCACTCGGTACAATTACAACGGCCCGCGCAAGAGACGAGGGGTTGTGTGGTTTGTCTAAACTCACTCAACTAACTAGGATTCACCTAGAGCAAGCGCTAATGCGGTCTAACTAACCTAAGCACTTCGCAAAGCACCTACGCTAATCAACGAGTGATTCTATTAAGCACATGGGTGTTTGAGCACTTAGAAATGTCTACAATATGCCTTGGTATGTTGCTTGGGCTCCCACACCTCCAAATGGCCGGTTGGGTGAAGTATATATAAGCCCCAACTCAAATATAGCCATTGGAAAGAAGTTCTGCAGCTTTCTGCGGCGCACCGGACAGGTGCACCGGACATGCCACGTGTACTAGCCGTTAAAAGTAGCCGTTGGAGCTTCCGAAGATGGTGCACCGGACGGTCCGGTGTGCACCGGACATCCCGTGCTCGCTTGTCGTATTTTGGCCATAAATTTTAGCTCCAAACTCTGATTTCGATGATCTTGTACTTTTTGAAAAGCTTATGAAATTCTCTACATCCCAGAGTTGAAGCCATACCAGGTTGAGAAAATTTGGCACACCGGACAGTCCGGTGTGCACCGGACATCCCATATGTTGTTCTTGTTTTTTCAGCAATTCCGACTTCGTATTGTGGGCATAACTTTTAGCTCCGAACTCCGATTTTGATGATCTTGGACTTTTTGGAAAGCTTATAAAATTATATACATCTCAGAGTTGAAGCCATGTCAGTTTGAGTAGATTTGATTTTGTGAAACACTTCCAATTCAGTCAGCCTTTCCTCTCAACTTTGTCAAGTTCACTTTTGTTTTGCATCTTTGTATCTCACTTCTACTTCTTGATGTGTTGGACTCTTAGCATGTATAAAGTGTCTTAAATATGACTTTGTAATGTCTTATATGGGTATTATAATGTCTTCTTTGAGGTGTGGCATCCTCAGAGCCTCAGTCCAATCCACTTCGCATCCTGTGAACTACAACACACAAACACTTGGAAAATACATTAGTTCACAGGTTGTGTTAATCATCAAACACCAAAATCTATTAAGCCAAATGGCCCGGGGTCCATTTTCCTTACAATTCCTTTAGGGTTTTATTTTACTAAACTTATAAATATGCAAAACAACATAACTCCCCACTATCTAGGAAAAAGAAAAGAAAAATTAAGGAAAAGAGAGGGTAACACCTGAATTTGGTGGATATTAGAAAAGAAATTTTATACCCTAAATTCCGGGGGTTACACCCCGACACCGACTCACGCAGTGGCTATTGCATGTCCACGAGAATGTTTCACATCATGCGCGCACCATCGTTTTCGCCGTCGTCGGACGTCCCGTTCGTCTTCCCGGCCTTCGTCGTGTTCTTCCTCCCCAACCTGCTGCCCCAGCCCACGGTCGCAGCCGCGAGCCGACCGACGCTCGTCGACACGGGTACGAGGTGAGTCGGTCATGCTCCTGGCCAACTAAGGCTCGTAGCGTAGCAGCAGTCGGCATATGCTACAGAGTTGGTGGTGGTGTTGTGTCGCTTCGGCGGGTCCATGGCTGGGAAGACACTCTCGCCCTTCTCGGACTGACGCCTGGTGCGGGCGCCTCTTGGTTTGGAGCCGCTCCGGGTAGGCTTCTTTCTCTGCTTGCGTGCTCTCTCCCTATACATCTAGTGGTATACTACCTATGTCGCCTCCAGATGTCTAGGTCTTCGTCTTGTCCTTCTCCGGCAACGAACAAGTATGCCTGCCTCTCCCCTTCCTCTCCTGCTCTACGAAACCTTGGAAGTGGGGGAGACGAGTGGTGTGAGTCTCTGATTTGCTGCCTATGGTACCCGTGTGTTCATAAAAAATATTATGCGGAGAGTGGAGACAACCAATAAAAAATCTTGAGATCTTTTTGGTCGATAATTTACGTGGGTATTGTTGTGAGCCGTCGCAACGCACGAGTAACTGACTAGTTAGACTTTAAGGGTTTAGGATCGATAATTTAACCTTGGAAGCAGGGTAGCTTGATGTCCTCTGCTCTATGAATTTCAGTTCTGCTTCATAAATCCATTGTCAAACACTTCCAACTCCAATTAGTGTCACTCTCATCGCCATCAATTAGTGTCACCCTGCTCTATGAATTTCAGTTCTGCTTCATAAATCCATTGTCAAACACTTCCAATTCCAATTAGTGTCACTCTCATCGCCATCAATTAGTGTCACCCTCATCGCCATCAATTTCAGCTCTGCTTCATAAATATATCATAAAAATATTATAGATATATATAACTATATTAATTTAATGTTACAAATATTAACAGACTATTTTAGAAATTTAGTTAAATTTTAAAATTTTAACCTAAAATAAATATAGAAATTTATTTATATAAGGATGTAGAGTATGTCAGAGTTTCGTGGTTGGGATTGAGAGAAACGACCTCAGGTCAACTTGCAAAGAAGCCAGGGGCGGAGGCGCGGAGCCATCCCATTCTCACGCTGTCACATGGCATCAATGATTTTTTGTGTGTGTGTTTTTCCTTGCAAAATAGTGTTCACAGATGAAGATTTGTCATGGTTTAGTGAAGAGGAAATCAAGCTTTTTGAACCTGAATCTGCCCCCTGAAAGAAGCTGTAGTATGCCAAGTTGCCAACAGGTACAGAGCATAGTTCTATATATACAATATAGGAGTACGACGTAACAGGCTGTCAGTACAATGAAATGAATTGAACTGGGCCTGTCCAGCTCTCTCTTTGGTCCATACAGCCATTATTCTTCCAGGGACTAACATTTCATGACAAACTTATAGAGGCAATCTCTGAACCATAGCGGTGCATAATACAAAATCGACAGAATAGCAGAGTACTGGCCGTAAGCGAACCAAGCTGGAGGGTTCTTCTTTAGAACCGATGCAACCACCGCCTTTGCAAGCTCTTCTGCTGGAGTGGACCTGGGGCCCTGGGAAATGCCAGTCCTGGCTCGGAGCCCTTCCTCGTATTTCTTGTAGTACTTCCACTCGTGCATCTGATCATACTTGGCTGCAGAAGAATTCCCAAGATTCGACCTCGTCCCTCCTGGGGCGACGGTCATCACGTTTATGCCGAAGCTTCTTAGTTCAACCCTGGAGTGAAGTACTGAAGTGAGCCTCTATTAAGTTACGATGGCAAATTGAAAGAAAGAACTAAAGAAAAAGAAGCCACGAACCTTCAGGTAACAACAAGTTGAAAAGACTTAACAGCACAAGAACAAGACATGTTGTAGTAAAAAAACAAAATTTGGATACCGACGTATGTTGCATGTGTTGTTGACTTGTTGAGGATATTGTCACATGATCAATTTATTCTGATGTAGTGATGTGATACTTGAGAGCAGTGATAAAGTAATTGCATCAAGACAAACACTAAAGAATATGCCATGCTACTAGCTATTCGTATTTCACAACGGTTAAATCCAAAGTTTTATCATTTAAAATAGGGTGTTTAGAACCAACATCCTGATTCTTCAAAAAACAGGGTATCTAGAAGTAATATCCTTCATTTAAAACATACTCCAGTATTTAGAAACAATGTCCACCTATATACAACTTACCTGTTGCCCCTAAAGCTAGCTACACACTCACACTTGGAACTTGAAAGCTTTTCTGACGTCTTCCAATCCAAGTTATAGAATTTAAGAAAGTACCAAAATGTCAATATAAGAATAGGTAATACTTCAATTCACAAACCTTAACGAGTCACTCAATGCATGAAGAGCAGCTTTGGATGCTGAATACACACCAGCCCATGGTCCAGGTGCCAGAGCGGTAATACTTCCAACATTCACAATTGTTCCTTTCCTTCTTTCCATCATGTGAGGAATAACAGATTGAATTAACCTCATTGCACCTATTGAAAAGGGGTTAAAGTTAATCTTGACATCAAGCTAATACTAACAGAACTTGTGAGTCAGACAATTCCCTTTTCAATACTAACACAAATGAATATGATGCTTCCCCTCCCAAGCCCTCTCTGCAACAAATTGAAACCCCCCTTCCACAAATGAATTCCCCGTAATCCATTAAGGGGGTGTTTGGTTTCTAGGGACTAATGTTTAGTCCCTTCATTTTATTCCATTTTAGTCTATAAATTGTCAAATTTAGAAACTAAAATAGAGTTTTAGTTTCTATATTTAGCAATTTTGGAACTAAAATGGAATAAAAAGTAGGGACTAAAAATTAGTCCCTAGAAACCAAACACCCCTTAAACCAGAATCCTACATAAATCCAAGCCAATAGAATTCAGCATGCCCCGTCGCAACACAAAGATCCCAATCCAAAGTGAAACTGGAGCCAGAGCCATAGCAGTCTCCAACAGTGCAAACAACCTTGCAGTCTGCGTACAAGCTCTTCGCCAGAGTCCGCATAATCTGAAGGTTAGTATACTGATTCTTGCTAATGATGGATACAAGGAACGTCCTGAGCTGGGTCATGAAAGATTTTCATAATCTAGCCCCATTGTTGGGATGAAGGTCATGAAGAGTGAATTTCACGTCTCAGATGCCTCTTGAGAAGGTGGTGATACAGACATTTACAGGTAATAATCTAAAGTTAAAGAGGGAGTTACAGGGTTCTCATGTAATAATCTATATGAGGGGTCAGGAAAGAGTGAAACTTACAGAGAAACCATATTCGCTGGGAAGTGTTGTATATCCTCCTGGTTCTGACAGCTTGTGCATAGGGAGAAACCTATTGCTAAACTATTTCTGGAATGGAAAGTATACAGGTATGTAGATATACTATGGATGTGGAACAGTGGATGAAGTGAAAGACTTGCTGTTTACCAGGGAGACATTTTGGGGCCAAATCTCCGAAAGATTGATCAACAGAATACTATGATTGGGGGGGGGGGGGGGGGGGGGGTCTGAGCTTTTCTGGAAAGCATGGTATGTTGGAAACTTAAAATTCAACATTGATGATGAGTGTCAATTCAAGAATATATGTGATTATCTCTAAGCGTAGCAGGAACTCGGTTTCCGGTAACCCAGTTAACTCCCTGGACAGTTCAAGAGCTTGTCTGTTGAACTGCTGAGGGGTAGGGCTGTAGGGCTCCCTCCAACAGTTCAAGAGTTTGTCTCTCTGTTCAAAGGGAAAAAACTGGATGTCGGTCCTGCCCAAAGGGGACCGGTTGGGGCGGCTGCCGCTCCTGCCGGCAGCAACTAGGACAGGGGGTGACGGCATGTTAGAGGCAAGCTGGAGCGAGCGGAAAATTGAAATAGAGACAAACTACGGCAGGGGGAAGACTAGGGATGAAAAAATTACTGTTACCGAATATTTCATAAGTAAGCATGCCATGTCTGCTAGAGCAAGTGGATATTGTTTTTGCTTGAATTTTTTTTCCTATTTGAGATGAGCATATGGACACTTAGATGCACACCGTTGCATGCTAAACTCATATGAACCTTTTGTATGAAATTACCGGATTTGTATCTTGGAATTGTGAACTTGTTATGTTGTACTTGTGAACTTGTGATCATTGTAAACTTGTGTACTTTGAGTTTGTGAACTTGTGATCTTTATTAGCTCGTTATATTGTGAACTTGTGATCTTTATGAACTTGTTATATTACAAATTTGTAATCTTTATGAACTTAGTATATTGTGAACTTGTGATCTTTGTCAAATTTGTTGTATTGTGAACTTGTTATACTGAGATATTTTTATATTGATATGTTTACCGATCGTATTTTTGATTTCGACCATTATCAGTGTATTTTCCGTGCTGAACTTCCGTTTCCGAAATACCGATATTGTTTCCATTTCCGGAGTTACCGTTTTTTATTTTGTTTCCGATAAAAAATGGAAACGGTAACGGTTTTAGTATTTTCCGACTGTTTTCATCCCTAGGGAAGACTTTTGTGCTTATAAGTTGGGTTTGTAAAAGGCTTATGATGATCAGCCCAAATTAGCAGCATGGCGAATTTTGTTTCACTGTAAGGATGCTGAAGATCAAGAGACTAAGGCGGCTGCTAGCCTGGAGGGTGTCTGTCTGGCTGCACAATGGCCAGAGATACCAATAACCCTTGAGGCTGACTGTCTTGCAGTCAAAGTGGTGCAGAAGCTGAAGGCAATATGCCATGACAGATCGATGGTGATGCCCCTGATCCAGGAAATGTTACCGGAAGGCTGACTCAACTAACTATTAGGTTTAGTGGGTTCGTGTTTTCTTTTCAGACTTCCCCGAATGTGTTGGTGCACTTATCTGTAAAGACACCACTTAACTTCTAATAAAGGCCTGTCAATATTTTTTTAAAAAAAGAACTGTAACAGAACTTGTGAACATAATGATATCAGGAAATAAGTAAAGTGGGAACCATCCAAACACATCAACTGAGGTTAACAAGGTACTCAATCATTCAACAGCTCAACTAGCTTTAGTAAGTTGGAATTATAATACTCCGTATTATATTCAGTCACTTTGGTTGATGACAATTAACCTCCATGATGAGATAGTAGCAAAACTACTTGTTCGCAACCCTGTGCTTTGCACCAAATACATGAGTTCAAGAGGTAATCCTTCTCATCATTCAAAAAGATAGATTCAGTGGGTTCATAATCCCTGAGGCCCCGTTTGTTTCCCTTCATTTTGAGGAATTGGAATCTAACTAATGTAGTATGATATTTTTTTAGAATGTGACATTCCACAATTTTCCAAAGTTTATAAATAAGCCTATCTCAAATTCATGGGGTGAGAGATGAAAATTAATTCTATAGATTTACATGCTACTTTTCTAATGTACAACTTATAGCACACTCTTCTACCTGCTTCTCTATAGCATAAGTGTACTATAGAATAGGTATAGTGTATAACTATCTCTCTTATATGATTTATGATAATATACAAATATATTACATATACAAATATATTAACTTAATTAGTCTGTGTCTAAATTATGATTATTAGAATGAAATTCAATTCCAACGAAACAAACGGGGCTGAGACAATTTCCATTACTTCATTTAGCTTCCTATCAAGAATCTTCATACCAAACCTGCACTTGTTACTGTGATCGTGCATTTTAAGCACAAGGGTATTGCCAATTATGACTGAAGAAGGGTTCCACTTGAACTGCTGAATTCACTGGTTCAGCAGATTTTACCGTATGCAACAGATCCCTTCTCACAGCCATAGGAATCTGACTATATTACCCGTTGCTGTATGCCTGTATACGATGCACTAAACACACTCGGGGATGACCTAAATTTAAACCAACTATCATGCTAACAAGCACACAGGTCATGTAGCGCTCTGCCCAGTTCCCCGAGTTACTAGTAAATAAAATTCACTGTTTGCAGAAATTTAAATCATTCATACAAACAACGTCTGGTAAGTTAATTTATATTTCTCTACCTTTCTTATCTATCGAAGGACCAAAAAAAAACCTTTCGACTCCTTCATTAACCTCTAATTGCCTAATTCAGATTCCAGGATCCAAAATCTTGTCTTTATTGGAGAGCATCACAATCAGTCAATCAAGGCATACCAGCAAACAATGCAGTAGACAGAAGCAGAACAAAAAAGCAACATTTTTTTTAAATCCTACCATAGACATTGGTGTCGAAAACCTGGTGGAAGGACTCCATGGGCACCTCGGCGAGTGGTGCGACGAGGTGAACCCCAGCGTTGTTGACGAGCACGTCGATGCGGCCGTGCTCCCGCAGCGCATCCGCCACGGCGGCGCGCGCGCTCTCGTCGGAGCGCACGTCGAGCTCCAGCAGCAGGAACCGCGGGTCGCCGTCGAGACCGCGCATGGAACCGCGTGACCGCGCCGTGGCCACGACGGCGCACCCGGCCGCAGCGAAGGCGCGTGCCATCGCGTGGCCGATGCCGCCCTCCGAGCACCCCGTCACAAGCACCACTGGCTGATTCTGATCACGTTCCTCGCTGCGGGATGCTGCCATCGCTGTGAGGTTGGGATTCTTGGTCCGGGGGCGGACGGGATCCGGTGTCTCGCACTCGCTCTCGCTGCCTCTGGGTTCAGCACAAGGCGTAGAGATGGCAACGGGTACAAACCCGCTGGGTTTTGCCGTCTCAAACCCGTACCCGTGAAAAATATCTATGCCCATTAAAAAACCCGTACCCGTGACGGGTTTGAGATTTTGCCCAAACCCGTACCCATCGGGTTAACGGGTACCCATGGGTTACCCGCGGGTTTCATCTCCAATATAATTATCTTCTCATAATCAATAAGTATCGTAATGATTAATGATATCATGATCCAAAATCTATGTAATGAACAACGAGTTCATGATTTGGTATAAAAATTATTAGTAGAGAGAATGAAATACAAATAATAAGTTGTATAATTAAGTGACCTTGCACTAAGTTATTCATCCACCACATATATAACGCTAGTAAAAACTATAATAGCAAGCAAGCAACACTCTCACCGATTACTGATACATTCACCAATTGTAAAAAAATTATGAAGTAAATAAGGAATAACAAGTTTGTTGTTCGTTTATAAAATAAAATGACAATATGCACTAGGTTTGGTCGGGTTTAAAAAACCCACGGGTTCACGGGTTTGGGTACTATAGGAACAAACCCGTACCCATAAACCCGCTGGGTACAGATTTATGCCCATTAACAAACCCATGGGTATGAAAATTGGCCCAAACCCGTACCCTAATGGGGTAAAAACCCATCGGGTTTCGGGTTTCGGGTACCCATTGCCATCTCTAACAAGGCGGCCCGTGTGATAATCTCCATTCGCTGAGCCGTGAGAAGTAGACTCTTTGCTTGATTAGGCGGGGTTACGGTGGACGGGTGGAGTCCACAGATACATGTACATGTGGCCTGGTCTGGTCCGGCAAGTATGGCTCATAAAAGCACATATCTAACTATAGACCGTACCTTGACAGTACGTGTGCTCAGTCATCGGCTCACGGCACGGCCCACAGTTAGTTATGTGTGCCAGACCGGTCCAAATAGCTCAAAATATCTTAATGTGCCAGACCGGTCCATATACATACAACAGTAATACATAAACAAAAAGTACATAATATATATAACCAAAATAAAACTAAGATGTTTTGTGGATGCACGTTAAAACCTTTGGTCAGAAAGAAAAAATATTAGAACTAGCTCAGAAATAATATTCAGTTCTCTATTCAGTGTTTAATTGAGTACTATACAACCATACAGAATACATATACAATGATAATCATCACTATTCACTATCCACATCTAGGTATTGGTTCTTGAAGGCTTATTGAAGCTCTAAATTCTCCAAGTTGTGCTAGTGATGTGGGTTTTGACGGACCTTAGTTAAATAATGAGTCTATATTTAGTGGGCCTCGATGGGCCTTAGTTAAATGGGTCGTGCCAGGCCGGCCCATGGGCTTGACTTGAGGCCCAGGCACGGCCCACATATTAGGTCGTGCCGGCCCAAACCCACAATTAGATTGGGCTGTGCCAGATCTGAGTCGTGCCAGAAATTGTGTGATTTGGACTGGCCTATTAGGCACAGAACAAATGTACACCTATAAGTCCACGTAATGAATTGGGAAGAAAAGGAAGACAGCCCACACACACCAAGTTAATTCTCAAAACTCTATAAATTACTAGAAAAAATAGCATTAAAGTGCCCAATAAATATGTGGATAGGTCACCCAATATTGCAAATACGCAAAAAAATAACCTAAACTACCATTGGTGCCTGTTTGGATGCTAAACACCTACAGTAAAGCTAAGAAGATCTCCGAGAAGTCTGCCCCGAAATTCCAGTTTTTTGGAAGAAAAAAACGTGTCTCCAACAGTTCTCCTAAAGCGCTCCTAACTTTTTCATAGCCCTTAAAACTCCCTCATTTAGGGGTTTTGGATCCCAGAAACAATCTGCCGCTTTAAAGGATATGTTGAAGAAAAGATTAAAATCTACCCCACTAATTATTTAGATGTCCCTTAAAACTGATTTTGATGAGTCGTTTTCTGGAGAGCTCTTGAAAATGCTCTAAGCTAAGACCCTCTTTGGAAACAACTAAAAGTTAATTACTAAAATTAGCTATAGATGTTCCAAACACCCTTAGCTAATTATTAGCTAACTCATATTTAACAATTAATTCATTGTCTGGCTTAATCTAGATAACAATTTATTAGCTCACTAACATTAGCAATAGAAGTTCTACATAGGATCTAAGTTAGAGCATACCTTTTTGAATTATAATGTGCAAATCTCGATAAATCAAACCAAGCCTACTTAGACCAATCCAACTTTTTCTAAGTGGCCGTTTGGATCCTTTCAATTTTAAAAAAGTAGATTTTACTTTGATTTGGAATTTGACATCCCGCCACTTTCCAAAGATATAAATTTATCTCAAATTTATAGGATAAAGGGGTGAAAATTAATTTTGTGTATCAATAGTTTATGTTTCTACTCTGTAAATTATAATATGTCCTTCGCTTGGCTCTCCTACAGTATAAATGTAGCATATAAACCCTACAATTTAATCGAGACATCCATACTAGGGCTAGATATCGGGCCAGCTCGGCTCGTACGAGTTCGAGCTGACTCGCTAAGCTAACGAGATGACTCGGCTCGTTAAGCTAACGAGCCACGGAATCATTTCGGTTTACGAGCTGGAGCTGGCTTGTTTAGCTTGCGAGCCAGCGCAGAAAAAACTATATATATAATCAATTTCTAGTTAATTTCAAACAAATTTAATAATAGAAAATAGTAATTATACTCAGTTTTATAGAACACATCGATATAACACCAAATTAACACAACTCATCACTCATTAATTCATCATTAATTCACAATTCACACACATATTCATCAGTTTAACCCACAATCATAGTTACACGGACCAATTCAACACATAGACATAGTTCATCAATCATCACTTTAACTCATAGGCAATAGACAACACATATACATATAATATATTCACCAATTAATGCATAAATGATATGCATATAGTTTCATTTTGCTGAAATGTGATAACTCATTTAGCTCGCGAGCTGGTTCGTTAACAAACCGAGTTGGCTTGTTAACGAACCGAGCTGGGATGTCAGCTTAGCTCGTAAAAAAATTCAAACGAACCGATCCGAGCCGAGCCAAGCTAACCACGAACCGAGCGAGCCGACGAGCCACGAGCATTTCGTCCACGCCTAATCCAGACAGAGTTGATCACTGCTTCTACACATGTGGTCATTTTTATCTAAATAATTATTGATAAATGTTTTATTTTGTCGTTCCTTGATATGTGTTATTAAATTACTAATAAGTTGGTGGTATAAACTTATTTTTGATCATAAAAGGTGTCTTTTATTTGGTTATTTCAGTGGATCGATGTTCCTAATGAATTGGACAAAAGGTCTTTTCGACCATTGGTGGGGAGACGGATAGCCACATAATCACTTCCAGTGATGGATCCCCCAACCCTTTCACTAATAACTAGGAGTTTGATTGAGTTTGAGGGTGGTAACAAGAATAAAGTAAATGTATCTTTGTTTTTCTTGAACCTTATATTTATCTATCCGGAATTAATAATTTGTCATTGTTTATAGCATGGATTTAAGAAGTGTTATTTTAGTGAGTGGGTATATGAACCAAACTCTCATTGATCAGAGCCAAAGAAAAAGGAAAAAGAGAAGAAGCATATCTGTATGTGTATGTGTGTTTACGAACTATCTGCATGCAAGCGAAATTAACACGCGCAGACCAGCCAGTCCCAGCCTCGCTTGAGCTGATCGACGCAAACCTGATGGTCGATTCCGCCCCCTGATGGTCGGGAACAGGGGGCGGCGTGCGGCGGATGGTCGAGAACGTGCGTGCTGATCAGGGTATGGGGATTAGCGTGCCGTGGATTGACTGGGTTAGTCAAAATAATTGACCTTTGATCCCAGATGATAAATAGCTCTGCCAAAACAATCTTCTCGGAGACGATGGTGATGCGCCGAACACACTCCGCTTGCAGACTTGGGCTGAAAGAGGCCCGTCCGATACACAAGCGGGACATGACTATTAAGGCCTATTGGGTTTGATCTTCCATATTTTTCGTTGCCTGATAAGACTGAGCGGATTTAAATCCTATATATGTCAAAGTTCTTCATATTTTTTCCAATCCTATTTAATCCATGTGAAATACAAATAACCGAACAAGCTTAAGGGTATGTACAAAATAGAGCCATTTGCTCGGTTTTCTAAGTAGAAGAGAAATGTATTATACAACCCTGGGCCACTAGAACATTAATACAGTTAAGATACAATATGTATAGAAAGTCGTGAAGACACGGACTTTCTGTTAACACTAGTCTTATGAGCTAGCCAAATCTTATTGTTTTATAACATTTTTAATAGAAGTGAGAAAAAGACAACTTTGGATCAAGAGGTACCTCATACATATATTTCAAGATCAGGGGTTTCGTTGTTTCATTGCCTGATAACTTGTTATATTTTATCTAACTTTTTCTATCTAATATTAGTTCTTTAATTTGACCGGCTAATCATAGCCAAATTATGCCGTAATTAGTTGAGAACCAAACAGAAAGAACCAAACACACATGTGTCAGATGTAAATATTCATGTTACGAGCTTATATGCTAGTAAATGTTAGAGAGGTTTTCCTGGTGCTAGCTTAATCCATTACGATACTCATCTTCATCTTCTATTTTAAATTTCACCTCGTAAACGGTGCAAAACAGTATTTTATAGGGCTATATGTACCACCTGCTGGCCATAGCTAAGTAGAGCTCGCATCCCCGCCCGAAGATCATCAGCGAAGAGGACAAAAGTCGCCGCATTGAGTCGTTGTCTCACGTTGTACAAGTGTCGAACTCTCTGGTTGGAACTTGTGACTTGTGACTTGTGAGACACTGTGTTGTCAGCTAAAAGCTTCACTTTAGGAGCCTAGCATGGAAAGAGGAGCAAGACTTGGAACCAGTAGCATGTAGGGACAAAATATCGGTAGCAAAAAACATGACTTCGTTTTTACGTTGGACTTTGTAGGGCCAAATATTGAAGTTGTTTTCATCAGTAGGGAGAGCTAAGATGTGAAATGAACCGCTTCGTTTCTGGGTGTGAGGATCGACTCGGATGAACAAAATGTCCTCCCCAGCCTGCAGGGCCCCCAAACCTCCCCCAAATTGTTCAGCACCTTCGTTCTCCTTTGATGTTGACAACTCTGGAAAGGCCGTAACGCCGTCGTTTTCCGCAAAGAGCTCCCCTCGCGAAACAACTCGCTTTGCCAATCGGATGCCAATATATGGAAGTGCAGACTCTGTCGTGAGGACCTTCCAATTGTGGCGAACTGGTGTAGGATCCTAGACATGGCATAGGCCACCAATGAAATCACCTCTCTCCTCTACCCCGTCTCATGTACTTCCTCTGATCTCCTGTATCCTCAAGGCATGTTTTGGTATAATGGCAATATAACTAACCAGGTGGGGGCCCTCCTCCTCCGTTGATAGTCAAAAAAAAGTAGAGAAAGATGGTGAAAAGAACTGCTTCGTTTCCTTTCCCCTAAACATTTTACTTCCACCTCTTTATCAAACAAACAGGTACATCTTATTCAAGGAGGATGAAAGGGAAAGTAACGAAAAAGGCCAAAAATCTGAACTGAAACCACTTCAAGATGGACACGGGTAAAATTCTGAAATTTCTTGCATGCATGCAGCATGCTTGTAGCCACGCGCAGATGCATACAGGAGGTCAAGAATAAGCTCCTGAACTTCCACCGACTTTGGGGTGAACCTTCTTCTTCAGCAGCCCGAAGAGACTGCCTCCTTCTCCCTTGTTGCTACCAGCTGCAGCCTCTTTGGCCACTTTCTTCTCGGATGATGCACTAGCGTCGGCCTTCTTGTCTCCTGGTGTCGCCGCCGCCGCCACCCCGCCGGCGGTGCTTGCTTCTGCCTTCCTCGTCTCCTCTTCGCAGGCGTTCTTCCGTACGTAGGCCTCCGCGAAATCTCCTGTTATTATGGACGCCATATCTCCTCTTTCTCACTCGATCTTGTCCCCTGTTTTTTTCCTTGTCCTTCTCTCTCGTAGTTGCGTTTGTGCAAGGATGGAGCGTCAAGGCGATGTATCTATAGAGTTCGACTATAGAGAGACATAGAGAGGAGGGCCCTAGTTATGTAGCACAGACTTGGCATGCAAGGAAGGTAAATTTGCGTGTAGTTGCGGGGAGTTTGACGGCTTGATTGACTTTTTGGTGTACCAGGATTATTGGTGAGACGCCAATATACTATTGTTCACTACGGCTTGATGCGAGTATTTTGTTTTTAAGCCGTAGCTGTGGCTGTGTAGGACAACCGAGCCTAAACGACCTATCACTACTAGTCTCACATCGATTAATGAGTGAGTAGCAGACAGTCTCACTGTTGGCCGGTACAGCCGATCAAGAGACCCATCGACAGATTTTTCAAACCGATCGATACATACAGTACAATATACAGGTGTTTGGTAGTGAAGTTTGTTTGACAGTTTTGGAAAAATGCTTCAGTATTTCCAAATACTGTAGTATTACATACAAA